>NW_024080931.1:1169408-1666104 GCF_003009895.1 Hyaena hyaena | reverse complement strand
AGAGAGAGAGGGAGTCACAGACTGAAACAGGCTCCAGGCTCCGAGCTGGCAGTCAGCACAGAGCCCGACGCGGGGCTCGAACCCACGAACTGTGAGATCATGACCTGAGCTGAAGTCAGATGCCTAACCGACTAAGCCACCCAGGTGCCCCGCAAACATTTTAAAGCCGGCGACGGACGTGGTATAATATTCAATGAGCTGTTCATTTATATGCTTTTGTTTTTTAAGTTTATTTATTTTTGAGAGAGAGAGAGAGAGAGAGAGAGAGAGAGAGAACCGCAAGCAGGCTCCGAGCTGCAGCACAGAGCCCGACGCGGGGCTCGAACTCACAAACCCTGACATCATGCTTTGAGCTGAAACCAAGGCTCAGAGGCTTAACCGACTGAGACACCCCCATCTATGTGTTTTTACGAGGAGCAGATAAACCCCGTGAGCCCATCAGCTTTCCTTGCTGTGTGGCCTCGGGTAGCTTCCTTACCCTCTCTGGGCAGCCCCGGGGATTGCCAGACCGGATCAAGGACCACTTCAGGGTGTCGGACCCGGCTGCGCCAGATGTGCAGCCTGGCACGTGGTGTGTGCCCGACGCGCCTCGTCTCGTGGCTCAGCGGCTCCGCCCCCACGACCTGAGCGGGTCCCCGGCCAGACAATGCGGTCTGGGGGCTCTGCTCCCCTGGGTGCTCCTTGGCGTAGGCGGGGCAGGGAGGCAGCTACAAGGGACGTGGTGTGTCCCCCGGTGTCCCCGGCACACAGAGAAGTGTGTCCCTGATCCCGTCACCTACTTGTCCCCCCCCCCCCCCGGTGACCGCGGTGTTTTCTCTGTAGTCGAGAGTCCGTCCCCCCCCACACTTTGTTTATTTTGTTTCTTCCATTCCACATATGAGTGAAATCATATGTTTGTCTTTCTCTGACTGACTTACTTCGCTCAGTGTTATACTCTCCGGATCCATCCACGCCGTCCTCCTGGGGGAGCTTTGAAGATTAAATAAGTCAGTGGAGGTGAACCTTGCAGCCCAGTAGAGCCGAAGGAATGACTCACTAAGTATTAACAATTGGAACGTACCATTTCACATAGAGGGGCCTCATCAGCCCTCCTCTTCCGGGGGTGGCCACTCACATCTCCCGGTTGTGTGGCCTCCCTCCCACTTGACACCCTGAGTGTGTCCCCTTGGTGAATTTGCCTCCTTGTTCGTGGCCTGTCGCTCCCCGGTCGGGCCACGGGGGCCACGGGGGCCGGGGTTTCCGTCCGTCTGTGTCACCGCTGTGTCTCCCGGGCTTCCGGCACCCAGGAGGTGCCCAGCAGCCAGTTGCTTTAGAAAGTTGAGGAGTTAATAGTAGCGTGGTTCACGTCCAGTTTATGGGTGAGTTAAAGGAAGCTCAGAGATGTCAGAGCACCTGCCCAAGGACACACAGCCGGAAGTCCGCAGACTTTCAGTAAAGGCCCAGGCAGGTCTCCCGGGTTCTGTCACATGTTCTCTCTTCTCCTTCGACAACATGTGCTGGCGTGCAGTACGCACCCCTTTTCCCGTTACTTTCTCCCCTAAAGGTCCTTCTTACACATTTTTTGCTGAAATCATCTCAGCGCATGAAGTTTTAATATCACAGGTGAACTACATGCCCGTTTGTGCTGTGTGTGCCCGTAAGTCCATGCTTTGTGCCTAAGAGAGCAAAATTCTGGGGGCGCCCGGGTGGCTCAGTCGGTTGAGCGTCCGACTTCGGCTCAGGTCATGATCTCACAGTTCATGGGGTCGAGCCCCGCGTCGGGCTCTGTGCTGACAGCTCAGGGCCTGGAGCTGCTTCAGATTCTGTGTCTCCCTCTCTCTCTGCTCCTCCCCTGCTTGCGCTCTGTCTCTCCAGCTTCAAAAATAAATACACATTAAAAATTTTTCTTTAATTAAAAAAAAAAAGAGCAAAATTCTTTACCTCCTTCCTCCCCCAAAGAGCTGGTTTTCACCCCCTCTGGGGATGGTGGATCCGGACCAGGGCCTCCCCACTGGGCACGGCGGGCACTGGGGCGGGCGTTCTGTGGGGGGCATCCTGGGCGGGGTGGGGGCTGGGCAGCGTCCTGTCCCCTCGGTGCCAGGACAGCCTGAGTCCTGACAACCACAGAGGTGCCCAGACGTCGCCCTGAGGGGCAGGATCACCCTGTTAAGCGGCTCTGTGATGGGCACATAACTTCTTTGACTTGACATCAGCTTTGGGAAAGAGACTCTCTGAGCTGAGCCTCAGTTTACCAAACTCCTCAATTGGGTAGATTGCACCGTGACTGTCCTTCGCACAGTACAACTCGGCTGATGAAAGCTGTTCTCTCGGGAGAGCCGGACGTCAGCTGGCCTTTTTTTTTTTTTTTTGACGTTTATTTATTTTTGAGAGAGCGAGAGAGACGGAGCGTGAACGGGGGAGGGGCAAGGAGTGGGAGACGCAGAATCCGGAGCAGGCTTCAGGCCCCGAGCTGTCAGCACAGAGCCTGGTGCGGGGCTCGAACTCACAACCGCAAGATCATGACCTGAGCCGGAGTCAGACACTTCACCGACCGAGCCACCCAGGCGCCCCTTTTCAAAAAAAATATTTTTAATGTTTCGCCTGCCCTTTAGACATGATCCATTCTGGGTACATCTATTCAGACCTGAGGACGTTGCATTTTAGGGCTGTGGCTGCCTAAGCGGACGGAGGGGGAGGGGCTGTCTATGACCCTTTTCTCCTGATTTTTCACGGAAACATCCACGGCAGCTCAGCCCCCTGGCTTTCTGTGATGGCGGCAATGCTCCGCACTGGCCGATTCGGTCACCGCCAGTCTTGTGGGCTCTTGAGTATTGAAAGGCGACCAGTGCTGGTGAGGTCCTGAAATTCTAGCCTCATTTCAACTTATCAAATTTAAAAGTAAAGTCGCACCTGGCTAGTGGCTCCCGTGATGGGCGGCTCTAGAAGGTGGCAGTTTTCAGCAAGGTGGTCGGCAGACGGATGTGACTTTGAGGGTTAGAGATACTTAGAAATAAGATCACATAATTAAAAGTCAGGATGTCCCGCCACCTGCCACCACGTGGACGGACCCGGAGGTCACTGTGCGCAGTGAGTGACAGAAGCCAGACACAGAGGACACGTCCTGCGTGACCCCATCACAGGAGGTCCCAAGAGGCGACCCGTCCACAGGGACAGAGAGTAGACAGTGGGAGCCGGGGGTGGGGCAGGGGTGGAGAGTCCATGCTTCACGGGACAGAGTCTCAGTCTGGGGAGATGGAAGGTTCCGGAGACGGAGGGTGGGGACGGCTGCACGACAGCGTGAGTGCGCTTGACGCCGCTGAGCTGTGCCCCTAGAAACAGTCAAATGGTAAATTGTACACTATGTATATTTAACCACAATCTAAAAACTAAATTAAATGAGATAGCGTATAATTACAGCATCATTTTTTAGAAACTACACTTAATTAAAAAAAAAACAAAAAAACGGCTCCCAGGAACATAGAGAAGAGAAAACCCCTTGACTCCAGTGAAGGAATCTACATGGTACTCAGGGGTGAGGACCACGGGGTCCCCAAGAGCAGACCCTCGGCCGGCACTTGCCCTCGAGGGGCATCGGGCTGAAAGCGCGCACCTGCGGGATTCGACAAGGAACTCGGCGGGGTCCGGGTGGGAGGGGAGGGGTCTGGGGGTGGGGGGGGGGGGGGGGGGGGGGGGGGGGGGGGGGGGGATGCGGATAGTAGCTGCCTTCCTCACAGGGATGTGCTAACTGAACGCATGAAGTGATGTAACATGCTTGGCAAACTGTGACGCATTAGGCAGACCTAAGGGCTTATAATCATTTAATCTCAGAAGAGATCACCAACACNCGGGGTGGGGCGGGAGGGGAAGGGGGGGTCCGGGTGGGGTGGAAGGGGAGGGGGAGTCGGGGTGAGGGGGAGGGGGGTCGGAGTGGGTGGGACGGGAGGCGGTTTTACCACCGTTTTGCTCCCAGGAAACGGCGCGGCCGGGGAGGTGGTTTGGCGGCCGAGGTCACGGAGCGCACGGACGCAGTGAGGCCTCCCTCGGGCTGGCGAGGCGCTGACTGGGTGCCCGCCGCCGTTCTGTCCGGGGCAGAGCCGTGCGGCTGTGCCCACTTCGCGGATGAGCAGAGTGAGGCCCACAGCCCCGCGCGGGACGGGGCGGCGCCTGCTGAGTCCGCGTGGGCGCCGGTTCCGGACGAGGGTCCCGGGCCCTTCCCAGCGCAGCGGCCGCCGTGCCCAGTAGAAGTGCCCAGCAGTGGCCAGCGCCAAGGGAGCCAAGGGAGCCGGGCACACTCGCCTCGCTGCCGCCCAGCCCTGCCCAGTGGGTCACGGCTGGGGCTGCCCCCGGCCGCGCCTGTCGTGGGCCGGGAAACTGAGGCACGGTTCTCGCGCCGGTGATGTTCAGGGCGTCCTCGATCTCGGCATTCAGGCGGCGCTCAGCGCGCAGTGCGTGCAGAGCCACAAAGGGCACGGCCAGGGCTCCGTGGCCGTGGCCCCAGGGAGCGGAGGGCGCGTCGCCTCAGGGGCTCCCGGACCTGGGCTGGGAACGCAAGGCGTCCGATCCCGGGAGCCAGACGGTCCACGCAGAGCCGGGGGCCTGATGTCTGGAGGCCGTGCGCGCAGAAAATAACCCCCGCGGCGGAGGGGCACTTTCTCACTGTTCCAACCTCAGGCTCCCTTGTCTGTAAAATGGGTACATTCTCAGTGCCGGGCGTGTGGCTCTCTTAAGGATTGAAGGGAACCTCTAAAATGGGAAGAGTGAAGCCCACATTTACGGTCATCTTAGGGATTTAAAATACTTTTTTTTTCTTTTTTTTAATGTTTTTTTTTTCTAGCAGAGAGAGAGAGAGAGACAGCGTAAGCAGGGGAGGGTCAGAGAGAGAGAGAGAGAGAGAGTCACAGACTCTGAAACAGGCTCCAGGCTCTGAGCTGTCAGCACAGAGCCCGACGCGGGGCTCGAACCCACGAACCGCGAGATCATGACCTGAGCGAAAGTCAGATGCTTAACCGACTAAGCCACCCGGGCGCCCCTAAAATACTTTTTTAAGTTCACTTATTTTGAGAGAGAGAGAAGAGTGGGGGAGGTGGAGAGAGAGGGAAACATAATCCCAAGCAGCGTCCACGCTGTCAGCGCTGAGCTGATTCCGGGCTCACGCTCGATTTCCATGTGCCCTAAGTGCTTCCTGCATATAATCTCATTACCTCCTCTTGGTGATGCCTCCAACTGTGTGAAAGAGAGAAGTGAGGCTCAGAACAGTTAAGCAACCGGCCTGAGGTCACACAGCACAGGGATGATGTCTGCCTTTGGGGGTGTGGCAGGTGGAAGGGGCTGATTCTCTTTCTGTGGCATTTGGTGGCTCCCACCACCTTGGTCTTTGCCCCGAGGGGAGGCAGATGGGTCGGCAGGGTTCCGTCAGGCGGGGCTTGCCCTTGTGTCCGCCGCCCCCGCCCCCTCCCCTCGCCCTGCAGGGATGTTGTGGGGGCTGCAGAGGGGCTGGCGCGACTCGCCCTCCATCCCGGCTGCCAGAGCTGATAGTGCTGAGCTCAGCGTCTGTCGGTTTCGCCCGTCTGCCAAGGAGCCTGATTATTTTTAGATAAGATGGAGAGGCGGGCGCCAGGCGGGTGGGTAGCCGCGTAGTGGCTGCAGGGGGACGCCCCTCTGCCCTCTCCTGGGGGCCCTGAGTGACAGCCCAAGACCAAGAGCTGGGCCCCCAGGACTTCAAGGGCAGAGGCCGAGGGGAGGGGCCTGAGGGTCAAGGACTCCTCTTGCTGGTGCTCAGTTTCCCCATCTGTACGATGGGCGTAATGAGAGGCTGCCTCCAGGTTAAGGCGGGATTAACGAGTTAGTAAATGAGCTGCCCTCCTGTCACAGATGAGGACGCAGGCTCAGAGAGGGGGACGGGCTCCCGCCTGCGCCACAGCCGGGTCCTGCGCGCGGGCTCTGGCCCCCAGTGCCCTGCCGGCCGTCCCTGACCCTCCGGGGGCCACGCGGAAGCCCCCCCGGGGCCTGGGCAGGCTCGGGACCCCTGCGGCGCGCGCCCCTCCCCCGCGCGGCCGCCTCCTCCCCTCCGGGCGGGTCCCCTGCGGTGTCACCACCTCCTCCTCCCCCTTCTCTTTGCAGACGCGGAGCAGAGCGCTAGTCCCCGGGCAGGGATGGGCTCCGAGCAAGAGGACAGCAAGCCCATCGCGCTGGGTGAGTCTGGGGACGGCGAGGCCCGCGCGCGCGGCCCCGTCGCCACCTTTACTCCAGGACCGCGTTCTGGGCCACCCTGTGCGGGCAGCTCATGGCCACCACGGATTCGTCCCTCACGGCCATGCTGTGGGCAGGTGCCGCTGGTGTTCCATTTTGTAGATGAGAAAACCGAGGCACAGAGTGGTGAAGGGGCCTTCCCAGGGGCAACCAGGGAGCTGGGGTTGGAACCCAGGACTCCGGGTTCCCAGCGTCTGGGCCCTGAGGGGCTCCCCCAACAGGGGAGGCCCCAGAGGGCCCTGCGGTCCCGTGGGACATTCAGCGGATGAGCAGGGCAAGTCACTTCCGTGTTGGTGGGTGGGCAGTGCGAGAGCTGGCCTGAGGCAGGGCCGGGAGCGGGGCCCTGGGGGACAGAAAGGATTCAGAAGCTGCGGGGACCCTGCCCCTGCCCTGGTCTGCCCTCCTGGACCAGAGCGGTCACCTCCACGCTGGTCCCCTGGCTTCTGTCCTCACCACCGAGTCTCTCCTCCCTAAAGTGACCAGAGAGCCCCTGTGAGCTCTGAGCCAGGTCCTGCCTCCCTCTGCTCACAGCCCTCTAGGGTCCCCACCTCCCTTGGGGTCAAAGTCCTCCCGACCCCCAAGGCCCTGCAGGACCTGTCCCTGTGCCCTGCCAACCCTCCCCTCCTCTCTCTCTCTCCCTTGGTCTCTCTGCTCCGGCCACACAGGCCTCCTAGTTGTTCTTCTGACAGTCCAGGCCCAGTCCCTGCCTCGGGGCCTTTGCATGTGCTTTGCCTTCTATCTGGGCAGCTAATTGCTCTCTGTCTCCAGATCATCCAGGTCTTAGCTCCCATCCTCCCCCTCTCAGAGAGATTTTCTGACCTCAAACAGCCTTAACGACTCTCAGTGACCACTTTCTGTTTTATTTCCTTCTGAGGAAGTTAGTGATTGCATATGTATTAGTTGCTTAGTGACTGCACACACGTGTTTGGTTATTTCTCCTAATGCAACATCACCTGCTTGAGGGCAGAGGCTTTTGTCTGTCCTGATCACTATTGTGTCCTTAGTGCCTTGAATAGGACCTGGTAGACAATGGGTGCTCAATAAATATTTGTAGAGAGGAAAAAAGGAGAGAGGGAGGGATGAAGCAGAGAGAAAAAGAGAAACTAGAGAGATGGTACGCCAGCGGCTGAGGAGAGAGAACAGGAAGGCAGGAAGGAAGGAAGGCCGACTGGAAGAAAAAGCAAGTGGGTGAGGACCTCCCCGTTGGATGGACCAGCACAGGGAGGCGGGATGGTTCCAGAAGCTTCACAGGCCCCCGTGCTGCTCACCACTGGCCGTCTGTGACCCTGAGTCCTCCTTGGCCTCCTGTGGTCTCCAGGCGCCTGCCTCCAAGCCAGATGTTCAAGGCAGGCGGGGGCAGCGGCGCTTGGCCTGGTCCCATGGGGAGCTCCAGCGTCTGGCGGAGGAAGGCACTTCCTCCCACCCGCCAGGGAGTCCCCTGGAGATGGAGCTGGGCGAGCGCTGCACAAACAGGAAACCCCGGTGGGGGAAGGCGGAGGGGCGTGCTGACACCAGCTGGCCGGCTTGGTGGCAGGAAACGGCCGTGGCCACTTCCCTGGA
Organism: Hyaena hyaena; assembly: GCF_003009895.1. Classification (NCBI taxonomy): domain Eukaryota; kingdom Metazoa; phylum Chordata; class Mammalia; order Carnivora; family Hyaenidae; genus Hyaena; species Hyaena hyaena. The sequence goes on along the minus strand of NW_024080931.1, from coordinate 1,658,316 downwards.
CGCTGGGGGGCGGGCATCGCCCTCTCCTCCCAGGGCTGTTGTGGGCCTGAGCCCCCCAGCATGGGGCTGGGCATGTAGTAATTGCTCAATAAACGGGGTGCACAAAGCTGGTGACCAGGGAGACTGGAGTTTCTGCACTGGCGAGACTTGGGTCTCTCACAGCTGGGGAACTGGGCACCAAGGTCAGCTCCCTGGGGCCCGTGCTGCCCCCTGGAGGCCTGGAGAAGAACTGCTCTCACCACCCCCACAGCCTAGAGGCGCCCACCAGCGGGTCCCAGCTCCATTCGGCCCACTGACCCTGGCTCCTTTCCCTCCTGTTGCCTCCCACCCCAGGGCCTTTGCATGGGCCACCTGCTGGGAATATCGTGACCCCCCGGGAGGCGGCGAAATATCCTGTTTAAGCTCATCCTCGTCACGGCAGCCAACACTCGCCTGCATGGCGGTCACCCTGCACCAGGCGCTGTTCTTGCCACTTCCCCAGTTTTTATGCGTGTCTTCCTCGTATCCACCCCTGCCTGGAGGTCTTGGTAAAATGTCACCCACTGCAAGGCCTTCTGAGGGTCTTTGTGTAAAGTAGGTTCTCTTTCAGGCAGCCTCCCTAACCCTCCTGCCCACCACGCCTGCTGCGTGGCGCCTTTGACTTAATGATCTTTTTATTTTTATTTCTTAATCTTTATTCATCCTTGAGAGAGAGACAGTGTGTGAGCAGGGGAGGGGCAGAGAGAGAGACAGAATCTGAAGCAGCTCCAGGCTCCGAGCTGTCAGCACAGAGCCTGATGCGGGGCTCGAACCCACGAACTGCGAGATCATGACTGAGCTGGTCAGAGCTCAACTGACGGAGCTACCCAGGCGCTCCTTCACTTAATGATCTTATAAAATGTTTTTATTGTGGTTAAGGTCACATGACATAAAATATACAGTGAGTGGCACTAAGTGTATTCACACTGTTCTCCAGCCGTCGCCTCTGTCTGTCCACAACCCTTCTGGAGTCCTGAGAAGCAGCCCCGTCCCCATCAGCAGTCACCCCACTTCCCCTCCCCAGTCCTTGGCCCCCAGGAACCCCTTTTCCGTCCCGTGGAGGAGCCTGTTCTGGACGCGTCACGCACGTGGACTCACACCCGCGTGGCCTCCCGTGTCTGGTTCCCTCCCTGAGCGTCGTGCGTTCGGGTCCGTCCGCGGGCGGCGGGTGGGGGCGCCTCGCTCGTGCTCGCGGCCGAGGGGCGCGCGCGCGCGCGGACACGGTCATGTGTGGACGTGCGCGTGCGCGGTGGACGCAGCCGAGGGCCGTGCGCGCGCGAGGACGGACCACGTTGGGTCCTCCGTTCATCTGCCAATGGGCCGTTTCCAGCTCGGGCGGCTGTGAATCGCGCCACCAGGCACATTCATGTACAAGGTTTTTTTTTTTTTACTTCCTGACGTTACGTGGTGTCCGCTGGCCGCGCTGGACTGGGGGTCCCCGGAAGGCAGCCGCTGTGTCCGTCTGGTTCCCACAGTGTCCCCAGTGCCCAGCTCAGGACAGGACACTGGAGGCGCTCGTAAATGCTTGTTCAGTAAACGCGTTCTGCCCGTGAAGTCCTCCGGGGTTGGGGGTGGGGGGGTGCGACAGGCCGGCTCCCAGCTGTCCAAGGTCAGCCAGGGCTCCCGCCCTCTCCGAGCCAAACCTGTTTCCACATCCATTAAATGGGTCCCAACCACCCCACACGAGGGAGGAGGCTCCCGCTTCCTTTGACATTAGGCAGACCCGGTTCTGGGGACAATGGGGATTTTAACTGCCACAGGTGGACCTTCCCTTCAGCCTGTGATTCTGAGTCCCTGACGTGAGCCAGGCTCTGGGCGAGGCACGAGGGACACTGTGGGACCTGGAGACAGTCATCCCCGTCAGCACAGAGCTCCCAGTCTGGCGGGGGAGGGATAAGGAGGTGCAGAATGCGTGTGGTAGTGACGCGAAGAGAGCAGGCCAGCCCCCCGGCCAGGTGATTCACATCTCAGCCACCCGCGTGGCAGGGTGCGTGGCCCCCGGATTGGAGATTAGGGAGCAGAGAGGCTCGCGGACAGGAAGGGACTTGCCCAAGATCATATACCAAGTGGCAGCCGAGCTGAGATTCGAACCCAGGTCTGGCCTCTGCCTCCATCTTGCCACAGGGCCGCAGGGGTGGACAGGGTGACCACGCCGGCCCCTGGGGTCTGGGCAGCCCGGGATGTGGAGGAAGGAAACAGACCCCGTGAGCCCCCTTTTCTCCCTGTTCCAGACGCCACCGACTTCCAGGAGAGCTTCGTCACCTCTGGCGTGTTCAGTGTCACCGAGCTCATCCAGGTGTCCCGGAGTGAGTGTCCCCGCCCACCGTCCCGGGGTCCGGAGACGGGAGGGGCTCTCACAGGCAGGGGCGCCCGAGAGGGAGAGGGGGCTTTGGGATGGGGGCTCTCATCACCCTGCCCTACTCCCTCTGTCACCAAGCTAAGGTTCCCAGGAAGGGCAATATTTAGGGCCCCCCCACCCGCTTTGCCTCCTGCTCCCTTCCCTTCCTAATATATCTGCTGGGGACCCACCCACTCCCCAGACGCCCCATCTGAATCCCAGTCCAGGGGTCCTCCCTGCCCAGCTCAGCAGAGCCTGGCCCCGGGAGCGCTGGGAAGCGTGGCCTCCAGCTCTGGCTATGCCTCTGCCTCACAGTGTGAGCTTGGCCTCTCTTGCTGGCCTTGGTCTTCTGACCCAAAGAACGAGGACACTGTCAGCCACACTGGGAACCAGGCCAGTTAGGGGACGGGGTTCCCCAGTCCCCAGATGGCTCCCCCCACCTCTCCAGGGCTAACTGCGGCCCCGGATCTTGCGCCCTCTCTCACTCTGCTCTCTCTCGCCCTCCGCAGCGCCCGTGGTGACTGGAACAGGACCCAACTTCTCCCTGGGGGAGCTGCAGGGGCACCTGGCATACGACCTGAATCCAGCCAGCACAGGCATGAGGAGAACGCTACCGAGCACTTCCTCCAGCGGGTAGGTGCCCCGGTCCCCGCCCCTGGGCATTGAACGACCCCTCGGCCACCTCCATCTGACCCCAGCTGGTTCACACCTCTCCCGGGAATGCCTGTTTCCGGGGTTCACGTGGTAAACTCCTACTTATCCTTCAAAACCCAGCCCCAGGTGCTGCTTACCCAGCCCTGATACCCCACCCAGGGTCCCCACCGCCTTGAGTCCTACAGCCCATGAGAATAGAGACACTGGTTCCTGCGGAGATACCTGGGTAACCTTGAGGTGGTCACACCGTTTGCGTGGATTTCCGCATCTGTAAAATGGGATCATAGTCCTACAAGGTTGTTCTGAGGTTTACGACAGGCCAGGTGTTTATCCAGGGTTTTGGTGCGCAGCCCCCCAGCCGGCCGTCTGCGCCCGGCCGAGCTCCTCACGGCCGCTGGCCCCAGGCGCCCCGTCCTGGCAGCGGGCAGGTTGCGACAGGTGCTCCCGGAACCGGCTGAAGGTCTGCGGGAACCTCGAAGTCTCGCGATAGCACCTTCCGCGCCCTACTTCCCCCCTCCCCATGGGCCGGAAGTCAGCCCAAACTGCCCCACACCCCCGCGTCGCCGTGGTAACCGGCCTGCGCTCTCCTTCCCTCGCCCTTTAGGAGCAAGCGGCACAAATCGGGCTCGATGGAGGAAGACGTGGACACGAGCCCCGGCGGCGATTACTACACCTCGCCCAGCTCTCCCACGAGTAGCAGCCGCAACTGGACGGAGGACATGGAAGGAGGTGGGGCTGGCAGTGGGGGCGGAGCGGGCCTCGGGGCCGGGGTTGCCGCGGCGGGGACTACATATTCCGGCAGGCACTGCGCCGGCGCCAGGCCGCGGGAAGCCCGGGGCTGGGGCCGCGGAGCCTGCTGGGAAGTGTAGTCGCGCGACTTGCTCGCCCTGGAAGCCCGGACTCCCGCTCCGCGAGCTTCTCCACTCGGTTCGGGCCGGGGAGGGCGGAGACTGTCCCTCCCGCGGCTCCCCTGCCCTCTGCCGGCTGCAGCCCCGTCTCCGTGGGGTTCCCGGCCTGCGGCCTGGGCTCGGTGGCGCTTCTGATCGGCAGCGCGCTTCTTCCCGGGGTCCGCCATACGCGCTCACGCAGGGGGTGCCCGCTAGTGGGTCCCGAGCTGTAGAATGCCGCGTCCGCGGGGTCCCCCGATCTTAGGAGATTCACGTCTCCACGGGCTCGGCCCCCGCGCGATCCCAGGCCTCCCGGAGCCCCGTTGCTTTCCTCTGAGCGTCCTTTTCCGGGAGAGGCTGGCCTCCCATTCGTCTGCCTTCACAGGGCCCTCCCCAGAACGGGCCCTGTTCTGCCGGGGCGGCACGGCCACAGGCTGCCCTCGGCGGCGCGCCGGCTCCCCAGCGGCCTCCCCCGAAGACCCCCTTCCTTGGGCTCCGCATGTCCACCGCGGTTCTCCCCCGGAGAACCCGAGCTTCCGCCCTCCCGCGGGCCGGCCTCGGGGCCGCTCGGGGTGGCCCACACACTTGCCTTTGCCCTGAGCTGGGCGGCCCTGGAAATGCAGGGGTCTTACCCCTTCAGAAGGGTTCACCCCCGGGTTTTCCGCCGGCTGCCAGCGTGGTCTCGGCTTCACCGGCCAGTACAGCCTCTGGTGACCGCACTTCCCGGAGCCTCCGTTTCCTCATCTGTAAAATGGGGTTAATACCTGCACTACCCATCTAAGGTTGTTGTGGGGATTGGGTGAGTTAGTACACTTGGTGTCCCCAAAACAGGCCTGGCACGTGGTACGCACCCAGTAAACCTTAGGATGTCCCCTCCCCTTCGGTCCTATTCCCTGTTCCTGAAGGACCAGCTTTCTGTCTATAGGAAGACCACGCGTACGGGATTCCTGGCAAGCATTACAGTTAAGAGGGCAGGTTTGTGTCAGCGAAACCTGGGTTCGGAATCGCGCCCTACCATTGGCTCACTGTGTGGGGCTGTGTAACTTTGGGCAGGTGACTTAACTTCTCTGAATCTCAGTTTTCTTACCTTCAAAATGGGGTTAATAAAATTCCTTCTTTCCTGGAGCCGGAAGGCGGGAATGGGAGAAGGCGCATAAAGCCACCATCTGGCACCTGACGAGTGCCCAGGACACAGGACAGTTCGTTGTTCATGTCTTTATAAAATCCCTGCATCTGTGACTCGGGCTCTGACACCTCTGGTTGTGGAATCGGCCCCAGCGGGGTCCTCCCTCTTCCACTGTGTTGGCTCTCCGGGCAGGTACCTAACTTTGGGAGGGCGCCTCTCCCTAGTAGGCTTTAATTTATGGGTCAGAGTGTCACTGTGGCTCTCTCCCTCCGTGGGCTCCCCGCTGCTGTCAGGCTGGCCTCTGTAAGGATCCTGGATTTAATAAGCTTCACGGTTTTTCAAAAAATGTTTAAAAATATTTTATTTATTTTTGAGAGAGAGATAAAGACAGCATGAGCAGGGGAGGGTCAGAGAGAGAGAATCTGAAACAGGCTCCAGGCTCTGAGCTGTCAGCACAGAGCCCGACGCGGGACTCGAACCCACGAACCGTGAGATCACGACCTGAGCCGAAGTCGGACGCTTAACCGACTGAGCCCCCCAGCCTCCTGTAATAAGCTTCACGTTTGATTGCGAGAAACAAAACCCCGAAAGGACAGGGCATTTCTCTCCAAAGTACACGTTCAGCCGTCAGTAGCCCTGAGCACGTGTGGTGTGCGAGACTTAGGCGCCCGCCTTATGCTCCCGTCAATGTGGAGCATTTTTAAATGTTTATTTATTTATTTTGAGAGAGAGAATCCCAAGCGGGCTCCACGTGTCAGCACTGAGTCCGATGCACGGCTCGAACTCAAGAACCATGAAATCATGACCCGAGCCGAAATCAAGAGTCCAATGCGTAACCCGCTAAGCCAGCCAGGTGCCCCCAGTGAATATGGTTTTCATTCCCCCCTCAGCAGCCCAGGGTAAGTGCTGGAGCGTCGGCCTTCATGTCTGCTTCCCAGCCAGCAGGAGGGAAGGTCGCACCTGACCTTATTCCTTTAAGAAGAATACTCAGCCGAGCCCCTGCCTCTGCCCGAGTTGCTCCTGGGGCCACACCCTGCTGCAGGGGCTTCTGGGAAATGTAGTCTTACTTTCGTCAAGTTCATCTCAAATTCGGCTGCTGAGGAAAAAGGGCGGGGCTGGGAGGCTTTTAACCCCTGCCCTGCCTTTAATGACCGGGAACCCAGAAGCGCCTCTCCTGAACTCTGAGGACCAGACTGGCCACATAGACAGCGTATGCTGTTTAGACGGGGAAGGCAGCCTCTGTGATGGAGCCACGGCAGCCCTGAGAGGAAAAATTACAGCCTCAAGTCTATGGATTAGAAAATGAGAAAGGATGGGGGCGCCCGGGTGGCTTAGTCGGCTAAGCGTCCGACTTTCGCTTGGGTCATGATCTCGCGGTTCGTGGGTTCGAGCCCCGCGTCGGGCTCTGTGCTGACTGCCAGCTCGGAGCCTGGAGCCTGTTTCAGAGTCTGTGACNTCGGGCTCTGTGCTGACTGCCAGCTCGGAGCCTGGAGCCTGTTTCAGAGTCTGTGACTCCCTCTCTCTCTGACCCTCCCCCGCTCACGCTGTCTCTCTATCTCTCCTAGAAATAAATAAAACATTTAAAAAAATTTAAAAAATTAAAAAAAAAGAGAAAGGATGGAAATAAAAAACAAGAACAGAAACCTAGCTTTCAATTCAGGAAGCTCGAAAAGAGAAAAGAAATTTAGAGGAAGGAAACGTTCGAGGGAGTCGCTGGAGCCTGGTGCGAACTTCCTGCCCCGGGCGTGGAGCGCAGCAGTGGGAGAGCTCGAGGGGGGCGCTCACACCCCCTTCTGACGGGCCGCACGCGGAGTCGGGAGTCGCAGAGCTGGATCCGTCCCTCCTAGTTTCCGTTGGTTGCCTCAGGCGACGGCAGACTCGCTCCCTCCGGTGCGGCCTTCAGTATCACCCCCGGCGGTTTGCCGGGTCCGCCCTGGAGGTGCCCCCAGCCTAGTGGGGAGGACGGACCCGTGTCTTCCCTCCCCCTTCCTCCTCCCTCCCCCTCTGCTCCTCCCCGTCCCCTTCTCTTCCTTTTTCTCCTCCCTCCTCTTCCTTTGCCCCTCCTCCTCCCCCTCCCACCTCCACCCACAGTCTCCTCCTCCTGGCGTCCTCCAGCTTCCTGTCTAGACAGCCCCCAATTAGCTGCTCATTAAGGGGGTTAAGCTGATTAGAGCACCCTCTTCCTTCCTCTGCCCCTGACACGAGGGCCGCGCTCAGCGAACACCCTCCTCTCCCAGCATCCACGCTCGCTTACCTGGGAGGGGCGAGGCCTGGGGGTCCGGCCAGCCCCACCTCCCAGGCCTCACTCCAGCCTGGGGCCTTTGCCATGTCTGTGCCCAGGTTAGCAGCCTCTTCTCCTGGCCACCTCCTCCCGAGGCCTCCCCTGATTACCCGCCCAAGCCGGCCAGAGAGAGGGCACCGTCCGCGCAGCTCCCCAAGTGCTTAGTTCCTGCAGGGGGCGGTGGGCCCCAGCCTCTCTCTGTCACGTGGAGGGGTGCCCCCATCTCTTTTAGAACTCGGAGGGCAGGAGGCGTGCAGAGCGAGGCCTGTGGAGTTACAGCCCCCTCCCCCCCTTGCCACTGTAGCCTCGGGGGAGCGACCTCCCATCCGGCGTCAGTCTCCACATCTGTGAAACGGGTGACTCCTGTAACCGCTGCACGGGGCTGGTGTGAGCGGGACAGGAGAGCAGGCCGCGGTGTGCACTGCCCCCAGGGGACAGGACAGCTAAGGGGAGGGTGCTCCTGGCATAGCCGGGGGGGGGGGGGGGGCGCCGCGGAGACCCGGACTTGAGCCAGAGTCGGCTCCGCGCCGGGGGCGGGCATTCCGCGGGCGCATGCGCAGATGGGGCCGTTCGCGGGGTCAGGTCTGTGCTCCCCGGATGAGCCGGAGGGCGGGCCCCAGCCCGGGGGCCCTGCAGGCACGGATGTGCTCAGATGGGGACGCGGAGGGGTGTGTGTTGGGAGAAAGCGGCTCGCACGCCCGGGGCCGGAGGTTATCCGGCGGCGTCTAGCCAGGCGGCCGCGTCACAGCACGTGTGGTGAGCGCGGAACCGATGCCCACACTCGGGAATCAGGCTCGGGGCCTCCCGCGGAGCACGGAGGCCGCCCTTCCCGCAGGCCCCCAGCCCCATCTCCGGAAGCGCCAGAGGGGCCTGCGGAGACGCGCGGGGGCAGGGCCCCGCCAGCCTGTTTCCGTCCGGGACGGGCGTCCCGGGAAATCCTGCTCTGCGGCCCCGGGAGCCGTCGCGCCTGCCGCCAGCCTCGGCCGCGCCAGCGCCTCCTGCCCCCTGGGACAGCCTGGGCCCCGGGCTCCAGAGGCCAGACTTGGCCGCCAGGCCTCCCGGGCCCGCCGACCCGGGTCCCCAGCCGCACTCGCTTCCAGCGCCATGTGTGTTTGGGGCTATTGAGGGCAGCAGGGCTTGTGACACAAAAGCCGCCGGCCGCGGGTGGGGGGACCCGGGGGGGCTGGTTCCCAGATCTGATCGGCACCAGCAGGACCCAGCAGTGTGTGTGGCTGAGGGAACGCGGTGCGGGGGGGGGGGCATGCAGGGCTGGAGACCCCACACCCCGTGACCGCAAGCCTCAGAGGAGGGCAGTGACTCTCACCGGGGTGACTGCCCAGGACAGCAGCGGCTGTCACCCTGGGGCCCCGGGCATGGGGGGTGGGGCGAGGACGGCGCCTCCGCAGGGAATGACCCGCCCGTGTCACTGGTCCTGGGGGGGAGGCAAGGCACACCCCTCACCGTGTGCGGCTCCGCCGTGGCTCTTAGTGGATGCGTTTCTAAGATTTTTTTCCCCTGGAATTGATTGATTTGAGGAGAGCCCGCGTGTGAGCGGGGGAAGGGCAGAGGGAGAGAGAATATCCCAAGCAGGCTCCACACTCACCACGGAGCCCAAGTTGGGGGTCGATCCCCCGACCCTGGAATCATGACCTGAGCTGAAATCAAGAGTCAGATGCTCAACTGACTGAGCCCCCCCAGGTGCCCCCAAAATACATTTTAAAGTAATTGTAAACATGTCCGTCTACAGGCCCCACTTCACATAGATGCTGGACTCCCGGACGGAGCCCGCCCGGGACTCTGCCCTCCTTCACCCCAGCCCTCCCTGCTGGAGGCTGACGGGGGCAGCGGTGCGAGGGGACTTCCCTGTGTCCTGAGGGCCAGCACGTGCCCAGCGCCGCCATGGCCTCTCCCCGTCACGACAGCAGGGGGCCTGTGCCGTGGTCTCTGATGACTCTGTGCACACCCATGTTACACCATTCATTAGTTCATTCACTCATTCACTCATTCATCGAGGAGGCTGCCAGGGGCTGAGCTGGGGACTGTCCGGGTCCCTGAGGGCCAGAGCCAGCCCAGGCAGCCAGGGGCCGGTGTGAGGCCACCCACACAGGAAATCCCCGCAGGCCAGTGTGTCTAACGGCGTGCTCTACCCCTTCGAGGAAGGTTCTGTCCCAACTCCGGGGGGAGGGGAGGGGGGCGGGGAGGGAGGTCTGTGGGCGCAGAGCCACTCAGGGCCTTGTCTGGGTCCTCCCAGCTCACCCCTGCCTAACCGGGCTCTAGAACGGTCCCACATCTCTGCCTACCCTGTGGGGTAGGGGTACCTCCAGGGGACCGGGCAGCCTGGGCGGACTACCTGTCTCTGGAAGGAGAGAAGGCAGGGGCGAGGCTGTGACGTCAGGGGCCTCTGTTGGCACCAGGCTCCTCATTCCGTGGGCCATGTGACCCCGGGCAGCCCCTCTCTCTGCTTTGAGCCTCGGTTCCCCCCCACCCCCATGATGGGCTCCCAGCCACGGGTGCTGGGAGAAGGGAGGGCAGGGGCTCTGACTGCCTGCAGGCCTGTGACCCTCCGGCTCCACCTCCGCAGGCATCTCGTCCCCGGTGAAGAAAACAGAGATGGACAAGTCACCTTTCCACAGCCCGTCTCCCCAGGACTCCCCCCGCCTCTCCAGCTTCACGCAGCACCACCGGCCCGTCATCGCGGTGCACAGCGGTGAGCAAGTGGGCCCGGGCGGGGCGGGGCGGCCCTCCCCTCAGGCCCTCCCTTTGGCCGGGGAAGTCCCACCGGCCATCTGACTGCCAGTCCTGTTGCTGTAGCCTCCCAGCTGGGCAACAAAACCCGCCGGTGTCATGGTCCAGAGCGCCTGGCCCTGGCTCAGGCTCTGGGGCCTCAGTTTCCCGTTCCCTACAGGAAGGGGGTGTGCAGTCTGGGCTTGCCCGTCACCTTGCTTCCCTTACTTCACACTCAACCCCCCCCAGGGTGGGGTGGTCACAGAAGGAGGCAGACACTTCTGATGCGTGGCTGGACACACAGGCCACACGGGGTGCCCCTGGCCACGTGGACGGGAGGTCTCACACGTGACAGAGGGAGACCAACCTGAGCACCCACAGGGCGCAAGCTGTGCTGGTCACGGTGCGCCTGGCTCTCCTTTGCTCGTCTGTCAGGGGGTGGGGGGGCTCATAAACGTCCCCCTCCCAGCGCTAGCTTTAGGACCGAATGAGCTAAATCGTGGTGAAGGCTTGAATGTCGCCTGTCGCCCCGCTGTCCTGATGAGAACGATTTAGCTGCACACGAGGGCAGGCAGGCAGGGAAAATCAGAACAGTGCAGTGGTTTGGACCAGAAGTCGGCAAACCAGGCCCACGACTACCTGTTGTGAATAAAGTTTTATTGGTGCCCAGCCATGGCCGTCTATTTACGTGCTGTCTGTGGCAGCTCTCTGACTTCAGCGGCAAAGTCAGGTAGCCGCAGGAGACCACAGGGCCTGAAAAGCCAAAAAGACTTCCTCTTTGGCCAGGAGCTAGAGAGAGGACGGGCGAGTGAGCGGGCTACTTTTGGAGGTGATAGAGATGTTCTAGAATTACAAAGTGAGTACACTAAAGGTCACCGGATTGTTTAGAAAGAGAAAGACAGGCAAATAATACACACGCACATCCCCCGGCCGCGAGCAGGCGCGAGGCGCCCCCACCCGCCGCCCCGCGGACGGCCCCTGAACACACGACGCTCAGGATGGGAACCAGACACGAGAGGCCACATGGGGTGTGAGTCCACGTGTGTGAAACATCCAGAATAGGCTCCTTCACGGATGGGGAAGGGGGTCGTGGGGGCCGGGGGCTGCGGAGGGGGTGTGGGTGATAGGGACAGAGTTGCATTTCGGGATGGTGGAAAGATCCTACAAGAAATTGTAGAAGTGGTCGCACAGTCACCAGATGCGCAAAAAACCAGTGAACTGTGTACTCGAAAAGAGTAAATTTTATAGTATGCAAATTATCTCTCCACTGTAAAAAAAAAAAAAAAAAGGCACTGACCACTGGGCCCTTGAGGAAAGAGCTAGCTGAGCCCTGGTTTGGGGTGTGGGCCATGGGGCCAGACCCTCCCCTGGGTCTGCTACCTGCTTGCTGTGTGTCTGGGGGTGGGGTGGCGGGAGGGACATAACCTCCGACAGCCACCACATCAGCCGGTTTAAAAACAAACCCGGACAAGACAGGGGTGATAACAGATCCCCATGGGCTTGTGGAGGAAGGTCCTCGAATTGTCATGCAGGCGACCTCAGGGCCGGGCCGGTGGCAGGGCTCTCTGGGTCCTGCCTGTTCGAGTAAGGCGTCGGGATGCAGGGAGACCCCCACCCCACCCCCAGCCCGGCCAGAGCCTCCAGTGACTGTCCTGTCCTGGTCTCTGCAGGGATCGCCCGGAGCCCTCACCCCACCTCGGCCCTGCACTTCCCCACGACCTCCATCCTGCCCCAGACGGCCTCCACCTACTTCCCGCACACGGCCATCCGCTACCCACCTCACCTCAACCCCCAGGACCCACTCAAAGATCTCGTGTCACTGGCCTGTGACCCCGCCAGCCAGCAACCTGGACCGGTGAGTTTGCCGGGGGGGGGACTCGGGCCTCCCCTCGGCCCCAGGGGGCCGCCTGCCCACACGTGGCTCAAGGAGACGTCCCCCGGGGCCCCGGCACGGCGCTCGGCCGTCCGGGCCACCTGTGTTCTAGGTGACTTTGCAGACGGCGGGGCCGGGGTACCTTGTGCGCCGAGCTTGGGGCCCGGGCGTGTCGGAGCCCAGGCTCCTCCGGGCGTCAGGACCGACAGCACGTCGTTTGCCCCCAAACCTAGTGCAGTCCTGTGGCTGCCGCCCAGGCCTGCTGTCCCCAGACTTGAACGGAAGCTGTTGGCGTTTGGGTCTCTTTTGCCTTTGGGCGCTGGGGGCGAGGCGGTGGCCGAGTGGCCGCTCTGGAACGTGGGGACTGGCATGCAGACCCACCCGCGAGGCGGTGTCGTTCAGGGCGAGGTGGTGTCTCCTGGAAAGAGGCAGGCGGGGAGAGAGCAGCTCGAGGAGGAGGAGGAGGCGAGGGAGCCCGTGGGCGGCCGCCGCACCCACCAAACTCGTCCCGGTCACGGCCCTGCTGCCCCTCAGCCCCCCGCCCCCCTGCAGAGCCCGCACGCGGCCGCCCGGGGCAGGGGCGCCGCTGCCTTAACCTCCTGTCTCTCTGTTCCCAGTTAAATGGAAGTGCTCAGCTCAAAATGTCCAGTCACTGCCTTTCTGCTCAGATGCTGGCGCCCCCGCCCCCTGGGCTGCCGCGGCTGGCGCTCCCCCCTGCCACCAAACCCACCTCCGAGGGAGGAAGCACGTCGCCGACCTCGCCCTGTAAGCACTCGGGACGCGGTGCCCGTGGCAGGGCGGGTGTCCCTGAGGGGCCCCCTCCCCTCCCTCCCCTCCCCGACTGCTGGGGCCCAGGGCTCAGGCCCGGCCCGCTGGTTGCTGGTGAGTTTGGTGGGTCCCCAGGTGGAGGCCCACATGGCCCCAAGGCAGCCTGAGAGAGCAGCAGGAGAGCCCGGCGGGGGGGGGGGGGGTTGTCCGGGGTCCCTGCGCGCCTGCTGCCCGCTAGCAAGTGCCCTGCTCTGTGCAGCGAGCAGGCAGCAGTAACGAAGACCTCAGACTGCTGGCCCTGGGGGCAGAGGGAGCCCCCAGATGCCTCGTGTTTGTGGAAAAGGAGACTTTGTTGTTGTCTCAGAATCAGGATGGTTCGCTGGAAAATTCCGGAGTTCTAGACTCTTGGGGGAAAAAAGCAGCAGAAATGGGCCCAGCTCCTGTTGCTGGTGACCCAGGCTGGGCCATGCCTTTAGATGGGACAGCCCCCACCTGACCCCAGAAGGCCTTGAGTTAACTGCCTCGCCTTCTAGAACTTTCCACGCTCCAGACATGGTCCCAGGTGACAACTTGCTGGTCCCTTGTGCACCACTGCCAGCCGGGAAGGGGCTCCCAGAATGCACTCCCGAGGTGCACCCGTCAGCCCTGCACCCAGCCTCTCCCTGGACCCCTGTGCAGGCTGGGGAGGCCATCCACCCTCCAGGCCACCGTACTCTGGGCCGTCCCGTGAGGCCATCCCTGAGCAGATGGCCTCAGAGACCCCAGACCCTTAGTCTGGCCCTCACGCGGTCTCTGAGCATCTCCTTCCCTTCCTCCCCAAATGAGGTTCCTGACCTGAGCAGGAGGGGCCAGCCACTCGCCCCTCTCCACATGTGCACCCCACGCCGCCAGCATCCACGGCCTTCCAGGGCCCAGGGCAGCTTCGCGTACGGTGGGGCCTCCTCCGGGGACCACGTGCGGAGCAGAGCGCTAGGGTTGAATCCCATCTCTGCAGCTCACTCCCTGTGTGTCTTTGGAGAAATGCTCTCCCGTCTCTGAGCCTGTTTTCTCAGCTGCAAAATGGGACAGTCACAGAGGGCCCCGTCGTAGGGCCATGGGGAGCAAGTGGACGGGGCAGATCAGGGAGCACCGTCGATGCCACGGCAGGGTCGAGGGCAAATACACTGGGAGTGTATCACCACCTTGTCTGCTCCCTCAACTGTGCAGTGGGCTCATAATCCCATTTGCTAGATCGAGGCCACTGCGGGTTAAATGGGACTGTGCCCGGTCCCTGGCATAGACCTGAGTTCCTTCCCCACCTGCCCCCGGCCAGATCTCACCTGCAAGTCCAGCCTGCCCCTCCCCCCGCCAGACCCCCTTCCCAGAGCCTCACGCCTCCCACGAACCTGACCCTGGCTGATGCCACCAAGGGACCGTCCCGCCTGGGACCCCGGGCAGCCCTGAGCCGTGTATTATTTATTCGCCAAGAAACTGTACCGGGCGAGATGAAAGCATACACGTCAACGTGTGTGCTTGCGCGCACGTGCCTGCAAACGCCCGCCTCCCCGAGCAGCCTCCGAGAGGAAAGTTAATCAGTAAAGCGCCCTCAATAATTCATGGCGCCCCGCGCGGGCTGCAGGCCACGGGAGCAAGGCGGCGCACCCTGAATAATTCACAGGCGGTTTCTGATCATGAATCTTTCATCTTGTGCCTTCGCTCTCAGCAGATGCCCCGCCTGGGTGACCCCAGGGCCCGGGACCGTGGGCTTTTCGGGGTGACCCGGATCGGCTGGGGAGGGCGGCAGGCCCGGCGGCGCCAGGCGCAAAGGCCCGGCTGTGTGGCCCTGGGCAGCGGCCACCCTCTCTGGGTGCTCCCGCGCAGCCGCCTTTGCTAACGGGCTCTCGGTCTCTCTCCTCCCCGCAGCCCGCTCTACGCCCGGCGCGTCCCCTGCAAACCGTCCCTTTGTGGGATTAGGACCCAGGGATCCAGCAGGCATTTATCAGGCACAGGTAGGGGCCACGAGGCCGGCTGGTGGGGGGCGGGGAGGGGCAGGGCAGAGGGGCCTGACCCCTCCAGCGGCACCCTGGGCTCGGGGGGCCAGCTTCCCACACCCTTCCAGGGCCTCGAGCCCACTCCCAGCGTCGTGGTGCGGCCCTGGACCCTGCGTGTCACCTCGTGGCGGGGGACCCTCACGGCACAGCTCCTGCGAGGTCGGGCTTTGTTACCGCCCCAGGCCCGTTGTACAGACAGGAAAACTGAGGCCCACAGAGGCGAGGCCGTCTGCCCAGGATCACACAGCACCAGCCCAAGCTTGCACCCCCCCAGCCCACATCCCCTTCCGTGCTGCTGGCCGGAGGGACCGTGAGAAAGGAGGGCAGAGGGCAGCAGTGGACTCTAGGACTCCAGGGGCAGGTGGGGAAACTGAGGCAGCCCCTGGCAGGGGGTGGGGCCTCCCAGGAGAGCATGTGCACCCCCCACCCCAGGCTCTAGTCCACAAGGCAGAGAGGGGAGCAGCAGAGGCAGAGCAGGCATTGCCGCGGCTGTGTGTGGGCGAGGGTGGGGGGTGGGTCAAGGCAGGACAGGAGGCTCAGAGAGGAAGAGCCAGTTGCCTGAGGCTGCACAGCAGTGGGGGGGGCAAAGCCACGGGTCCAGAACTAAGACAGGTGGCTGTCAGCTTCCCGCAGGGCTGGGGTCCGAGTCTGTGCCGCGTGCTGGCTGGGAGTGTGTTGCTAGACGGTGGGGGGGTGGGGGGTGGGGGCGGCTGGACCCCGGACCCCCTCCCCCTGGCGTTTGTTGGGGAGGCAGGCCCTCCAGTGCTCAGATGCGCAGAGAGAGCCGCCCAGGGCTCCCCGGTGCCTCCCAGTCGCCAGAGCCACAGAGCGTGGGCGTTGGTGGGACCTCGAGGGCCACCTGGGGTGGCTCGGGGATTGGGGGAGGCTTTCCCGCACCAGAGTCCACGGGTGGCAGAGGAGGAGACGGAGTGCGTGCTGGCCTCCCCCCCACCTCCGCCTGGGCAGGGAGGACCCAGCCATCCTCCCTCCCTGCCCGGCCCTCAGCAGTGAGTGCTCACGCCTGGCTCTACTCTACCCACTCTGAACCTCCGTCTCTTTTTCTGGCCTTGGACGCCTCCAAGGAAAGAGTCTTTGAAGGGCCTGGAGCCTTCAAAGCCAGACCAGTTTCATCTAGAAAGGGCACCAAAGGCGAAGACACTGTCCCACGTTCCTTCCACGCCCCCAAATATTACGTGCTCTTCCGGCCAGGATCCAGACAGGGATTACTTGCTCAGACTTACCCAGAAAGCTGGGGTGACTCCAGGACTCCCCGCTTTGAATTTTGGGGTACCCTGTGGGCCACCCTCTCTAAGTCCTGCTGTGGATACTCCCGCCCCCCAGTGCTCTGGAAGCCATGTATTTCCTCTCTCCCTCCCCCAACCCCACGTCCCCAGTGGGCGGGGGGGCGGGGGATGTCCTAATTACTTCAGAAACCAAAGGTAATAAAAGTGACAGGGAGGAGGCCTGGACTGCTTTACCTTGCCCCAGGCCCCCAGCCCCCTGCCGCACCTCCCCACATGGGGGTCCACCCCAGCAGACGCCCTGGAAGAGGAGGGAAACCGAGGCAGACCAGGGCAGGGCTTTGGTTCTATGCGCTGCCCATTTCCCCCTCTTGTCCAGTGGGCCCCACTCGGGACCCAGAGGTGGGGCCCAGACTGGTGTGGAGGAAGGGGGCCTCCAGGGCCCAGCCTGAGCAGGGAGGGGCTGGAGCTGGTGCAGAGGCTGGCCAGCAGGAGAGAGGGACCGGGGTCCCCAAGCAGGGGGCTTGGCGCTGACAAAGGCTGGAAATGCCAGACTTTTGTCCCGAGGGCCCCAGGGAACCATGGAAGGATTTAGAGGGAGGGAGGGGCGTGAGCAGATCTGGGAACGAGTAAGAACGTCCGAGGCTGGCCTTGGGGGCGCGTGTGGGGCATGGAAGGGAGACGCCACATTGGTGGGAGACTCCCGAGGGAGCCCGGGTTGTGGAGGAGGTGAGGCCTGAGTCTGCGTGAACAGGAGGGCCTCCCTGGGAGAGACCCCGCCCGCGCTGCCGTTGGCCGGACCGCAGGTCTCTGGACTAGGGGCACCACGGTTCCCTGGTGGGGTCAGGCGCCCCCCCCCCCTGCTCCCTGCAGACCCTGAAGGGAAGGAAGGGGGAGGAGGAAACCATGAGGCCCGGCTCCCCCCGCTTGGAGCCCCTCTGCAAAAGGCTCAGAGCTCAGAGGCCTCTCGTTTCTGAGCCAGTCAGCACTTCTGCGTCTGCCTTCATTATCCCTGGGAGGTTTGCTTTCCTCTGCCCCCCAACCCCCAGTCCCAGCCTACAGCAGCTTCTCTTCCTCCCCACACCCACTGATGGGGGCACCCGCTACCAGTGCCCCCCCCCCGGTAAATATCCCCTCGCCCATCAGTGTCCCTCCCCCAGGTCAATATCCCTTTCCCCATCAATATCCCTTCCCCCGTCAATATCCCTTCCCCCATCAGTGTCTCCCATCAATACCCTCTTCCCCATCAGTGTCCCCCCCATCAATATCCCCTCCCATGTCAGTGCCCCCTCATCAGGATCCCTTCCTGAGTAATATCCACGCCCCCATCTATGCCCCTCCCATGTTGGGATCAGTTGAACTGATCGCCCCCTGATCGATTACCTACCTTCTTCATCTCCCCTCCTAAATCCCCCCAGTCCTGAGCCATCTGTCACTTTGGTCCCCAGATTGGGGGTCCGTTGACCCCGTTACCTCTGGCCCCTTCCCCTGATCCAGCATTTTACACCGGGAACTTCTCTGCCCTGAAGCACATGACACGCATCCAGCAGATAAATAAGCCTGACCAGGGGGGTTAAGCCACATGCCAAAGGCACACTGGCGGCTCTGACCAGGCCAAGGGGAGTCCACAGCCGGGACCTCGCCCCCCTTCCCCCGCACCTGAGTCTCTCCCTCAGCGGAAGAGGAGGATGTTAAGTTACTGGGACCAGAGGCCTGGGAGGGAGGAAGGGCCAAGGGGAGGCCACCGTGGGGGAGGGTCACGCCCAGAGTCTGTCTGGTTGCCAACAGAAACCAGACATGAGGTAATGGCCAAGATGAACTTGAACTTGGCTGGAGGTTGGGGGCTGGGAGCCATGGCGCCGGCTCATTGGGATGGCCTACAGGGCGCCTGCGTGGAGGGGCACAATTGATTTACAGCACGGGTGGGGGCAGCGCTGCTCTGCCTCACTTGGGGGGGGTCCCCAGGCTGGCCCCACACAGGTGGAGTCGATGCGTTTCCAGGGGAAGGGCCTGTCCCCTGACTTCTCTGCCCAGAGCAGGGCTGGAGCTGTCCCCGATCCTGAGCCTCAGTCCTCCCGTGTGGAGTGGAAGTCATGGCCCCTCAACGGCCAGGCCAGAGGTCCGACCTGGGCCTGGGAGAAGAGGGACAGGAACCTCACAGGCCCCACTGGAATTCCGCTTTGGCGCTCTCACGCTGGTGGACTTAGGCAAATTACTTGACTTCTCTGAGCCCCTAGTTTCTTCACTTTGAAACAGAGGGGCCGGGGTGGGGGCATGGTCCCTACTTTGTGGGGAATTTGGGGGGCTCATTAAATGGGAAAGTGTTTAAAAATATGAAAGGTGGGGGCGCCTGGGTGGCTCAGTCGGTTAAGTATCCGGCTTTGGCTCAGGTCATGATCTCAGGTTTGTGAGTTCGAGCCCTGCGTCGGGCTCTGTGCTGACAGTTAGCTCAGAGCCTGGAGCTGCCTCAGATTCTGTGTCTCCCTCTATCTCTGCCCCTCCCCCACTTGCACTTTGTCTTTCTCAAATAAATAAACATTAAAAAAATTTTTTTAATGAAAGGAAACAGCCCCGATCACATTGCCTGGATAAGGGGGCAAGGGGCAGCCTGTGGAGGGAAATGGGGCGCAGAACCACTTCCTCTCCCACGCTTTGTGCTCAGGGCACTGAGGCTCAGAGATCTGGTGCGAAACAAAACCACAGGCCCCTCCAGTAGATATACCTTCCAGGTAACCAAGAGATAAAAGACGCTTCAATTAAAAAAAGTCATCATAGCATAAGTATATACCAAAAGCTACACAGTATATGCCAGACGGTTCCTCTGCGGCTTCTCCAGAATCCAGATTTCACTGGGCGTCCTGTAGCAACCTTGCTCTGGGGCAGAGTCGCTCCCCCAGGGTCACGCAGGCCAGGCCTAGGACTTGGGAGGTGGGATCACAGGTCACGGGGGTGGGCGTGGGCCGCAAGGTCAGCGGCAGAGCCTGACCCCCATCTCTCTCTCTCTCTCTCTCTCTCCTTGTCGGCACCCAGTCCTGGTATCTGGGATAAGAAAGATTTCTTCCCACGCCCTGCTCCTTCGTCGCGGGAACCCCAGGGGGCCCCACCGCCGGCCCCTGGCCCACGGTTTCAGTGGAACGTTACAGCGAGCAAGAACACCCCGCCGACCCCCAGCCTGGCCGAAAAGACAAAACAGACACATCCGTACGCACAGGAGGAAAACAAGCAAAAAGGCAAAAAAAAAGCAAAAAAAAAAGACAAACGGAAAAAAAAAGATACCATAAAAATCAACCCACCCAACCAAGAAGACAAGCGGTAGGGACGGCAGCCGTTGGGACTCTCGGGACACCACAGCCGGACCAGAGGGCCAGGCCGGCCGCCGCTCGGGGCTCAGGCGCCTCCCTAAGTTATTCATCTCCTCTGGCTGCTTCTCTGGAAGGTCAGGCGCCGCTGCCCGCCTCCGCCCAGGACCAGGTGAGCGCGGCCGGGGCCCCTGCCTGGGCCCCACCCACGGGCCAGGACAGCCAGCCCGGCCACCTCCGCCTCCGGCCCTGTCCCCACTGCAGGGCTGTCGCGTCGGCGCCTGCCGCGTGGGGACGGCGGGGGACCGGCGGGGACCGGGCGCGGGCGGGCAGGGACACGCGACAAGGGCAGAAGAGGGTCGTGGGGAGACCCTGCGTGTCTCCGGGGTCGGGCCGCGTGGCAGAAACTTTCTCCGGAGCGTCCTAGGGTCTCGGGCCTCCGCTGCCCCGACGCGGGCAGGGCTGGGCTCGCTCGGACCCGGCTTCCGCCCCAGGACTGCCCTGTTTGGGAGGAGAAGTCTCTATGCAATTGACCCCCAGCTCCACCCCTCGGCCTGGGAGGCCCCGCACCCCCGCACCCCCGCCGGCCTTGCTCCGCACCCCCGAGGGGAGGGACCCACGTTGCACACACTGTAAGAAATGCACTTTCCGAGGAAGGGGCTGGGGCGCGTGGAGAGACCCAGAGCTCCCCTGGGGAGGGGACAGCTGTCTGGAGCCTCCATGCACCCGAGCCCTGGGAGGGGAGGCCACCCCACCACGTAGACCACGGAGGTGGAGGTGAGAGCGAGTGGTTTAAGTGCCTGATTCCCACCGCCCGCCCCCCTTTGTCCAGCTGGGATGCGAAACAGCCGGGGGATGGGGGGCCCTTCCATCCCCTCCCACAGCCCGGCCGCCTCCAGTCGCTGACCCTCATTGCTGTGCCCCCCTCAGAGCTAGAGAGATGGGACTCCCCTGCCCCCCGTGGTCGGCCCACGGGGCAGAGCTGGGCGCCGCGAGCCCTGCCGCGCTCGGGCACCAGGGTGGGTTGTAGGGAGCCAGCGGGCCCCCCCTCGCCTCCTCTGCCAGTGCCTTACATCCTGGAGCGACACCCCCTCCCTGGGGCCCCCCAGCCCAAAGGGGGACCACGGTTTGCACTTTCATCTTCCCCCTGCCGACGTGGGGCTCTGCCAGGGAGGCGCATTGCCGCTGGGCCCCCAAGAAGAAAGCAGGCCAGGCACCCAGTCCATGTGAGCCCAGAGGGGATTGGGGGGTTCTGGCCAGGGGAGGGAAGGGTCGGCGCCCGGGGGGCCCCCTGTAGCCACGTAGGGGATCCCCCCATCTGCTAAACATTTTCCGTTGAGCCGCTCCAAAAACACTAAGCTGGGGACACCGGGTGCCCCCCAACCCCGGCTCCCTGGCCCCACCCCTGCCTCCAGCCCCAGGGTGGCCGTCTTGGGGGGGCCTGAGGGGGGGGGTTAGGTGTGCCTGGGTCCCCTCCCATCCCATCCCAGGCCCAGCTGGCTTCCTCCACGCCTGACCCTGGGGAAAACCTTCCCCACCGCGGGCCTCCCCACCCCCGACCCGGGCCAAAGCCATCGCCCTGGGCAGGGCCTCTGCCTCGTGCCCCCAGCCTGGCCCTTCCCCCGTCCCCTGGTGCCCCAGGCCTGGCCAGCCTCTCCCACCTCCCCAGAAACTGGACTTCCCTCCCAAACCAGCCCAAGGGGCTTGGCAAACCCACTCGACCACAGAGAGAAAGACCCTTCCCCACCAACTCCCTCCTCCCATCATCCAGAGGCTTCGAGGAGCCGTTGGTCCGTCCGTCTGTCCCCAGGGCCCCCTGCAGCGGGTGGCTGTTGGGGACCAAAGCATGGGCCGCTCTCCAGGAGGGCAGGAGGGGGGGTGGGTCGTGCAGTCGGGGTATCCAGAAGCTTCTCAGTCGGGAACCTTAGGGTGCGGGTGGGCAGGGGAGGGGAGGGGCAGCTGGCACCCCCCCAGCCACCTAACTTTGCATGGTGCTTAGTCGGGGATTGCTGTGGCTCCTGATGCCAGCTCGCCGCGGCCGACCCTGCATGGCAAATGATACCTGGCTCCCCCCGCCCCGCCCCCCAGCCCTCCAACACTACCCCTCCTCTTTAAAAAAAAAAAAAAAAAGATACAAAAAAAAACCCTTAAAAAAACTCCATGTTTCCTAATTTGCACGGAATTTTCTACCACAGGATGTGCCTTGCCTTCCGAAAATAAGTATTACCTTTAAACAATATCAGCGCACAGACAGCTGCATGCTCTGCTCGTGTAGTTAAAAAAAGAAAAAAAAAAAAAAGACAAAACAATGACATGAAATAAAAAATAAAAATTGAAGAGGGATGTATTTCTATTTGTAAAAAAAAAAAAAAAAATTAAAAAAAAAAGCAAAATCCCACGCTAAAAAAAGCAGTTCCTCAGAGCAACGCCCCACCGTCTGCCCCCCCCCTTCCCCCCCCCCCCCGTGTCCCCTGCTGCATTGGGGGTGCTCCCTGGTGCTCTGCCACCCCGGCCCCACCCCTGGGGTCCAGAGGGGCCATCTCTGAGTCGCCCACAGCCAGACTCTCCCATCCCACCTTCCTACAGGCTGGCAGCCCCCCTGCCTCAGGGTCACCTCGCCACCCCACCCCCAAGGCTCCCCTCCAACCCCTCGGCACCCCTTCCTTGTTGCCAAAGGACTCACCGGCCCCCCCATTCCTGGAGGGGCCCCCCAGCCCTGGAGACTGGCCTTGGGCGGCATTTCCCGTCCTGCCCTCCCCCGCCCCCTGCACCCCCAGTTCTGTGTCTTCCAGCTGTGACTGTGGAGAGGATCTGGTATGAAACAAACGGAAAACAAAAGCCAAACCCAATATATGCAATATCTGTCTGTCTGTCTGTACCTGTAGACCTAGTTCAGCCTCTGCAGGCCCGACCCGGGGACCCCGGGGCCGCTGGGGACAGGGGACAGGCGGGGAGAGGGATGCCAGCCCGGGCCTCAGGCTGGGGGCTGCTGACACTGTCTTTTCCTTGATTTACTCACTCTTACTTTGCTTCCTTTCCTTTCCCTTCCTTCCTTCTTTCTTTTTTTCCTTTTCTTTTTCTTCCTTTCTTGTCATTTTCAGTTTCCTTTGGTTTTTACTCGACCACAGCTGAGACCATGGCAGACTGAGGTTAGCGGGGTGTCAGAGGCCCGAGCGTCTCGACCTCTGCCCCCGAGTCCCCCCCCCCGCGTCCCCGTGGGGACACAGCAGGCAGATGGCCCCCGTTGGTTGCCCTACTGCCCCCCGGAGCGGTGGGGGGGCCTCACAGGCCGGCTCTGGCTTCCGTCCACCATCGGAACTCCTGCCACATCCTTTTTCAGAAAGACCTCGGAGGTCCCTGGGGCAGCTCACGGTCTCAGTGGCCGCGACACTGCCCCCAAGAACTGTCCTTCGGTCTGAGGGCCCAAGGCCACATATGTCCATTTTCATGCGGCTGATTTCTGGTTTTTATTCCCCTTCCCCCAGAATCGGGGAGCAGCCACTGGAGAGAGAGTCCCTCCTGGGACCCCAGCCCAAGGGCTTCTCGGGGACCCTGTGGTCCCTCCCGTGGTCCCTCACAGCCTGCCCCTGCGCCCGTTGGTGCCCGTCTCGCAGAAAGGCCACAGGCAGAATAAGGCGGAAGCACCGGGGACCAGGTCCCCTGACCCCCCTCTGCAGGCCTCTTTATGCTCCAGGGACAGGGTTGTGTGGAACTCACGTCTTCTCAGACCCCATCCCCTTCCCAAGCCCGCTGTCCCCCACCCCGTTGTCTGTGCCCACCCCCAGGAAGCCCCCCCCTGGCCTGACCCCAGGTCCCAGCCGTGCTGTGGAACAGACGGGGAGGCCTCCCAAATCTATACGAATGGCCCTGGCCTCTCTCGGGTGCGGGCTTGGATTACCAAGGGTGGAGACAGAGGTGTGGGGGGCGAGCAGCCCCGGGCCCATCCGGCCAAGGAGAAAAGGGGTCGGGGGCCCCAGGCCCCTGCCAAGCTCCAAGCCAAGACCCCACCCCTGAGCTAGACAATCAGACACAAGAGGAACCCCAGAAGGAGACGTGGGGGCGGCTGCACCCCCCCCCCAAGCAGCAGACAATTCCAGCCTCAGCCCCACACATCCTGGTCTCTGTTCTGGAACCTTCTGTCTGTCCCCAGGTATAGCAGCCAGGTAGGCAGGAGCGGGGGGAGGGGGGGCAGGAGCGGTGAGCCGGGCCCCTGCAGGGTAGAGCAGGCAGACCCTCCCCCAGCCTGGCTTCCCCAGCCTGGCTTCCCCCGCCGCACTCTGACCTCCAGCGTAGGCCTGTACTAGACACATGTATATGTATCTCTATATAATTTTGGATTTTTTTCTCAATACAGATTATACAGTGGCTACCTTTTATTTTTATTTTGGCCTGGATGCCCTCTCTGAGAACCTGGTTTTCACTTTCTTTTTGGAAGGTGTTGGGAGGGGGACCCAGAGACCCATCTCGAATCGGCTTCCTCTGCATCTTCCTGTATCTCCCCGTTTCTGCCCCTTGGGTCGCCTCCCGACAATGCCCCCTCCAAACTGACACAGCCTCTCCCGTCCACCCATCCATCCACCACTAAGCATTTCAGAGTGTGTGGGGACCCCTGAGCCGGCCCCGCCCCCACCCCCAGGCGAGGCAGGGACCCGGAGCTGCACCAGTAGGACTTGTTGCCAGTGATACCAAAACAGACTTTTCCCAAGCAGTGCCTCACACGTCTGCTGGTGTGGCTTTGGGGTTCTCCTCCCCCGTTCCCCAGGGCCCCCCCCAGGCCTCAGGAAAAGAGGAGGCGGGATCCAGCAGGACTCAGGGCTCTGGGAGAGGAAGGAAGTCACTACCCCCCAAGCTACTGCCCTCTCCACAGCCCTCCATCCACACGTCCCGGCTACATGGGGACCCACTGGAAAGGGACGGGGCAGTCCCAGCCCCCTCCAGCAGGGGGCGCCCAGTCCACTCCCCAAATGCATCCACACCCCATCCTCCCATCTTGGGTGCCAGCCAGGCCTCCAAAACCAAAGTCCCTTCAAATCCGGGGGTCCTGGCCTCTGCCCCCAGCCTTCTGCCCTCCCAGCCCCAGGACTCCACGTGGGGGCCAGACCCGGGAGTTTGAGGGTCAGAGCACAGCACAGGGGAGACAGGGAGGAAGGAGAGACCCACTTGACTCTGAATTTCCTTTCTTTCTTTCCTTTTCTTTCCTTCCTTTCTCTCTTTTACAAACTTTTTAGTGGTGTTGCTGTTCATTTTCTTTTCCTCCAGGATATTTTTTGAGGTTCCCCCCCATTTTGTATTTTACCAATATTACCAGGATAGTTTACTCTGTTTCTTGCTTCCTGCTTGACACACATCAGACACCCCTCTCTCTCTTTCTCTCTCTCTCTCTCTCTCTCACACACACAAACACACACACCCCATGTTCATGACCACCTCTCCCGTCCCCAGGCGGGAAGGGGTGGGGAAAGGGACTCCTCCCTTGCCCGGCTCACCCGCCTGCCCCCTCCTCACGTCATACTCTGATCATAACCTTGTATATTACTCAGTCATTTCAGGTTTTGCAGATGCGCCTACCTAAGTACCATTTACAGAAAGTGACTCTGGCTGTTATTATTTTGTTTGTTTCCCTATGCAAAAAGAGAAAAAAAAAGAAAAAAATGAAAAAAGGGGGGTTCCGTAAAAGATTCAATAAAAAGCAAAAAAAAAAAAAAAAAGAAGAAAAGAAAAAGAAAAAATGTATAAAAATTAAACAAGCTTAAGCTTCGACTCTTTCTGACTGTCTCGCGTCCTCCTTTCTGTGCGGGGCGTGGCCAGATGCAGGGCGGAGCTGGAGGGGCTGGTGGCCTCGGAGGCAGGGACCCCAGCATTTCGGACAATCGGGTAGGTGTCCTGAGATCTTTAGATCGAGGGTCCCCAGGGACATCCCACAGTGTCTGGAGACATTTGTTGACTTGGGGTAGGGGGGACATGGGTTAGGCTCAGCCCCCTGAAGGGCCCGGGGCGCCCCCTACAGAGTAATCTGGGCCCTGGTGGCTCCTACCGTCTCCCGCTCCTAGGAGGGGCCGCGTGACACCCCAGGCCTTTGCCCCTGTTCTGCAGCTCAACGCAGCCTCCCTTCTCTACCCAGAGCCTTTAGGTCCCACGGCCTCCTGACCCCACAGGAGGCCAGCCGGTGTCCCCCCACCACCACCACGGTCTCACGTCTCCCCAGGGTCTTTGGTCAGCACACTCCGTGGTTATCTAGGGAGCACCTGCCCTGTGCCAGGAAATTCTGCCTGCCCCCACCCCCGCCCCCGCCCCGGGCTCCGAGGATAGAAGCTGGCACACAGGCGACGCTCCATAAATGTGCAGAACGCATTCCCTCTCTTTTTCCACCTGTCAAAGTCCCATTCGTTCAGCAAAGATTTCCTGAGCATATGCTGAGTACCAAGTACTGGGGACACAGCTCAGAACAAAACGCCCAAAATAACCTGCCTCCGTAGCCCTTACAGCTCCAAGTTGGGGAGATTCAGGGTAAACAATAAAAATAAGTAACATACATATCGGAGGAGGTGAGTTTCGAAGAAGTAAAGCAAAGTAAGGGATGCGAGAGTGGGTCTCACACAAGACCTGATTAGGAGGGAGACAGCCTTCCGAGAATCTGACAGATGAGGGTTTCAGGCAGAGAGTACAGGCTGTGCAAAGGGCCTGGGGTAGGACCCTGCCTGGCGTGTTAGAGAAACAGCCAGGAAGCTAGCGTGGCTGCATCGGAGTGGGGGACCGAGGGACCGGGCAGGGAGGGGCGGGGACAGGGCGGGGACAGGGCGGGGCCCGCTCGCGGGGTCGTCTGGGCCATCCATCAGGACTTGGACTTTTCCCCAGGAAGGTGGGAGCCCTGGCGGGCTGTGGGCAGAGGAGGGTGGGACCTACCTTGGTTCCAACACCCTGTCATCCAGGAGGCCTTCCCCGCCTGCCCGGGCAGAGCCCCGGTTTACCCTCCCAGCCCCCAGCCCCCAGCCCCCAGCCCCCAGCCCGCCCTACCCTGGCCCTGATCACACAGTCCAGTTCTTCCCCAACCCCAGCAGCGGTGGGGGCTCCTCAAAGGCTGGGGGCAGGAGGGGCGAGGCTGCGGGCACAGGAGCGTTGCAGGTGTGAGGGGCGGTCACTTCCCTTTGGGGGGCTGGGAGCTGAGTCACTGCCCCTCATCCTGTCCCCCCATTCCAAGTCCCCCGGAGACCTCCAGGACACCCCAAGACGGGCAGCCAAAGCTCTCTGCTGCACAGGCTCCTTCCGTAGTCCTTACCCCCCCCACCCCCGCAGAGATGATTACCCTCTTTACTGATGGGGAAACTGAGGCACAGAGTTGGGACGCACAACTCACTCCACGCAGATGCACGGCCCCACGCCGCCGCCCGGACAGGAACAGACGACAGGCGAGGGGCGGGGGGTCCGTGGCCGCCGGATCCCACGTGCTCGCTTCCCCTGCCGCACCTAGGACAGGGCTGGGCGCTTCGGCCTCAGCAGCAAGGTGCTGGCGCCCCCTTGCGGACGGGACGGGGACCTGGACCCAGAAGCCTGACCTGGGGCGCAGTCGGCGGCAGGCAGCCCCCCTCCCCGCCGCCCGCGCCCCCACCCCCACCCTCCAGTCCCTCTCCGCAGCGAGAAGCTTCTTTTGCGAGATGAAGGTTCAGCCTGTTGTGGGGGCTCAGACGGTGTTGGGGGCTCATCTGGAGTAGGGCTGATACGGGATGGGGTCTCGACCAGGGCTGTGGGGCTCAACTAGGGGTAGGGGGCTCAGCCGGAGTGGGGGTGGGGGGTCAGTCGGGCCTGTGGAGCTAAACCAGGGGCAGGGGATTCAGCTGGGATGAGGGGGTCAGGGCTGTGGGGTTCAGCCAGGGGTGGGGGGGTCAGTCTGGAGCTCAGCCCAGGGGGCCTCAGCCAGGGTCGGGGGTCACTAAGGGCTGTGGGACTTAACCAAGGGTGTGGGGCTTAACCCGGGGTGGGGGGTCAACCCGGCTTGGGGTCCTCAGCCCCGAGGTCAGGGCTCCGCTAGTTGGGGGGGGGGGGGGGGGGCGGGGCGCAAGCCGGCCCTGGATCTCAAGGAAAGCCTCTGTGGTTTTCAGACGTTGGCCCCTGAGGTGGTGCAGTTCTTGGCTTTGGGGGCGCTGTCCCAACACTGCGGGCGGTTTGCCGTCCCCTGGGCCCCCAAATAATTGTCACACAAGGGACGCAGACTTGCGACAGCAACAAAACGCTCCCCTCCTCCCCTCCCCACTTCCAGACGCCCCTAGAGAAGTCCCTCCCCTGCGGAAGGGGAGGAGCCCGCGCGGCCCCGCCCTTCTCCCCGACCTCCGCCCCGCCCCCACCCGGAACCCCGGATCCGCGACTCCGGAGCCGCTGTCTGCACTCACCATGTGACCTAGATCCACGTGCGCCCGGCGCGTCCACGCCGTTTCAGCCTAACAACAAGCCGGCGTTTTAGACACCTTTGGGTTCCGGGTTCTGTGCGGGTTCTGTGCTCAGGAATTTTGTGGACATCATGTCACTGAATCCTGATGACGACTTAACACGATCAGGTTATTTTCCTCCCCCTCTTACAGGACAGGACCCTTAGGCACAGAGAGGTTAAGTCACACGCTCAGGGCCACACAGCAAGGACGAAGCCGCGGAGCCGCCACCTGGAGGAGCGCGGGGCGGGAGGGGGTGATGACACGGCGTCCCCTCCCAGCCTCAGCCCCTGCGCAGCCCCAGCTCGAGGGACACTGACCCGAGACTCAGCACACGGTGGGAGGGGCGCTCGTCTCCCAGGAAACCGCCCGGTGCTGCATCGGCTCAAAGTTCAAGCCCAGGAGCAGCGGAAGCAAGATTGCGCGAGGACTGGATTGCCCCGGGGAGAGCCCGTTGCCCTCTGCCCACGTCCCTCTTGCCAGTGAAAAGGGGGCTCGGGCAGGATGTGCTGGGGAAGGGGTCGTATAAACACCCAGGTAAATGCAAAGAAGCCTCGGAGAGGGACTCGGGGTGGCCCCTCATTCAGGGACACTTCGCCCCGATTCCCACATGGAATGCTTCTCCTGGCTCCAGGACCAGGATTTTGCTTGCTGAGTACAGAGCAGGCATTGGGCATCCCTGGAGGCCTGCCTGGAGGAGGCGGGTGGGCTGCCTTCATTCGGAGGAGCTCGCCACTCTTTCATGGTTTGGAGGCGCCTCTCTCTCCTCCAGCTCCAGCCCGTGGTCGCCCTCTGCCTCTTTCTCCTCCTTTCTCACACGCCCCTCTTCCTCCTCTTTATTGCTGTGGAGACAAGGGTCCAGAAAACCTGATTTAGTAAGGACTTCCAGCGCTCCAGGCCTCTTGCGATTCTCCCGCCACCTCCGAGTCCTGCACCCCTTGTCGTTCCCATTGTACAGAAGGGGTGCTGAGGCGCAGACGGGTCAGGACCCTTGCCGGAGGCCACTCGTGAGCTGCAGGAGACCAAACAGTGCTCTTAACACGTGGCCTTCCTGGCTTCCTGAGCCTCAGAACTGCGGCTGCGTGGACAGGCGGAGAGGTGGGTGGGTTGATGGGTGGCTAGCTTAATGAGTGGATGGACTTGTGGGTGGGTGGCGGACAGGTGGACAGACGGAGGCACCTGTGGGGGACAGATACACCCAGAGGAGTGGGCGGAGGGCGGGGGGGGGGGGGTGAAGGGAGGTGGTGAAGTTGACCGATGAAGCACGTCGCTGTCAGGTAGGTAGTAAGGAGGGGAGTCAGTGAGCCAAAGACTCACCCCCTGGCCCTGCCCGGCCTGCTTCCCTCCTGTCAGAGGGGAGAGGGGAGGGGCTCCCAGGGGCCATCGGTTCGGCAGGGGAGGGGGGCCCAGGCTCAACGGGGCCCACCTGTCTTGGCGCTCGCTGCACCAGACTGCATAGACCACGGTGAGGATGAAGAGCAGGAAGAGGGTGGCCGGCGCGGCCCCAGCCACGCCAGCCACGCCTTCCTCTGGGCCACTGCGGGCGGGGCGGGTCAGAGGCTGGGCCGCCGCATCGGGGTTCCCCTCCCGCCTCCCCCCCTCCCGGAGACTTTACAGGGTTGTGCCAGAACCAGGAGCGGAGCCAGGGCTGCCAGAAGGGACACGCGGAGGGGCGCCCGGGTGGCATAGTCGGTTAAGCGTCCGACTTTCGCTCAGGTCATGATCTCGCGGTTCGTGGGTTCGTGCCCCGCGTCGGGCTCTGTGCTGACTGCCAGCTCAGAGCCTGGAGCCTGTTTCGGTCTGTGACTCCCTCTCTCTCTGACCCTCCCCTGCTCACGCTGTCTCTCTCTCTCTCTCTCCTAGAAATAAATAAAACATTAAAAAAAAAAAAAGAACAGAAGGGACACGCGGCCAGCGGTCACCCAGCGCCTGTCCATCCTTGTCAGTCTGTCCCCGCCTCCATCCAGCAGGTTCTGGGGTGCCTCCCCATGAGAGGAGGAAGTGGCCTGCCCAGGACACCCCAGGGCAAGGTGTGGTCAGTGCCCACGGAAGTGGGGGTGGGGCCCCCTTCCCTAGATTGCGGCAGGCTGGGGAAGAGGCCCCAGGGTCCCAGGCATCCCCCTGAGGCCCGCCCTGACCCCCTCACTCCCCACGGCCAGAGCCAGGGGAGGAGAGGTCAGGAGAGGTGGGGAACTCATTCCCCGAGCACCTGCTGGGCGCCACGGCCTGCAATGGTTCTAACCCCTGATGCCTCCCTTCTCGCCCCATCTCTGGCTCTCGGGTTGCAGGCTGCGTCTGGGTTGCACAGGGACACAGTTCTCCCAGGGAGGAAGCACAGCCGGGAACGGGCACCCCACACCCCAGCGCCCCCCATCCCAGGACGTTTATCTCCAAATGTGACCTTAGCTAGAGCCCGCAGACTCCCTCATCCTTCGGGCAGCCAGGGCTTCCCCATCCCAGCTCTGCCAACATCAGCCAGGGACATCTCTTTCTGTGCCTCAGCATGTTTGGCTGGAAGATGGGACGGATTGTGTACTGAGAGAGGATAAAGATGACGGGGGCTCCCTGGGAGCATCTAATAGGGCGGTTATTACCTTTATTTTATTTATGGTTTTCCGCCCCCTGGTGGACAGCCCTGGAAGTGTTCTTGCGCAGAGGCCGCCTGCCTTCTGGGTTGCATGCTACCAGCCCCAGGTACGGCCCCAGGACCGCTCCGGAATGCCGGCCGTTATCAAGGTCCTTACTAAGAAATAATTAACACCCCCCAGGGCAAGGTCCAGGGCCCCCGGAGAGAGTGAGGTGAAAGAGGAGGCTGGAAACGGGGAGGAGAAAGTACTTGCTTCCCAAGAGAGCGCAGAACCCTGGCGCACCCGCAGCCTCCCAGACCCCGGTCCCCATAACGGGGCCACGTGACCCCGAGGGCGGAGAAGCAAGGCCTCCCCGGGATACAGCACTCTGGGGGCTCAAAGTCCAGGTCTCCGGGCAGCAGAATCAAGATTGCACGGAGAGGGTTCAGTGTGCGGGGGGCATCCGGGCACTGGCTGGCTTGCTCTTCCGTACCCACCCAGGCACTGGCCCCAACCCCCAAAGCTGCCTCCCCCAGGGGGAAACTGAGTCCCAAGAGATAACAGGACCTCTTCTGAAGGGCTCTTATCAATGCTTTAATGCAGGTCCCCAAAGGCAGCCCCGGCCCCACGCTGGTCCTGGGGCCGAGAGGGGCGGGGGAGGTTCTGGACAACAGACATCAGGGAGAGGGAAAGGAAATCAGGCAGTGGGTAGAAGTGGGTGGAGCCATGAGCTGGTGGGGGTCTCAGGGGTTTCTCCATAACCACGAATGCCCTCCAAGTGCGAGAGTCTGCGCCGACAGCTCGGGAAGGACGGTGGGTACAGCCTGTGCTCGCAGCGCCCGGAGAGCCCTCCCCGAGGGGCGGGGCAGGTTCCACGGGTCTCCATTCGGGGAGCGTGTTCTCAGCGCGACGTGGACTCCGGTGGCGGCTTCACGTCCAGGGCGTTCTTTACATGGTGTGGAAGGGGCAACTCTGGGGAGCTGCCTGGAAGAAGTGTGTGGAGCCTTCACACGGCTGTGTTCGTGAGCTTCTCCTCATCTCTGGGGCCCTCTTTCTCGTCCAGCTCCAGCCCCGCGTTTCTCTCTCCTTCCTCCTCCTCCGCCTCGTCGCCCTTTACCCTCTCCTCCTTCTTCCTCTTGCCTTCTTCACTGTAGGAATACAAAGGCGCCAGACCACAGTCAGAACAGAGCTGCTCCCGTCTCATGTCCGCTGACCTGCGCCAGGCCGCGCGATTACAAAAAGGATCTGTGTTGAGTCCTGAACAGTTCCTGGGAGGAAGCCGTATTTCTTTTTCACAAAGGCAGAAACTAAGGCTCAACCATCCCCTGGATGGGCAGGTGGATGGACGGACGGACGGACGGAGAGACAGACGGACAGGTGATGGACGGACAGACGGACAGACAGACGGACAGGTGATGGGCAGGTAAGTGGTCAGGTGGATGGATAGCTGCAAGGAGAGATGAATAAGTGAATGGGAAGATGAATAAGTGAATGGGAAGATGAATAAGTGAATGGGAAGATGAATAAGTGAATGGGAAGACGAGTGGATGAACAACAGGAAGAAGAAAATGACAGATCAGCGGTGCAGGGATGACGTGCGGACGGGCGGACAGATGGCTGGGTCGGTGCGTTACTGCGTAAGGAGTTTGAGGGATGAATGAGGGACGGGTGGGGAGTGAGGTCCGGGTAGGCGGACGGATGGATGATGGATGATGGATGATGGACGGACGGAGGAACGAACAAAGCAGGGAGGAAACTACCAGCTTCGCAGCGCTGGGGGGCTCTACGGCCTCCAGCACGTGCTGGGAGTGGGAATCACACGCAGCCACAGCTGCACCAGACCTTGGGCAAAGCAAACCATCGGGCCTACACGTCTCCTTCGAGCGCATCTTGGGCTCAACTGAGGATCTTCCAGTCAGACTGGCCTCCTCCCATCTCCTGCCCTCCACTCCCACCCCCCAACTTTTGCCCACGTTGAGATGTTGTACTGGCAGGGACCCCGCCCCGCCACGTCCGGGAGCCGTCCATCAGAATCATGTCTGGAAGCCGTCGGGACCACGGAAGGCACTGAGTGCCTTATTCAGCACGTGTTTGCTAAGTGCCTGCTGGGTGCCAGGCCCTGGGCTGAGCACCGGGCACACAGCCAGGACCAAAGCTAAGTTCTGTTAATCAACTGGAAGCTACTGTGTGGTGTCGAGAAAGTGGTAAATGACTGATTTCAGCTGGCGGTAGGTGCGGAGAAAAACGCACAACAGCCGCGGGACACAGAGCGTCAGGAGGGCTGGCGCTCAGGGTGGGCTTCCCTGAGGAGGAAACATCTGGGCAGGGACTGGAGGAGGAGCCAGCCAGAAGACACAGCGAACAGAACAGCGTCCCAGTCAGCGGGGAAGGTAAGTGCAAAGGCCCTGGGGCAGGAACGTGTTTGAAGTGTTCCAGAGCAGAAGGAGGTCATCTGGCACGCCCGTGCCCCCCCCCCCCAGGGCTCACACAGTCACGCAGACGCCCTGGGCCCGCAGAGCCACACACGCTCACACAGGCAGTACCTCACGTCCTGGTATGGGTTGGCCTCCATTCTCAACCTGGACTCCTCATCCCCATCTCTGTAGGAGAGATGGAAGCGGGGGTGAGGGGGTGAAGGGCAGGAAGTAGGGAGACCCGCGGCCCCAGTCTCCCTCCCATGAGCTGGGGCCCGCGAGCTACAGGAAGCGAGCTGGGGGGACAGCAAGGCGCTCCCGGACTGTGGGGTGCGGGCAGGGAAATGGGGAAGCGGAAGAAGGGACCAGAGCGAGTCAAAGCGGGAGGGGCGCCAGCGCTTCGGGGCGCGGGGGGCCGGGCGCTGGGCAGGGGGCTCCCACCTCACTTTGGAGCACCAGATGCGGTTGGCCAGCATGAGCACGAAGACGATAAACAGGAACACGACGAGGGCAGCCAGGCCCACCAGCCAAGGCTTCAGGCGCGGCGGTGCGGCTGTCGGAGGGGGGCAGGTGGGACTCAGGCGGGGCGCCCGGCACGCCCCCCCCCACCCCGCAGGCAGGGGAGAGGGGAGAGGCGCTGGCGGGCGCCCCCGCAGACCGGGTCTTGGAAAGGGGCTGGGTTTCAGAGACCAGCTCTAGAGAAGGGGAGGAGGCTGGGGGGGTGCCCTCAGGGACGGGGGGGGGGGCCCCGAGGGAGTGTAGGGGCGGGGGGGGGGAGCTCCATGGGGGGCATGGCCCCCCTCCTCGTCTCCCTGCCCCCTCCCCTCAGAGGCCTCGGGGCCTCATGAAAACCGGGGAGACGGGGAGCCTACGAGCGAGCCCACCCCACGACCGCTCCCCACCCCCCGCCCCCAGGTCCAGGTCAGAGCCCTACCCTCCTGAGCCTCGGCGGGTGACAGCAGCAGGGCGCCCAGCAGGAAGAGCGTCCCCAGGGTCCCCATGGCCACGGAGGAGCGGCAGCCAGCACAGGCAGGGTCGGCGGGATGAGGCTCAGCCCAGGCCGCGATCCCGCGCCGGCGGCCCCGGGGTGGGGCCCCCCTTCGCCCCTCCCCTCGCCCCTCCCCTCCTCCTCCCCACGGGCAGGTCGGACTCTGGACCCGGGATCACAGTGAACGCCCGGCCTCTGCCCTGCCCGCCGAGCCGGCCTGCTGCAGGGGCCGGGCGGAGCGGGCCTCCGGGCACCCCTGCGTCTCCGAACTCCCCACCGAATGTTAGGGCTCCAGTCTGCAGAGAAGCTCCAGGATGCCAGGAGCACAGAGGTCCCGTGGAAATTTCTGGCGCTGGGATCTGCACCCAGGCCTCCGTCTCCACCCGCCTCGTCCTGGCTCCCGGGTCGCTGGGATGAACACAGGGGCGAGAAGCGACGGGCCACGTGCCCACTGTCCGGCTCGAGGGGCAGCCGCGCCCTGACGGCTGGAGGCCGGGCCGCCCGGGCAGCGGCTGACTCAGGCTCCAGTCTGCTGCCCGTCACCCTTGGTCCCCGGGTTGATTAGATAGGGGATCCTGCCCAAGCAGAGCTGTGCCCCACCCCAGCCGCCACGGGACAGCCACAGCCCGGGCACGTGGCAGGAAGCCCAGGGTGGGGGCCTCTGCGGGCAGGGGGGGGGTGAGGGATGCCAGTGTCGGAGCGCCTCTGCCCACCCGGGCCTCCTCCCTCCCTGAGGTCTGACTATAGACAACGGGCGGCCCAGTGGAGCCGTGGCGCTCAGGGCGGGCGCACCGCCACCACCCAGGTGGCACATGGGAACCCCTGCTGTGTGCCATGTCCTGCGCAAAGCCCTCAGAGGGAGGGAGGAAGCCTCAGGCCCTGTCGTCCGGGAATTCTCGGGTTCGCTGGGAAGTCAGGACCCCAGAGACCCGCAGACCCAGCAGCAGAGCCTGGGAAGGAGGCCAGAGGTGGGGGGCCGAGCAGATTCGGGAGACGAGGGTTGGCAGAACCCCCCCCCCCTCCCGGGGGCTTCTGCTTTCCAAGGCAGGTCAGGGAACTGGCCTCTTTCCGCAGAAAGTTCTCTCTACTGCGAGCAACAGTCCTCTCTGGACTTCGTGCCCCCATTTTCCCATCTGTTACATGGGGAATCAAATGAGACAATACACGGAAAAGGCCCCGGAGCACAGTAGCAGGCGCGAGCCCAGGGCTGGGCCGAGGTGAACCACCATGGTCACTACTTTAAAAAAAATCTTCCCGGTGGAGGCCCGGCCGGATTAGGCTCTGGGGCTCCGCGGACGCAGGCGGAAGGTGCCAGCGACTAACCGCTGGCAACCGGCAGCCAAGAGAGAGAAGGCTCCGTGCCAGGCCAGGGCAGACCAGCGGACAAGGGATCCTGCTCACACGAGCGCAGTCTACACAACCGCCAAAGGGGTCCACACCCGGGCCCCAGGCCCGAGGGCAGGGCCCAGCTCAGTTCAGCCTCCAGAAGGAGCTCCGAGCAGGTGGGCCCTTGAAGGCGACGGAAGGGCGGCGGGGAGCGGGGGCGGGGGCCGCGGCGGGGGTCGCCTCCGCGCCCCCGCTCGGGTCCTCGTCGCCGCGCCAGGCCAGGGCCAGCTGCAGGTCCAGCTCTTCCAGGTCGTCGCCCTCCAGGCTGGGGCGCGGCTCCTGGGGGCGGTGCTCCTGGTCCGGCTTCGGGCCGAAGGCCCAGTCTGCGGTAGGACACGCGGGTGAGGGGCCCCCGGGGCCGCGCACGCGCGCCCCCTCCCCGGGGCAGGGGCCCCAGCGCTGCCCCAGGCCAGCCCCGGGCGGGCAGCGGCTCACCGGCCAGGTCGTGGGCGAGGTCCTTGATGAGGTGGCCCACGATGGCGTAGGCCACCGCCGCCACCAGGAAGGCCGCCAGCAGCAGGTACAGCACGTGCGTGGGCAGGCGGATGGCGTCCAGCGGCGGCGGGCGGTACTCCTCGTAGGGCGGCGGGGCCGGGCTCCGGCCCTCCGGCGCCTCCTCCCCCGCCAGCCCCGGCATGGCGGCCGCCCGCGGCGGCAGAGGCCCAGAGGTGACCGGCGCGGCGGAAGTATTAAGGGCTTTGGGTAAGAGGATTGGGGCGCCTCCAAGGGCACCGTCTGCCCGGATTAATCACAGCGCAAATCACTTCCGCCCGCTGGCCCCCTCCCCGTTCAGCTCCACCAACCCGGCTGGGGCTCTGCGCGTCCGCCCCCACCTCAGGGCCTTGGCTCCAGCTGTTCCCGCTCCTGGGAAATCCCTGACCTCATGGGGCTGACATTCGCGACAAGGGACAGACTGAGAAAAACAGAACCTTAAAGTGATGAGTTGGGTTAGAAAGTGAAGAGTGGGAGTGGGATCGGGGGGGGTGGTCTATGGGGCTGGGCCTACTAAGAGGGGAGTTAAAGCTTCAGATACGGTAGCAGAAACCCAGAGGAGGAAGGGAACCAGGTATGGGGGGACCAGAGGGAAGAGCAGTCCAGACAGAGGGCACAGCACATGCAAAGGCCCTGGGGCAGGACCTGCCTGGGTTTTGGAAATGAGTGAGGAGGCCCATTTGACTGGAGCAGATGAGTGAGGGGGAGAGAGGGGGGAAGGGAGGGCAAGGAGGGGTCTGGGCCTTGCAGACCATGCAGGGCCTTTGGGCCGTGGGGAGAATTTGGGCTTTTACCCCAAGGGAGGTGGGAGTCCTTGTGGGCTGTGGGCAGAGGAGGGCGGGACCTGACTCAGGCGCTCCCGGCGCCCTCTGGTGGCTGCAGCAGGGAGGACCGACCGTGAGGGGTGACAACAGGCTGGAAGGGACGGCTGGGGTCCAGGTGAGTGACCATCGGAGCTGGGCGCTCCGGAGGCAGAGAAGAGGCGTTTTTTTCAAACTTTTTTTTTCTTGCCATCACAAATAAGGTTGCAACGAGTGCTTCATTTCCACCTTTCAAAGTGGAAGCACTTTTGTTTAACTCCAAAATATTCATTATTTTTTAAAGTTTATTTTGAGAGAGAGAGCGAGAGAGAGCAGGCGCATGTGGAGTAGGGGCAGAGAGAGAGGAAGTGAGAGAATCCCAAGCAGGCTCTGCACCATCAGCAGGGCTCAAACTCAGAAACCGTGAGATCACGACCTGAGCCAAAGTCAGACACTTAACCCACTGAGCCCCCCAGGCGCCCCGACTTTGAAACCTTTAAATGCTGGGAATAGTAGTCGCCTTTTCCCTGCCACTTATTGTTCCAGTGATTTATTATGAAAACTTTCAAATGTATAGAAAAGTTTAGGTCGGGGGCGCCTGGGGGGCTCAGTGGGGAAACTGGCCAACTCTTGATTTCGGCTCAGGTCATGATCTCATGGTTCGTGAGACTGAGACTCAAGTCAGGCTCTCTGCTCTGGCAGCACAGACCTTGCTTGGGATTCTCTCTCTCTCTCTGCCCCTCCTTCACTTGTGCTATTTCTGAAAATAAATATACATCTTTTTTAAAAAAGAAAAGTTTAAAGAATTGTATAGTTAACTGTCATATACCCACCATCCACTTTCTCCAGTTAACATTTAGCTGTTATTTGCTCTATTATATAGCTAGCCTCACACACACACACACACACACACACACTCTCTCACACTCACACATTATGCATATCAAAATAAGTTGCATACCTCATGTCCATTAGAACAGCTACTATCAAAAAGTGGAGGGGCGCCTGGGTGGCTCAGTCAGTTGAGTGTCCGACTTTGGCTCAGGTCATGATCTCACGGTTTGTGAGTTTGAGCCCCGCGTCGGGCTCTTTGTTGACAGCTCAGAGCCTAGAGCCTGCTTTGGATTCTGTGTCTCCCTCTCTCTCTCTCTCTCTGACCCTCCTCCACTTGCACTCTCTGTGAATAACATGAATAAACATTTTTTTAAAGGTGCAGATGTGGACAAATTGGAGCCCTTGAGCAAGGCTGGCAAGGATGTAAAACGGCACTGCCACCGTGGAAAACAGCTCAGCGGTTCCTCACAAGGTAAACGCAGAATGACCATAGGATCCAGAAATTGCACCCAGAGGTATATGCCCACAAGAGTTGAAAGTAAGGAATCAAATAGATTCTTGTACACCGGTGTTTACAGCAGTCTTAGTCACAGTAGCCAAAAGGTGGAAACAGTCCAAATGCCCATCAACAGATGAAAGGGATGAACAAACTGGTGCATCCATACGATGCGATACTATTCAGCCCTAAGAGGGAAGGACAGCCTGATACCTACTGCAACATCGATGGACCTTAAGGACATTGTGCTCAGTGCAAAAAGCCAGACACAAAAGGGCACATCTCTCATGACCCCACTCACCGGAGGCGCCTAGTTGAAACTTTTTGAGGAATACTATATTGTTTGGACATAGCTGCTTAAAAGCTCGCTTTTTCTTGTGTGGACAGCATCCTGGTGACAACCAGTGGCGGTCTGGACTCTCATGGGGGCAGCAAAAAAAGCGACTGGATTCCGACCCCGTTTCAGACCTTGCATGGATAGGATGGGAAGGTAAGGATGGCTTCCAGCTACTGGTGAAAAACCTTGTACTTATCCTCGACAGCACTCTTTCTCCTAAACTCCATATCCAATCCGTCATCAAATCCTGTTTGCTCTACCTTCGAAATTAACCCAGGGGTGCCTGGCCGCCTCAGCGAGTGGAACGTGCCACTCTTGATCTCCGGGTTGTGGGTTCGAGCCTCACGTTGGGTGTAGAAATTACTTAAAATCTCTAAAAAATAATAATGATAATAAACAAAATTAATCCCGAATCTGAGTACTTCTGGTCTCTTTGGGTCCACCCTCCTATTACCTATTTTCTGCCTACCCGTCCAAAAAAGCCTGTTCGGAATGTCCCTGCT
The DNA here is from genome assembly GCF_003009895.1 of Hyaena hyaena. NCBI lineage: Eukaryota > Metazoa > Chordata > Mammalia > Carnivora > Hyaenidae > Hyaena > Hyaena hyaena. The sequence goes on along the minus strand of NW_024080931.1, from coordinate 1,619,840 downwards.
TGAACACTTCCGTGGCCTCTCATTTCTCAGAGTAAAGCCAAGTCCTTCTTATGTCTGGGTGGCTCTGCCCCCAAATCTCCCCAGGGCTCCTTCCCGCACCTGCCAGACCTTTACCTGGTCATCACCGCCCACTGCGGCCACCTCACGGTCCGTACGTGCACCTTGCTTGAATACCTTATTCCCTTTAACATGCGTCACCACCTAACCTGTATTTTACGTATTTATTGTCAGTCTCCCTCAGACAACCAGGCTGTGAGGTTTACGAGGGTATGAACTGCAGGCTGTCCTGTCCTCAGCTTCCATTAACTGTTAAGAGAACGACGAAGGAACGACTTGGTCGTGTTGGGGGAAAGGACAAGATCCCTCCCTTCCCAAGCTCGGGTCCAGCCCCCGGAAGCCGTTGGCCACGCCCCCATGGCTTGACCACGCCCCAGGGACGCTGCGCATGCTCCGTGGCTAGCCGGCCCCGGGCTCCGGCCTGAATCGGCGCCAACCATTTCCACTTGTCGAACCGGGTGGGGAAGCCGGGGAGCATCTCTTCCGGGAAAAGAACGAAAGTTTGCCCTTTCCCCTCCCTGAGGGACGTCCTCGGACTCCATGTGGTGTGAGTGTGTGAGCTGTGGCGCCGGTGCCGACTCACGCTTCCAGGCCTCTCTCCCGCCGCGGAGACTTTGACGGGAACTCCCCCCGAGGGCTGCGTTGGTGCCGTCCGGGCCGGTCACGTGGGCGACAAGATGGCGGCGCCCGGAGCGCGCTGCGAGCGTCGCGGTTGGTGACACTCAGGTGGCGGCGGAGGGAGCGGGCGGGCTCGGCGTACCTGGTCTTCCGCAGGTCGCTCGGGCGTTCCGGCCGCAGAGAGCGCGGTACGTGGCCGGGGCCTGGCGGGCGGGCGCGGGGAGGGCGCCGCGGGAGGTGGTCTCGTCTCGGATTCGTTGCTGGGGCGGAGCGGGGGTCGAGGGGCCCCCTCCTGAGGGGTTTAGAGTCCCGGCGAGCTCTTTCCTCGGGTTCTGGGGACCCTGTCGCCAGAGATCCCTTCGTTGGGGGGAGCCGGGGAGCCAAGCGTGCTCCGGAGGGGGAGGGGCGGGATCCCGGTCTCTGTCTCCATCCCTTACTGACTCATCGTGTCTGCCTCTGAGAGGCTCTCACAGGGGCGAGCGGATTCCCCGATTCCGCCTTGGTTGGGGGCTGATCCCCTCAAGCCCACACCCTTGCCCCCCTGCCCACTTGAGAAATGGGCCTAAAGTGTGAGCTGCGGGCTTCCAGGCGGCTAAGTGCGCCTCCTGAGCACAGAGGTGGGTTTGGGGCTCCTGCAGGAATATTTAACACCAGCTCTGGTTTGTCCGACGGCCTGCTAAGTGCCCGCCATTGTACAAGGTGCTCCATGAGCTCCCCTTCACTCGCTGCATGTGCCCCTTCTACCCATTGTACGAATGACACAGATTTACTCCGGGTATGCAGTGCCTAGTACCGTGCCTGGTGTGCAGTCGATGTTCAGTTCATTCAACAAATAGGGATTGGGCCCTCCTACCATGGCGACCGATCCGTGCTAGGACAGAGCAGAGAACAAAACGGTGTATATACTGTGTGTGGGGGGGGGGGGAGAGATACAGGTTTACCTTTATTTAAGTATAAAGCCCCGTCCTTGTGTTGCTGACTTTCTAGTAAGAAACAGATGAGTGAAATGTACTGGACGCCAAGGGCTGCGAGAGCCACGGAAGCCACCACCAGCGGTGGTGCCAGGCAGTGGAGGGTTTGTGGTGTTAAAGCCGGTTGCTCAGAAGTCCTGCCTGCACACTTAACATCGGGACAGAGACGGGAAGGAAACCCGGCTCGGGAGCTGTTAGTAGTTTGATTCCAAACGAAGAAGCCAAATCCAGAGGCTTTTGCCCCCACTCGGGTCTCGCCCTGTTTTGTGTACACGTTCCTCTCCTGTAGCTGGATCTGCCCCGGTGACCAGATCTCCCCTCATCCCCAGGCATCTGAGGACTCTGGGGATGAGTAGGCGATGAAGGGCCCTTTCCAGGTGTCTTGAGGGCCACCCCGCGCAGACCGGGAGGCAGGAGTCCTGGGCCCTGTTTGCCCTCGGCCTGCGCTGGGGCCCCAGACGAGTCGCTGCCTGACTGTGAAGTCAGATCTCATGGCCCTAAGTCCTTGCCCGCTCGCTGCCTCCTGTGATCTCTGGTGGTCCTCAGTTCAAGGTGTCACCTCCTTGGAGGTCTTCCATGCTCAGGCCGCTGCACGTCCTCATTAAGCCTGGTCGGCTGCAGGGGACCGGAAGGCCGCCGCACACCCCAGCACGCTCTACGAAGCATCGGGGCAGGTCTAGGTTGACCTGGATGGTGGAGAGGGAGCCCCTCCTCCCAGCCCAGCCCAGCCGGGTCCTTTCATCATAGTCCATCCATTCAGCCTAACAGTTGTGGTTTAGAACTTGACTCTGGAGCCCAGCTACCTGGGCGTGTAGCTCTTTACGCGGTTCCAAAGCACCTCTCTGTGCTTCTGCCTTCTCGCCCGTAAAAGGGTGACAATCCTAGTGCCGTCCCCTAGTTTTATGGGGGAGAATCACAGGAGCTCGTGAATGTAAAGGGCTTCGGAGAGGCGCCTGCCACGTCGCAGACGCTCTGCGTGTCAGCTGCTGTTACTTGTAGGGCTGCTGTTTTCATTAAGGGCTTACTGTGTGCTCGGGGTTCAGTGGTGACCGAGATAGACTCGGTCCCTGCCTTCAGAGCTGTGGTGACGGACAAGCCCCGCTGTGGCAAGTGCTTTGCAGAAAAGTGAAACAAGTGAAGAGACTAACAGTGAAGACTGTGATCAGGGAAGGCTTCCCTGAGGAGGTAACATTTGAGACCCAAGGGAGTGAGAGAGTGAGCATGGGAGGCATCTGGGGAAGACTGTTCCTAAGGAAGAGAACAGATCTGTGCAAGGATCCTGGGGCAGGACTAGGCCACTGGCCTGTTGGAGGAACAGCCAGGAAGCCTGTGTAGCTGGAGCAGAGTGAGTGAGGCGGGGAGAGGGAGGAGGGGAGGGCTGGCAGGTCTTGGGGACCGGCAGGGAGCTTGAAGGCGCCACAGGAGACGCATGCAGGGCGGTGACGGGGTGCAGCCCCCCGGCTGGATGGGGGCTGGAGGAGCTGTTCTCAGCCTCCTGCTGGCTCGTGAGGATTGGCCAGAGGCCTCAGTCCCTCGCCCGGCGAGCCCTGACGCGGGGCTGACGGAGCCTCCTTGCGGCAGGGCCGCTGGCTTCCCACGAGCAGGCAAAGACGCCAGAGTGTCCTGTGACCCGCCCTCGGGAGTCACGGTCATTTCTCCCGTGCCCCGTTGTTCGTGCTGCTCAGCCCTGTTCGGTGTGGGAGGGGCCGCACAGCGTGGGGCTCATCCGGGCGCGTTGGCGACTGAGCGGAGCGCAGCTCAGCACAGGTCACTGCTGCTATAGAGCCGAGAGGCCCAGAGAGGGAAGGTCACTTATGGAAGGCCGCCCAGCAAGCAGACAGGGCCAGACCCTGGCTTTCAACCCAGACGCCCAGGATGGTCAGCAGGTAGGAATCCCCCCCTCAGGTCCGTGGGCAGGCGGGAAACGTCTCTCACCTGGGCTCTCGGTTTTCTGCGCGCAGGTCCCGCAGCCCCAGAGCCCCCAGCTTCGGCCCCGGCGGGAGGGAGGCGGCGGCGCCATGGTCACCGAGCAGGAGCTGGAGGCCGTGGGGCGCGCGCTGGCGGATCCCCGGCAGCCCCTGCACGCCCGCTTCCGGGCCCTCTTCACCCTCCGCGGGCTCGGCGGCCCCGGGGCCATCGCCTGGATCAGCAAGGCCTTCGGCGACGACTCAGCCCTGCTCAAGCACGAGCTGGCCTACTGCCTGGGCCAGATGCAGGACCCGCGGGCCATCCCCGCGCTCCTGGACGTGCTGCGGGACACGCGCCAGGAGCCCATGGTGCGCCATGAGGCAGGTGGGTGGCCCTCTCCCCGCCTGTGGCCCTTGTGCCGCAGTGTCCCCGCCTCGTGTGACCTGGTAGCACTCGGCACGCGGTGTCTGTGAAGCACGGGTGGTGTCCAGCCCCACAGGCCAGACGGCAGGACTGAACCCTGCCCCTGCGCATAAAGGCCGCGGTAAACTGGCGCCAGCAGAGGGGCGTGGCCACGGGGGGCGGGGCTGATGGACGCTGAGATTTGCATTTCACATCATTTTCACATTTGGGGAAGTAGCGTCCCTTTGATTTTAAGTTTATTTATTTTGAGAGCGAGACAGAGACAGACCACGGAAGGGCAGAGAGAGGGAGACACAGAATCCGAAGCAGCTCCAGGCTCCGAGCTGTCAGCACAGAGCCCGACTTGGGGCTCGAACCCACAAACCGTAATATCATGACCTGAGCCGAAATTTGGAGCTGGAGGCTTAACCGACTGAGCTCCCCATGCGTCCCTCCTCCGTTTGATTTAAAAGAGGGATTTGGGAGGCGCCCGGGTGACTCAGTCAGTTAAGCATCAAACTTAAGCTCAGGTCATGATCTCACAGGTCCTGAGTTCGAGCCCCACATCGGGCTGTGTGCTGTCTGTGTAGAGCCCACTTCAGATCGTCTGTCTCCCCCTCTCTCTGCCCCTCCCCTCCTTGCGCATGCGCGTTCTCTCTCTCTCAAAGTATTTCATTAAAAAAATTTTTTTAGGAAGATATTTAAAAACATAAAAGCGATTCTTTGCTGATATAAAACCCATTGGTGAGCTCGCCAACCCGTGACGTCTGTTTCCTTTGTTCGTCTTATTCACTGGGCTGACGTTTATTGAGCACCTGCTGTGTACCGGGCCCTGTTACCTCAAGGGACACAGAAAACGGGAAATGAATGGAATCCTGGGCTGCTGAGGCCTTGTCTCCATAAGCAGGGAGCTCCTTTGCGGATGCGCACAGGGCGGCTGCCTCCATTTTACTCTTTTAGGTATTTTAGTATCCCTGAAGTGACCTCCGGTCCGCGCAGCTGCCCCAGGTGACTCTCCATGTGCCAGTCACGGTTTCGGTCGGAGCTCTCCTCACCCAGAGGGCCCTATTCCAAACCTCCCCTTTCCCATAAGTCCTGCCATTTTGAGTGTGTGGGACCGCGGACACCTTGTGTTATGGTGGAAACAGCAAGTGCTGAGGAGGAGATGAAGCAGGGGGAGGGTGGAGGAGGCAGAGGTGTTGCCCTTTTTAATCGATCGGTGGACAGGGATGTGAGTGAAGGAAGGCAGTTATGTGGAGAAAGTGCTTCAGCACAGGATGCAGCCCATGCAAAGGTCCTGGGGGAGTACCCTCCCTGTTCCTTGGAAGAGTGGCAGGGAGGCCCCTGTGGCTGGAGCAGAGCGAGGGAGGAGTGGGAGAGGAGGGGAGGGCAGGCAGGGGGTGGGGCAGGTCATGCAGGGCCTTGGGGGCCACAGGGAGGACTTGGGGTTTTGCCCTGAAGGAGGTGGGGGCCGAGGAGGGCAGGGCCTGACTCGGGTGAACGCTTGGGGTGTTCTCGATGGGGGTGCAAAGCGGACGAGGAGGTGAGTGGGAGCGGGTGTTTGCTGGCCTCCGGTCCTTCCCACTAGGCGCCTGTGTAGACCCACAGAGCCGGTCAGCCTCCTCCCGCCCTGCCTGGCGTAGACCCGTGCCTCACTTGGCAGCGTAGGCCCCTCCGCCAGGCTCGTCCGGTGTCCTTGGAGCTCCATGTTACCCCGTGTCTGCGAGCTGTAATGTCATGCTCGCCTGGGTCTCCCCTCTAGACCATGACCTGGGGGCGCGGGGGGCAGCCCAGTTCCAGCCAAGTCCACGTTCAGGGGGAGGGACGCAGATAGAGGCGGCTTGGGGGCGTGTGGGAGAGCACAGAGGAGGTAGTGTTGCTGGTCGGTGCCCCCCCACCCCCAGCATCCGGGGCCTTTCCTACTTTCCTAACCGTGAACTGTCCCCTGGTTCTTCTCAGGGGAGGCCCTGGGGGCCATCGGGAACCCGGAAGTCCTAGAGGTCCTGAAGCAGTACTCCGCCGACCCTGTCATCGAGGTAACGACCCCTCCGCCTCCCCCGCCCCAGACCAGCCTACTGTCTGGTTGCCAGGGCGACCGCTTGGCCAGGACAGGACCTGAGGGCGACCGCAGGCTGGCTGCAGGCTCCTGACTCCCCGCACAAAACCCACCCTGACCCGCTCCCCCTCCCCCCAGTCCCTCGGCCAGGACCCCTCCGAGCCCACCCGCTTCTGTGGGCCCCAGCGTCCCCCAGCCTGCCGCTCTTTCTTCTTCAGGGAACAACTTTATTGAGATGTGACACACTCCATAAATTTCACCCTCTGACACTGTGCACTAAAGCGGTTTTTTGAACATCCATGGAGGTGTGCCACCATCATCTCTTTCTGGAACATTCCTTCACCCCAAAAGGAGCCCCGCCCCATCAGTAGTCACTCCCCTGCCCAGCAACCCTTGGCAATCTGTAATCTACTTCCTGTGTCCGTGGAGGAGCCTGTTCTGGACGCGTCAGGCACGTGGACTCACACCCCGCGTAGCCTCCCGTGTCTGGTTCCCTCCCTGAGCGTCGTGTGTTCGGGGTCCGTCTGCGGCCGGCGGGTGTGGGCGCCTCGCTAGTGTTCGCGGCCGAGGGGCGTGCGCGTGCGCGGTGGACGCACCTCAGGGGCGTGCGCGTGCGCGGTGGGCCACATTTTGTTCATCTGCTGATGGACGTTTGGGCCGTTTTAAGTTTTTGCCCACATGAGTCGTGTTGCCGCGAACACGCGTGTGTAGGTTTCTGTTTGGTTTTGTGTGTTTCCCACTTGCTGCTCTTGTCATCTGCTTCCCCGACTTCCGTCCCGGAGCACATGTGTTTCCAATGGCTTTTAGGACAGAATCCCAAGCTCCTGCCATTCACGGGCCGACTAGTGCGGCCTGGCCACCTGGGGTCCCATCTCTGCCCACTCAGCCTGCTTGATCCTCCCTGATGTGTCCCACAGGGTCCTGCCTCAGCGCCTTTGCACTGGCCATTTCCACCCACTTCACTCTTCCTTGGTTCTGGCCTCTGCTGCACTCCGATGTCACCTCCTTACCGCGTCTCTCCTGGTCCTCTGTCTTCCTCACTCCCTGATCACAAGCCCAGGCTGGTCTTTCTCCAATCTAGAATGATCAGCTAACTCCTGCATCTGTTGCCTCCGGCCTCTATTAAATCTGGAGCCCCTGAGGTTGGGGAAGGGGGGCCATCGCGTCCACTGTCGTGTTCTCAGTGGCCGCCTGTGCACCCCTGTCCCCGCAGGTGGCTGAGACGTGCCAGCTGGCCGTCAAGCGGTTGGAGTGGCTGCAGCGGCACAGCGGGGAGCCCGTGGGGGCAGGGCCCTACCTGTCGGTGGACCCGGCGCCTCCAGCTGAGGAGCGCGACGTGGGGCGGCTGCGCGACGTGCTGCTGGACGAGGCCCAGCCGCTCTTTGAGCGCTACCGCGCCATGTTCGCCCTGCGCAACGCCGGCGGCGAGGAGGCCGCCCTGGCGCTGGCAGAGGGTGAGTCGGGGCCCGGGCGGCGTGGGGGTCATGGTCGGCGCCCCTCCCTGGGGCTCAGTAGCTGCCCCTGGGACACGGAGCAGGGCACGTGCCTCCTGGGCCTGGCCCCAGCGCCTCCCTACGCGACGGCTCTCCAGGCATTGACTCGTCCTCCGTGGTGCGCGGGCCCCTGACATCCCCCCTCCCGCCCCCCATTCTCTGCGGGAGGAGCCGGGCAGAAGGCCGAGATGGTTGCCCCAGGAGACGGCAGCTGGCGGGCCGCGGAGTCGGGGTCTGATCCGTGGCGGTGCGGCTGCCGCGCCCGGACCCTTTTCTCTCTCCCGTCCCGGCTCTGCAGGCCCCTCTCTACAGGCCACCGCCCGGGACAGCCCCTGGCCCCGCGCCCCCGATGCCCAGGGCGTGCCCACAGAGCATGTAGAGCCCTCGCTGCCCTCCCAGAATTTCCTGTCCGGCAAGGAGCCGCCTGGTCATCGCTGTGACGCTGCATCAGGGCTGGGAGTCCCAGCCAGGCAGGGAGGGGGCCCAGAGGGGCTGGTGCTGCTTGGGAAGGGGGGGGGCGCAGTCAGGAGGTGCCCTAGGGCAGTCACCACCCGACTCCCAGCTGTGGTTTCCCCGTCAGTGTGAAGCATGACCAGTCTATAGGGTGGTGGCAGGGTGCCCGTGACTGTGCCCTTATCAAACGTTGTAGCGTGTGGGGACGTGTGCACACGCCCGCGGGTAGCACTTGACGGTGCGGTCAAGCACATGATCCAGGGGCCCGAGGAGATGTGGGAGCGAGCGGGCAGGGACCCCGGCCCGGGAAGCCCACGCCGGCGCGTCTTCCTTCCGGAGGGAAGGGCTGTGTTCCCAGGCCGTGCCCTCTGGCTGCCCCTGTGGCCCCAGGGCCCTCCCTCTGGGCAGCGCCAACCACCTCGAGACGGGAACCCCCTTTCCACCTCTCTCCTGTCTACCTCTCGTCCTTTCTGCGGTGCCCCGCCCCGAGACACACCCCCCCCGCCCCGAGACACCCCCCGCCTCCCCCCCCCGAGACACCCCCCGCCTCCCCCCCCCGCCCCGAGACACACACCCCCCGCCCCGAGACACACACCCCCCCCGATGGCCCCGCCCAGCCCGTGACCACGCCCTCCCGCCCCGCCCACAGGCCTGCGCTGTGGCAGCGCCCTCTTCCGGCACGAGATCGGCTACGTCCTGGGCCAGCTGCAGCACGAGGCGGCCGTGCCCCAGCTGGCGGCGACCCTGGCCCAGCCGGCCGAGAGCCCCATGGTGCGGCACGAGTGCGCCGAGGCCCTGGGCGCCATCGCCCGGCCCGCCTGCCTGGCCGCCCTGCGGGCGCACGCGGCCGACCCCGAGCGCGTGGTGCGCGAGAGCTGCGAGGTGGCCCTGGACATGTACGACTACGAGACGGGGCCGGCCTTCCAGTACGCGGACGGGCTGGAGCAGCTGCGCACGGCCCCCGCCTAGAGCCGCCGCCCCTCCCCTGCGGGGCCCCGGGGCCCCGCGGCCTGGCCTCCCGTCCCCCTGGGGCTCTGCTCCGCTAGATCCGCCTGCTTTTGCATCTTGACCCCCCTGGGGCCAGTCTGAGGCTCCTGTGTCCCCACTGAGGGGCCTCGGTCAGAAACCAGGGGTGCCGGGAAAGCTGCCGTGGGCAAACCCAACCCGCTTGGGCCTGGGCAGAGGCCTCTGACTCCCCAGTCTGGGACTAGGTAGGGAGGGGAGAGAGGAGCCCACCCCAGGGTCCAAATGGACTATTAAATTATTTTTGCTGAGCCGTGACTCTCTGGGTGCGCCGGGGGGGTCTGCAGGGCTGCGGTCAGAACCTGTAACGGGGAGGAGGGGGGCCGGGTGTTTGAAGAGCTCAGCTCTGAGGTCCACCCTCCCCAGGTGCCCGGGGTCATCTCGTCCCTTGGGGTAACAGCCCAGCGGGCCCTGCAGCCTGGCCCTCCCCCACCCTCATGTCACCCACCCCTGCTGGGGGCAGAGGGGAAGGGGCTTGAGGGTGTTCTCCTCACGCCCCCGCCCCCCCCCCACTCTCCGTGTGCGGCTTGGACGGCTGTGAGGGCGGAGCCTAACAGCTCCGGTGGGACACTTCCACCTTCCCGCCGCTGACCCGACCCTTGTCAGCCGCAGCCCTGACACAGGCCCTGGGGAGGCGGGCGTCCTGGGGCACCGCAGCTGCCACCCAGTTTTACCACCAATGCCTCAGCGCTCCGCCACCAGGCGCGCGGCTTCTGCAGTTCCGCTCTGATGCAGACCCCTCGGTCCCGGTTCAGGGCTCCCGCCGCCCCCTCCGCACACAGGGTGATCTACTAGCGAGGCCACCGAGCCCAGGAAGGCGCTTTTCCCGCCCGTTCATCATAAAGGGTGCCTGGCAGCTGCTTCCCTGGGGAGGTTGGGGTGCGGCCCCCCAGGGGATGGGGGTGCAGCCACCAGCCTGGAGCCCCTTGGTCTGGGGACTTTGTGGAGTCCACAGTGCCCGCGTGGTCTACTAAATCAGTGGCCATTGGTGGTTATCTCTCCCCCCAGGGTCAAGGGTGTGGCTGTGGCTGAGAGTTCCTCCTCCCTCCAGCCCTGCCCGTCCTGAAGCCACAGGGAGCCCCCAGCTCCCGGCCTGTCACTGTGCCCAAGTGCACTGGCAAGGCGCTCCTCCGGCCCTCACCTCTCGGGAGGGTACAGGCTTTCAGAAGGGGCTGGGACCCGGGGCCCACATTCCCCATTATCTCAATTCTGCAGGCCCTTGTCCCCTGGCTCGCAGCCATGGTCGTCATCGGATTTACCTCCTCTCGGCTAAGACAAGCTGGAACTTCTTTTTTTTTTTTTTCCTAACGTTTTTAAGTTTATTTTGAGAGAGAGCCAGAGCCAGACCATGAGCAGGGGAGAGGGAGACAGAGAATCCCAAGCAGGCTCCCCACTGGCAGAGCAGAGCCCCTCATGGGGCTCGAACCCACAAAGCATGAAATCATGACCTGAGCCCAAACCAAGGGTCAGACATTGATCGGACTGAGCCGCCCAGGTGCCCCCAGGCTAGACTTTCTTGAAAACAAGGGAAGACACAGCTCACAGCCTTCTGAGCCCAGGTCATCCCCATGTTCTGCCTCTCGCCTGCTTCCTGCTCTCTCTGTTCTGGGCAAAGGCCCCAGAACAGCCAAACCCTGAGCAGTTCCCGGCGTCTTTCTCGTTTCTGCGCCAGCCAGGCGCTGCCCTTCCTGTCCCCAGGCCTGTCCTTGCCTGCAGGTGACCCCCAGTGTCCAGATCCGGCAGTCACGGGGTCTCCATTCCTCCCCCTCGCCCAGTGTCTAACTGGCCCGTCCCCCCTCCTCCTGGAAGCGCCTCTGGGACCCGGCTTCCCTCCCATCTCTCCAGTCCCCTCTGTCTCCCACCCCTCCCCCGGTGCGCAGGCTGGGGGCCTCCGGCCACTTCTCTCCCTACTCGCTCCCCTCCCGGGCACCTCATCCACTCTCTGGACTGGAACTCTGTCTGTGGCCCGACCACCCCCACAGTCCTATTTGTAGCCCGGGCCTCCCTCGAGCTCCAGACTTGGGGTCCCGCCGCCCCTCCATGTCTGCACTTAGATACAGGTGAGATGTCCCAAACTTTGCTGGGACGTTAGAATTCCTCACATTGCCTGCTGAAGCCGCTCCTCCCATAGGAGGTGGAAATTTGCCGGTCATCCCCGGTGCTCGGCCTGAAAACATTGGGGTTGAAAATCCAGCCCAGATCTACCCACGTCCCCCGACCCCTGTGCCCCCAGCCACCGCCATCACCCACCTGGACTGCACAGTCCCCTCTGGCCCCTTCCCCTGCCCCCACCTTGCTTCCTATGGCCTGTCCTCCCTGCAGCGGCCACCAGAGGGCGCCTGTGAGCACCCAAATCAGGTCTGGTCCTCTGCCCACAGCCCCCCAGGGCTCGCACCTCCCTGGAGGAGAAGTCTAAGTCCATTCTTCGGTCCCCAAGGCCCTGTACAACCGGTCCCTTCCGTCTCTCCCCCTCGCCCACTTTGCTCCAGCTACACAGGCCGCCTCCCTGTTCCCCCATCACATGAGCCCAGTGCTGCCCCAGGACCTTTGTATTTGCTATATACTCTACCTGGAACCTTTTCTCCTCTAGATATCTGTTCACTCCCTCACTGTTTGCTCCTTTGCTCAAATGTCCCCTCCTCCCTGAAGCCTGCCTGAGCACCTGCATTGACATCGTAACCTCACTCCTGATGTCCCTTTATCGTATTCCCTGCTTTATTTTTCTCCACAGCACCTCTATCTACCTGTGCACTTTCCCTAATTATTTTGTTTATTGCCTGTTTTCTCCACTCGCATGAGCACGGTGAGAGCAGGGATTTTGTCTGCGTTCCGTCTGTGGCCGTGTGTGTGGTGCGTAAGCAGCGATTGGAACATGTAAATAAAGCCCTCATTTGTAGTGTGCTGCGTTCCTACACCCACCACTGTCCACTTTTGTGGCCTGATCGTGACTTTTGTGGCCACGCACGCAGGCTGCAGCACATTGCTGAGCGGACCCCTCGCACCACTGCTGTGCCTGATTTGAGGAACACCCATCGGCGGGGACGCTGGTTAAATAGGGGTGCGTTTCCACGTGAACAGGCGGACCTTCGAAAAGTCGGGAAGATCTGCCTCCAAAGAGCAAGGCAGGCGGAGCGCAGAATAAGCAGACCCGATTTGCATACGAGGGATTATAGACGTACATTATGCGTGGGCAACCTCTCTGAAAAATAGCCAGCATTTCCCCAGAGCACTTGAATTCCCTGTGCTCCTTGAGACTTCCTACCATAACGTGTACTTTGACGTCTGCTAGACACGGTGGCCATGGCCCCTTTGAAGGGAGCAGTGCTTTCCCCGGGGACAGAAGTCGCCTGCCACTCAGATTGGGTTCCTGGCTTCCTCTTGCTTCCCCAGGGCAGGCATGACGGCGGCTTGGCCTGCACCCCTCTCCAGCCACTCGACCTGTGTGGCCAGATGTTCCTGGGTTGTTGTTTTTTTCAATTTATTTTTGAAGGAAAGAGAGACTGAGTGGGGGAGGGGCAGAGAGGGAAGCAGGCTCCAGGCTCTGAGCTGTCAGCACAGAGCCCAATGTGGGGCTTGAACACACAAATCATGAGATCATGACCTGAACCCCAGTCAGATGCTTAACTGACTGACCCCCCCCCAGGCACCCCTAGATGTTCCTGTTTTTAAGGGCAGCCAGACAACAACTCGTTTGCCACAGAACCTCTCATTCCGGGGGCGCCTGCGTGGCTCAGTTGGTGAGCACCCAGTTCTTGGTTTCCGCCCAAGCCACGGTCTCAAGGTTCATGTTGGTGCAGAGCCTGCTTGGGATTCTCTGCCACCCCCCAAAAAATAAGTAAGCAAACTATTTTAAAAATCTCCTGTGGGAGAAATGTGGACAGTTAATTGGAAACATCCAAGTGCCGTGCATGGCAAAGAAGTCACTTTCACAGGCCAAACACGGGTTTACACGTCCAGGTATGCACGTCACAAATACTCATTGAGCATCTGTGCGCGGCAGGCACTCGGGGCGTAGATCGCAGCTCTCTGGCCTCATGGAGCTGACGTCCTGTCGTTACTTTTTATCATCTTCCTACGTGTTCAAAGCCGACTCCAGGTTGCCTTTGGAGAGTTCTGTGACTCAGGCTGCTGTTCACGCAGGGCCTCCCCGCGGGCCTCGTGCTGTGCTGTGTTGACTCTGGAAGGCTCCGAAGCAGAGTCGTGGTGTGATTCACCCCAGGGATGTCCTGGGGGAAGGAGATGGGCTCGGGCTGCAGGAAGCAGATAGCGGAAGCCACGCCCCAAAGCAAGACCTGGAAGCGACAGAGAACTTGAAATCTCGAGCCTCCAGACGTGTGACAAACTGATAGTGAGAGACACATCTGGTCCCCAGGGGAGGATTCCCCCCCCCCCCCCCGCACCGCCGCCTCCTCCAACTTCTTTGGTTGCCAGGTTATCCTTGACCTTCCTTGGCCCGTGGGCGCATCTCTCCAGTCTCTGCCTTGTCCTCGCGCCCCCCTCCCCTCTTCCCCGTGTCTGTGTGCAAACCTCCCTCTTCCCAGAAGCACACGCTCGCCAGATGAGCCCTCCCCCCATAACCTCATCCGAGCTTGATGACGTCATCTGCAGAGACCGGTTCCATTCCCAGCTGCTGCGGGTCAGGACTGAACGTGTTTGGCGGGGGACACAGCCCCACGGTACTGACACTCCGGTGTCTGGTCCCTGCCCCAACCCAGGCTCCGTGAGAGAACTCCGCTGGGCTCCTGCACCTCCTCGTCTCTTTCAGGGCCCAGGACAGAGGTCGGGAAGGATTTATAGGATGTTTACCAGGCGCTCTCACCCCTCTGGACTTCTGGTTTGCAAAGATAGGAGCCTCTGGTTTAAAAAAAAATTGGGGGCCCCTGGATAGCTCAGATGGTCAAGTGTCTGACTTTTTTTTTTTTTTAATGTTTATTTATTTTGAGAGAGAGGGAGACACAGAATCTGAAGCAGGCTCCAGGCTCCGAGCTTTCAGCACAGAGCCCGACACGGGGCTCAAACTCACAAACTGCGAGATCATGACGTGAGCCGAAGTTGGACGCTTAACTGACTGAGCCACCCAGGCGCCCCGAGTGTCTGACTCTTGATTTCGGCTCAGGTCATGCATGAGCCCAGGGTCACAGGATCAAGCCCCGCATTGGGCTTCACACTGAGTGTAGGGAGCCTGCCCAAGATTCTCTCCCTCTCCCTTGACCCCGCTTGCACTCTCTTTCTCTCTAAAATTAAAAATAATTTTTAATTAAAAAAGAATTAAGTAGGAATTAAATGATAACTCTGCACAGAGAGAAATGGTTTGTTCAGCCGTGCAGCAGGGGAGCACAAATTTGAAGGGGGTGACCAAAAACTCTGTAAATAAATCATAATATTTTAATGCATTTTTTTCTTCTTTTTAAAAATCAACACGTAGGAGCACCTGGGTGGCTCAGTCGGTAAAGCATCAAACTTCGGCTCAGGTCAGGATCTCACAGTTTGTAGTACAGGTTTGAGCTCTGTGTTGACAGCTTGGCATCCTCTCTCTCTCTTTCTCTCTCTCTTTCGGTCTCTCTCTTTCTCTATCTCTCCGTCACTCCCCCAGTTACCGCATATACTTCCACTCTCTTTCTCTCTCCCAAAAAAGAAATAGATGTTAAAAAAACCAGCATGTATATTGAGATCATTGTACAGTCACAGTCTTGCCTCCGTGTAAGCTGTGACAGCCGTGGCCCAGAACAGTGTGGACATCAAGTGTAGTGGCAGAGAGATGGGCGGATCCCCCGCTGCTGGCCGTGAGGCTGGAGGAGGGGCTGCGGGCCAGGGATGAGCCACTGGAAATGGAGAAGGGGGGAGACACATGTCCCTGGGGCCCAGAGGGGGAACCGGCCCTGCCCAGGCCTGGCCGTGAGGCTGGAGGAGGGGCTGCGGGCCAGGGATGAGCCACTGGAAATGGAGAGGGGGGAGACACATGTCCCTGGAGCCCAGAGGGGGAACCAGCCCTGCCGAGGCCTGGGTGTCAGCCTGGAGAAACTCATGTTGGATTTCTGACCTCCAGGGGCACCTGGGTGACTCAGTCGGTTGAGCAGCTGTCTTTGGCTCAGGTCATGATCTTGTGGTTCATGGGTCCAAACCCCACATCGGGCTCACTGCTGATGGTGCAGAGTCCACTTTGGATCCTCTGTCCTCCCCCCCGCCCCCCGCCCCTCCTCTATTTGCGCTCTCTCTCAAAATAAACAAACATTTTTTAACAGCAACAACAAAAAAGTTTCTGGCCTCCAGAATGGTGAAATAATACGTTTATGATCTGCTCAGCTACTCAGTTTGGGGTGACTTGTTACAACAGCTGCAAGGAACGACACTCCCGAACGATCCTTCTAGAAGCACCCATGTTCCTCCCTCACTAATGACTTGTTTTTAAAAATCAAAAGTAATGCAAAAAAAAAATCCAAACTTCTGGGGCATGTGGGTGGCGCAGTTGGTTAAGCGTCCAACTGTTGATCTCCACTCAGGTCTTGATCTCACGGTGGTGAGTTCAGGCCCCGTGTCAGGCTCAGCGCAGGGCATGAAGCCTACTATTAAAAAAAAAAAAAAGGGGCGCCTGGGTGGCTTAGTCGGTTGAGCGTCCGACTTTCGCTTAGGTCACGATCTCGCGGTTCATGGGTTCGAGCCCCGCGTCGGGCTCTGTGCTGACTGCCAGCTCAGAGCCTGGAGCCTATTTCAGAGTCTGTGTCTCCCTCTCTCTCTGACCCTCCCCTGCTCACACTGTCTCTCTCTCTCAGAAATAAATAAAAAAAGAAAAAAGAATTTAAAAAAAAAAAATCAAAACTTTTTTTTAATGTTTATTTTTGAGAGCAAGAGAGAGGGACCAGGGGAGGGGGAGAGAGAGAGACAGAATCCAAAGCAGCTCCAGGCTCTGAGCTGTGAGCACAGAGCCCGACGCGGGGCTCGAACCCACAAACCGCGAGATCATGACCTAAGCGAAAGTCGGACGCTTAACCGACTAAGCCACCCAGGCACCCCCCAAAAATCCTCCTTTTAAATGAAGACGGGATTCAGCTTTGCACAGGCCATGGATGCTGAGTGGCTCAGTCAGTTAAGTGTCTGACTTTGGCTCAGGTCATGATCTCACAGTTCGTGAGTTCGAACCCCGTGTCAGGCTCTGTGCTGACAGCTCAGAGCCTGGAGCTGCTTCTGATTCTGTGTCTCCCTCTCTCTCTGCCCCTCCCCTGCTTGCGCTCTGCCTCTCTCTCTCAAAACTAAACAAACATTTAAAATTTTTTTTTTTTTTTTAAAAAGAAGGTTCTTTGTTTGACATTTACTGATCTACTCTGCTCCAGGTGCTGCTCTGGACCTTCTTTGTCCAGTAGAACTTTCTATGATAGACGTATTCTATGTCTGCATCATTCAATAAGATAGTTACTAGCCAGAGGGGGCTGGGGGCGATGCGACATTTGATTTGTAGCCAGTGCAACTACAGAACTGATTTTTTAATTTATTTTGAGAGAGAGTGAGGGAGGGGCAGAGAGAGGGACAGAGAGAAGGCCAGGCAGGCTCCACGCTGTCAGCACAGAGCCCAACTTGGGACTCAAACCCACAAATCATCATGATCTGAGCGAAGACCGAGAGTCAGACGTTTAACCAACTCAGCCACCCAGGTGCCCCCGGAACTGAATTTTTAACTTTAAAATTTAAGTAATTTAAATGGAAATGGAAAAATCTGACATTTGATTAGGTTCTTGGAAAGGTTTTAAGCATGCTTGGACTCCCTGGGGCCTGTGAGTCTGCTTTTCCCATGGTCAACTTTATAAAATATGGAGACCAAGTATTTCCAGTGAAACTTAGCACCCAAACTGAGATCGGCGCTGGATTTTAAGATGAGAAAAGGAATACGAGAAAAAAAAATATAAAATATCTCATTGATAATTGTTGATTTTGATTAAGTGTTGAAATGTAAATATTTTTAACATATGAATTAATAAAATACATTAAAATTAACTACACTGGTTTCTTTTGTCTTTTGATTTTAACTTATTTAAGTAGGCTTCATGCCCGGCGCAGAGCCCAACGCGGGGCTTGAACTCACGACCTTCAGATCGAGACCTGAGATCAAGAGTCGGATGCTTACCCGACCGAGCCACCCAGGTGCCCCTCTTTGTATTTCTTTCATGTGGCTACTAGATAATTTAAAATTACATATGTGGCTCATGTTATGTTTCTATCAGATGACGCTGCTCTAGAACCTATGGTGTTTGCAGAATTCACTGAAATCAGTTATTGTATGACATGTATAATTTCATACCAAATGAATAGAAATCCTGTACCATGGTATGTCCCCCGCCCCCAAATCTTTGCCCAAATGTCCCTGATCACTGGGTTGGAGACTATAATCTTTCATCCCCCTTTCCTTCTTTTGTTATTCTCCATACTTCAGCTCAGGCAGACAGGATTTTTTAAAAAAATTATAAATGAATTTGATGAGTACTGAGTCTTTCCTTTTTTTTAAGCTTATTTATTTATGAGAGCGTGTGAGTAAGCAGGGGAGGGGCAGAAAGAGAGGGAGAGAGGGGACCCCAAGCAGGTTCCACCCTATCAAGGCAGAGCCCAAAGCGGGGCTCAATCTCACGACCTGAGCCGAAACCGAGTCAGATGCTTAACCAAGTTAGCCACCCAGATGTGCTGGCAGACACGTCTTTTTTTTTTTTTTTTAATGTATATAACAGCTTTATTGAGATACAACTCACATACTATAAAATTTGTGTATCATTCATTGAATTTCAGTATATTCAGAGTCGTGCGACCATCAATCACATCAATTTTAGAACATTCCATCACCCCAGCAAGAAAATTCCTATGCCTTCCTTGCCCCCATCTCCCGGCAACCACCAATTTCCTTTCTGTCCCTGTGGATTTGCCTGGACATTGTGGGCACTTCATGCAAACGGAATACGACGATACAGTACAATGGCCTTTATGTCCAGCTGCTGTCACCGATCATCGCGCTACCGCCGGGGAGCACCGGCGCCTCACTCCTTTTCACGGCCAACAACACGTCATGATGTAGATACACCACATTTTGTCTTTCATGAGCCTGCTGGCCATTCACCTGTTTTCTTTGTCGAATGTCCGCCTGCCCCTTTGCCCGTGTTGGGGCACAGATTTTTCTGACCCGAGAGCACTGTCGGAGCGCAATAAATGTTGGCCACTGAATGGACGTCTTCCCGCAGGCAGGGGGTGTCGCGTCCTACCTGCACTTACCACGCAGGGTGACTGCTTCACGCGGTGCGGGTCGGCCCTCGCGTGCCCGCGCCTGCGACCGTCCCCTACCAAGAGCCACGTCCTAATCGAGGCAGAGCCCTTCCCCCGGTTCCGTCGCCACCGGCTCCGCGGGGTCGCGGGCGCCCCTGGCGGCTCCGGTCGCCCGTGGCAACGCGCGGCTCCCCGCTTCCTGTATTGATTCGAATCACGGGCTACGTCACGTCCTCCCGAGATGCCCGACGCGCGCAGGCGCAGCCGCGCGGGGTAGGAGGGGCGTGGCGCGTCCCAGGCGCGAGGCCCGGGCGCGCGGGGGCGTGGCGGGGCGTGGCGGCGGCACGCAGCGCGCCGGCGCGGGGGCGTGGCCGGCCACGGGAGCGCGCGCGGCGGAGGAGGGCTCCGGGAGGCCGCGGAACAGCGACCGCCGCCATATTAAGAAGAGCGCGGAGCCCGGGGTCCCGTCGGCGGCGGCCGCGGCCGGACCAGTGGAGCTGCGGGCGGCAGAGCCCGGCGCGGCACGGCGCCAGGAGAGGCGGGGTCGGCGGAGCCAACGGGCGACCGGAGCGAGCCAGGTGAGGCGGCCGGGGTCTGGGGACCCGCCCCCTGGGCCCGAGCCGAGACCCCCCGAGCCGGGCGGGGCCCGGCGGCGGCGCGGGCCTACCCCGGGTCCCCCGGCACCGCGCCGGCGGCCGGGGCTGCGGCCCCCGCGCTCCGGGCCCCCTCCAGGAGTCGCCCAGACCCCCTGAACGCCGCCCCCCGTGCCCAGCTAGGCCCGCGGTGACCTCAGCATCTCTCTCCCGTCTTCACCCCCCAGATCCGCCCTGCGTGACCGCCCCAGACTGAGCCACCTGCGACCCGAGACCTGTCCCCCCGCAGTCGGCGTCCGGGGTCCGCTTGTAAAACAGGGGGTCGAGCTCTGTCCCCTCAAAGCGGAGGTTCGTCCCCGAAAGTAGCCATTGACCGTCTCTGGGCTGTCAGAGCCGCTTCCTGCAAACGGGGACCAGCCCAGCCCACTCCCTGCCCAGGTCTCAGCTGACCCCCGTAGCTGTCACGACCCACCCCGGCTCCAACCGGGCCCCTCCCCCCACCCTGGGAAAATACACGCCGAGCCGTGCGGACCCTGAAACCAGTAGACGGAGGTGTGGGGACCCCGTCGTGCTGGGCGCCCCTTGCCCCTCGGTTCGGGCCCACGGACGCTCTCAGGCGGAAGTGCCCCGGTGCCCCCAGCCCTCCCAGACGCCGGCTCTCGGTCCGGGCCCCGACCCACCACAACTCGAGCCGACCTGTGTCTGCCCAGCTGCGTCCCGCCCCCCGGGGGCCCCGAGTGTGGAATGTTTGCCCCCATCAGGGCCGTTTTCCCCTGCCCCAAATTGCCGACCCCCCCACCCCCGCCCACTGGTCCCGCAGCGTCCAGCTCCCTCCCCCCCCCCCAGCCCAAGCCTGAGACCCTCCGCTGGGTGGCTGTGCAGCCCAGACCCGCCCCGTTCTGTCCCCGGGGAATCCTCCCCTCTTTCAGGCGCCTGTCGGGCTGCGAACTAGTCCCCCTCCTACCCTTCACCCTGTCCACAGAGTGACGGCCTCACGCCTCCTGCTGGTGAGGCTGCGCCCCCTTCCCCTCCCTCAGTTTCTTACTGTGCCTGGAATGAGGGTGATTTACCCAACGAGAGACCGTCCATCACCGCATTCACAGCTGCGCCTGCCTCTTACCCCGAATTGGGGACACGTGAAAGGGCGCTGGACATGAAGGGGGTTGGGTGGTCCCTCCTGGAGGGGGCGGGGCATTTGCACCCTGGGAGCGGATGAGATCCTCTGGGGACAGTCCCCGGAGTGGTGCGTTGGCCCCTAGGTCGCACCCTGGCCTATTCATGGTGCAGAGCTCTGGTGGGTCGCCTTGGCCCCTGGTGCCGGGGGCGCCTTCCGTGTGGGCAGCCACGGCCTGCGTGCCTGCTGAGCCTCAGAGTGCAGCGGGGGCGCTGAGGTTCGGTGGGGCTGGTGAGGACGTGGGCCCTCCCCCTCTGGTCTTGGGACACCTCGTGGTTCACGGGACAGCCAGCTCGTTGGGTGGTGGGCTGCGCCCGGGGAGTTAGCTGTGCCCGTTTTGCCCCCGTGACTGTCCCCCCCCGGGCACACCTCTGCCTCTGTACCCCAGCCGGTGGTGGCTGTTTGGGGCTAGGGGAGAAGTGCTGAGTCTTCAGAAGCTGGCCGTCTAAGCAGGAGCTCTCCCCCCACTGATAGCACCGCGGGCTTGAGTGGTGCTGGGGGTTGGGGGGGGCGGGGGGAGCTGCCCAGGGGCCCCGTGCCCTGCAGAGCCAGGAGGGACTACTTGGTGGCCCTCCTTCAGCCCGGCAGCTTCCTGCCCTCCAGGTTCCGACCCGCCACTGGCTGCGGTGGCCTCTGCCTTGTCAAGCCCGCCGTCACCTGTGGGCCATCTCTTGCTGCCTCTGCCCGGGGTTTGGTGCTGGCAGAGCTGCCGCGGACAGTGGGTGGTTTGGAGCGGGCGCGTCTGACGGCCCCTCCTTCAGAGGCCAAGCTCCTTCTCTTGTGGCATTGACCTTCTGGATGGGGACATTTGTGTCCCCAACAGCTGTGCATCCTGTGTCCTTGGCAGGTGACCTCTTTCCCCTCACTTGATACCGAGGCGGGGGCTTTGTGCCATGTGGCCCTCAAGCGCTGTGCCCAGTAAATGCACCCGCCCCAATAGAGGAGTGACCCCACTGTCCCCTGCTTCCTACGCCGGCCCTTCAGGGAGCAGCCTCCTTTTTGTTTATTTGCTTAACCTTTGTTGGTAATCCATCTATTCGCTTCCAGTTCCGTCTCCACGTGAGTTTCTGATGTAGTTTAGTGGTTCTCGGCTGTGTATCCATCAGCAGGTGGGTTCCAGAACATTCTCATCGCTCCAAACAAACCCTCTTCCCATCAGCTATGCGACCCATGCCCTGTCCAGCCCCTGCGCCCACCACCCCACTTTGTGTCAGGATGGGACACGTGGACTCACACACGCGTGGCCTCTCGTGTCTGGCTCCCTCCCTGAGCATCGTGTGTTCAGGGTCCGTCTGCGAGGCGGTGGATGTGGACGCCGTGCTCCTGCTCGCGGCCGAGGGACGTGCTGTGGGGGGGGGACACGTCACATTTGTGCACCAGCTGCCGGGCGCTTGGTGGTTTCCACCTCTGGCGCCGGTTCGGGTCGAGCTGCTGGAGCAGGTGTGCCGGTGCTCATGTGGAGACCGTTCTTTCTGATCGGAACTGAGGGGCGTCTGCGCCGTGGGAGTGTTCTTGGTGACACGTCCCCACGCACTGCCGGTGCCCGAGGCCCCGGGGGTCCAGCCCCACACGGCCAGCACCGCCGCCGCGTCCTGGGCGTCCACCGGCACCTGGGTGAGTTAGCGCAGAGGACGGCACTGTGTCCTCGCACCTTTCCCTCCCCCAGTGTTGCTGGAGCCCCTCGCGTCGGTGCCGCTACCAGGACAGGGCAGGCACCGCCCGGTCCCCTGGTCCCCATGAGGCCCAGCCCGCCCCGGAGCCCTGTCCCCTGGCCTTCCCCAGCGCTGTCCTCACACCCGGTCTCCCCAGACCTCTGTGCGGCTCTTAAAGCAGCAGACCCTTCCAGACCCTCATGTGTGTTTGCACCTGCTCTTCCCAGATCGCGCCCAGGAACCACTGACTTGTGCGGGAAGCGTCAGGTTGTGTTTGCACAGAATCCAGCGATGAAGGGGAATAAGGAGAGGCTGCTGGGTAGGAAGTGGGGTCGGGGGTGACCTGTGTCTGCGCCTGCCGCTCACCCAGAGCTGCAGCGCAAGAGGAAGGTCCGTGCTGGCCTCCTGAGCCCCGACGGAGGCCTCTCTCCCCGCTAAGGACTCGCCCAAGCCGGGGTTCTCCGCGGGGGGCAGCGCCACGCCACGGGTGCTCTGCATGGGGTGGGGGGCGGGGGCAGCAGCCCCTGCGGTGGCCGGGGCGGCAGCCGGGAGGCTTCACCTGCGACACGTTCTGAGGCCTAGAGCAGCAGGACTCGCCTGGGGAGCCAGCGGTGTGGCCCAGGTCACAGGGTCCGAGGGGAGAGCCTCTGGTCTAGAAGGCCACGTCCCCTAGCCCGTCAGTGCAGGGCTGCCTGCAGAGTGGGGAGCGCACCTGTGCGCATGGATGCCGGGATGTGCTGCTCAGGGGCCCCCGCCTCCAGGCCTCCCCGGAAAGAAGTCGCCTTTCGTGGTGCCTCGCATCAGCCCCAAAGGGAGGCTCCCCGTGTCCCCATCTCCCCATTTCCCCATCTCCCCATTTCCCCATCGTGTACGTTGGGCTTGGCCCCTTTTTGATCCCAGCTCCCCTGGGCTTTGTCTTTGCTGCAGTGAGAAGTGAGGGGCCGCCAGCCCATTGTGTTCCCTCTGCGGGCGGGATCGCGCTTTTCAGAGGCCCTGTCCTGTGTCCTGTATCCCGGGCCGTGTCTGGAGACCACGCCAGCCCTCCCGCCACGCAGCCCCGTGTCTTTTTTTTTTTTTTCCTTCAGTGTTTATTTTTGAGAGAGAGACAGAGCATGAGCAGGGGAGGGGCAGAGAGCGAGGGAGACAGAATCAGAAGCAGTTCCAGGCGCCGAGCTGTCAGCACAGAGCCTGACTCGGGGCTCGAACCCACGGACTGTGGGATCATGTCCGAAGTCATGTCGTTTAACTGACTGAGCCAGCCAGGTGCCCACAGCCCCACGTCTTTTACTGATGAGTTTTCCCTTCTTTTGGGGGAAGACTCATTCTTCTCACCTGCAGCCTCAAGGAAGGGGCCCCACCTGGCCTCCCGGCAGCAGCTGCAGCCAGGAGCATCTCCCCCCCCCCAGCCGTTCGGCCCACACAAGCTGCGGGTGGAGGAACAGGAAGCAGGCGGTCCCCGATGTGCTGTGCACCTGTCACTGAGCCTGTGGGATCAGCCGCCCCTTCCCGGCATCTCCTCCGGGGCAGGCACCCCACTAGTTACTTCAGAGTCCCGCCCGTGTCAGAGCCCCAAAGGCGACATTACCGTTAACCCGCTTCACAGAGAAGTTACTGGGCTAGTAAGAGTGGGAGCCAGGACTCAAAGCCAGGTGTGTCCCTCTCTGAAGCCCCCCTTTTTCTGGGGTTCCTTTCTAGGGCTGTGTGGTATTTGGGTTTGCTGTAGCGGGGGAGGGGGTCCGAGCTGCCTGAGCTGAGGCAGGAGTTGCGGAGCCAGAGACTCCCACATGAGCAGAAAATTAGACAAGTCCCCCTTCTAGTGGGGTCTTTCTCATGTGCTATTTCCCTGGCCCCTTAGAGAATGGCTGAGACCAGTATATCTGGGCCCTGAGCCCCCTGTGGGACCCTCTCCTCTTTCTCAGGGGGAAGCTCCGGTAGCCGGGTGGCCTGGGAGCGTCAGGAACCCCCGCCCCCCGATCTCCTGCCACCTCTGCATCTCTCAGACAGGTGCCTGTTCCTCTGGAGGTTTCAGGGGCCCCACAAGAGGCTGTGCCCCATAGTGACTGTTCTTGGGGAGCCCCCAGATCGATCAGCATATTCCCACCTGGAGGGTGGTTCCCACTAGAACGGAGTAGCAGAGACTCACACGTGATGGGATGCCCCCCTCCGGAGCAGGCCTTTGAGGTGGCCGGCTTGCCCGGGTGTGGCACCTGGGGATCCCCTCACGGCGGGGGGGGCGTCATGATCCGAGCAGCCATGGGCAAGTGGGGCGAGCGTGGGTGCCGGAGCCAGACCTGCTCAGGTAGGAGCCCAGCCCGCCAACCGCCACAGCTTCCTGCTCTGTGAAGTGGGGGTGAGGTCACACGCGGGGACACAGCGAAGTACGAGGCCTCGCGTGGCGCCGGCCCACTGCTGTCCTCCCACGGGGCCGGGAGCAGCGCCCCTTCACCGAGGACCCCGTGGTGCCCACGTACACATGGCAGAGTGGGCGTTCGTGGGCTCCCCTGTGCCCCGTGGGGACGGCCAGTGCCGCCGGACCTCTGCTGTCTGGCTTCCCCTCCAGAAGCTGGGTCCCCTTCACCCAGACAGCCGTGCCAGAGGACGCAGAGGTGGGGTGGGGGGCGTGTGGTCGTCACCAGGGAGAGGCTCCAGGGAAAACCCATTTTTATAGGTAGTCCCGCGCAGGCTGGGGTCACCCTCGGGATACTGAGTCACGGCAGCCCTGTTGTGGGGGTGTTTCCTTTCCCCTTGGTTCCCGAGGAGCCGTACAGCGTCCGAGTGCAGGTGAGACCAGGTTTTCAAGACGAGCCAGGTCTTGAAGGATGTGAGATTTGGCCGGTGCTCTGTCTGGGGGCCTGGGGCTCGGCATGAACTCGGGAGGGGGGCGTGGTGGGGACCCTGCCGTGCCCAGGCCTGGAGAAGAGGCCGTCTGGTTTACATGCCCTCCTGTGGTGCCCTCCACAGCCGCACCCCTGCTGGTAGGGGCCTCGGAGACGATTGCAGGTGCCTCGTGCTGCGTCATACGTCCTTGCTAACACCGGGCCTGGCCCGTGTGTCCCGTCGTGTCCCTCATCCGCTAGCCTCCCTGGCCTGACCCCAGAGCAGGTTTGGCCCTCGGCACTGCGACTGTTCTTTGGGGGCATCCTGGGCATGGAGGGCAACTAGGCAGCACCTCCAGCCCCCACCTACTCAGTGCCAGGAGCTGCCTGGTCGTGACAGTTGTGACACACACCCGTGTCCCCAGACACTACCCAGTCTGAGAGCCCCTGGTCATACCTGGGGTGCGTCACCTCGCTGAGTGCCTGGTGAGCGGAAGCCGCGCCACAGGGCCGGGTGAGGCCAGGGGCTGCAGGTGGGCGCCACGGGCCACACGTGCTCCGGCACTGCCCATGCGGACGTACTTGCTCTCGGGGGCCCGGCTGGGTGAGGAGCTATATGCAGGGGGGGCGGGCGACTCCTGACCCTCGCGCTAGCTGTGCGGGAACCTCACTGTCCCATCAGATGATTAGGTGGCGTCTCTGTCCTGGAAGAGCAGGCTGGGAGGGCAGAAGCTGGTCCAAGGCCATGGGAGAAGATGCCCCCTTCTGAAGGGTTGGGTTGGTGGGTGGGCGAGTCCCTTGGTGACAGAACCCTGTGGAGGGGACAGTGGCAGCAAGGGACCGGGGGCTCTGGCCCCCTTCACCTGACATGACACAAGCCTACCCAGTCAGCAGGGCGGCTTGGTGGGGCGTGGAACCCGCCGTGGCCTGCGGACGGTCTGGGCACACTGCACGCTGACGCTTTGTTAGGAAATTCTCAAATCTAGGGCAAGGGCTGCCGAATGTTCGGTGCACCGCCAGCCATTCCCCCCTCACACGCCCCCCACGCCTCCGTTCTCAGGTGATGCAGGATCCAAGAAATACGGGACCCGGCGAGGGAAACCGGGCTCCTTCCTCTCCTGTCCCCCACCCCCAGCGCCCCTCCCGAGAGCAGACCTGTGCTGCTAGCGCGTCCCTGCCTTCCAGAAGTAGCGCATGGGCACGGTGCTACGCTCCTGTGCGGGGGTCTCGGCGGCTCTGGACCCCCCTCCTGCCACCCTTCGCCCCCTCTCCCAGCGGGGACCTGCTCTCACATGCGGCGCTGTCTTCGTAGTTGTGGTTTTGCACACACAGCCCAGAGTTCCTTTGGGGGAATTCTTAGAAGTAGAGAGAGTGCGTCAGAAAGGATGTTCCTTTTAAATTTGGGAAGCAGCTGCCAAATTGCCTTCCTTAGAAGTCGGGTTTCAGCTCCTGCCAAGGAGCCTGAGTGCCTGTCTTCGTAGCGGGAGTGGCCAGGAGCCGGGCTGAGGCTGGGGACCCCCGTCCACACTGGGGTTGCCACCTCCCAGCCGCACGCGAGGGTGGGCGTCTCGGAGGCCGTGCCCCCCCCCCACGTCAGTGTCTCCGTGGGTGGCAGGTGTTTTTCTCGCTTGTGTTTTTGTTTTTTGAGAGCGAGACAGAGCAAGAGGGAGAAGGGCAGAGAGGCGCGGGGAGAAGCCCAAGCAGGTTCCGCACTGTCGGTGCGGAGCCTGAACCACAGGACCACGACCCGAGCCGAAGTCAAGAATCAGATGCTTAACCGCCTGAGCCTGCAGGTGTCCCTGTGTCGTTTTTCTAAATAAAACCGTTAGTGGTGTGTCTTCCCTCGCAGACGCTTTTAGTTTCGCCTGAACTGTTGGGGACCCTGCTGTCTGTGAAACAGACCAGCCGGGCTGGGGAGCCTCCCCGGGGCATCGGCGCCATGGCCTTGGTCTCTGATTCGGGGGTCGGTTTCCGTTGGAAGTGAGCCCATCAAGGCTGAGGGGGTTAGATTGCCGTAGCCCACAGCGTGACCACGGCCCGTGTTGAGGCCCCTCGTTCCCCCAGAGCCCCACTGGCCCTGAGCAGCCCTGCTTGTGGAGAGTGGGGGAGGGGCGGCCATGAGCCTGTGGACTGAGTGCACCCTTGGGGACTGTCCTCCAATGGAATCTGCGGCCCGGACGGAAGCTTGTTGGGCCACGCTGCCCCGGGAGCGTCACTGTGCCGAGGGTGCTCGCTGGGGTTCACCCTGGGTCAGCCCAGCGGGTGGACTTGGAGCCGGGCTGGAAGGTGTCCCCCCCGCCCCAAGAAGTGAGGGAGGCTTGAGGCACATGGCCATCTCCCGCTGCCGGGCTCTGCTCTGTGACAGATGGGCTGGGCTGGGGACCTCTCCTGGGACACGCAGGGGGAGGGGGTCGGTCCCACAGGCTAACCCGAGATGCGGGGTGGGGGGGCTTAGCCCCACTTTGCTCACAAAACAGGAGGCCCGCTGTGTGGCCCCATGGGGACGACGGAGTTCAGAGGAGCCCCAGGCCCAGCGGAGGGAGGACACAGGAGCCCCTGTCCGTGCCCCCACGTGACCCTGCGGTGCCGCTGGCCCTTACTCAGCCTTCATGGGCACGAGGTGGGGGTGCGGGCACACCTGTCATGAGGCCGTGTGCCCGGGAACGTGGGATCAAACGTGCGTGGGGCGGGGCACACCGTGGTGACAGTGGCCACGCGCCTGTGCCTCTGGGTCTAGCCCCGTGGGCTTGGCTCTGGCCGAGTGTCCGTCAGGCTCTGGGCCTGGGCCACGTCAGGCCGGCTCTGTGTCCCGTAATCGCAGGTGAGGTGGAGGACTCGGGCTCGTGGTGGTCCTTCAGCCATGTGCTGTCTGCGGTCTCCACCACAGGCCCAGGGGCCCGGCAGAGAGGCCGTCCGGGGCCGTGGAAGATGGGACTTGGGCAGATCAGCCTGAATGCATCCTCGCGTGGCCACGTACCCGGGCTGCTTCCCTCCCAGGTGGCACTGAGCTCGTGCTTTGCTCAGGAGTCTCTCTTTCAAGAGGGCAAATGTCCTCTTTAGTCTTCTCTCTGTCTCTGTGGACAGGACGCCTCTAGGGACCCCCTGTGGGTGAGGTCACGCAGGATGTGTCTGTCTGGATTCTGTCACTGCACACGGTGTCCTCTGGGTCTGTCCAGGAGGTGGCAGGTGGCGGGACATCTTTCCTTCCTGAGGCCCAGTCACCTTCCGTTGTGTGGCCGGGCTGCATGCGGTTAATCCATTCACTCAACCTGTCGTGGACACTCGGGACTCTTTCTGTCCTCCGCGGGTATGAGTGACACCGGCTGCAACTTGAGAGGACGGGTTTCTGTGCCCCGGGCGTCCCCTCCTCCTGGCGGCCCCTGGGGTGAGGGGGCTACTGGACCCCATGGCTGTGTGCGCACACGCGTGTGTGCGCGTGTGACTTCTCAGGAGCCCATGGGGTTGGGGAAGGGAAGTCGGTGTTTCACAGGGACAGAGTCTCAGCTTGGAGGCATGGAAAGTTCTGGAGACAGATGATGGGGGTGGCCACACCACTCTGTGTGTTTGAAGGCGCTGAGCTGTGCGCTTAGAGATGTTCAAGGTAATGCGGCCCGTGTGAGGCATTTTTTACCACAATTTTTTTTCTAAGGCAAAGGTTGACTTCTCAGGAGCGCCACATCTCCAAGTTCACATCTCGTCCTTTTTGGCCGGACTTCAGCTTCTTGGTATCTGGCCTGTCATGAACCTGGGCTCCAGCCAGAGCGGCAGGGAGTGGGGGCAGGCACTGATGTCCCGCCCCACAGGGAAGAGCATCCTCTCGGGGGGCCCACTCGCTCCCCCTTGTGCTGGAAGGCGCACAGCCCTTTCCTGCCTCCATGCGCTTTGCCTTCTAGAACATTCTTCTGCCTCCCCCTTCTCCTTTTCAGAGGAGCCTTCCAAGCTGGGCTGAGCCCAGTGGGAGGTGGGTGTGAGCTCTACAAATTCCCAGGGAGCAGAGTGGAGCTGCCGAACCCCATCCCGCACGCACAGGTGTCGGCAGCTTGAGGACTGTGGTCCTACCCCCAGGCCTCAGCACGGGCTTCTTGGGGGCCCGGGGTGGGGGCGCAGTCGCTTAAGCATCCAACTCTCGGTTTTGGCTCCGGCCATGATCTCACCGTTCGTGAGCTCAAGCCCTGCGTCAGGCTTTGTGCTGATAGCATGGAGCCTGTTTGAGATTCTCTTCCTCTCTCCCTCTCTCCCTCCCTCTCTCTCTCTCTCAGCCCCTCCCATTGTGAGTGTGTTCACATTCTCTCTCTCTCTCTCTCTCTCTCTCTCTCGATAAATTTAAAAAAGGACACAGGCTCCCTCCTTCAAGAGGGAATCCACGCTGGGACCACTGGGACCCTTGCCCAACCCCCCCCCCACCTCAAGGTTGGATGTAGTCCGAGGGCGGCTTGTGGCTCTGGAGAGTCTGAGGGCAGGAAGGCAACGTGACGGGGTGCATGGATTGGAGGGGTGGACGGAGGCCGAGGGCCCTGGCAGAAGGTCCTTCAGAAAGCGGCCCTGGTCCCCTCCCTGTCACGTCTGCCTGTGGCTTCCCCAGCCTATGGGGTGTCCCCGGCCCCCCACCCTGGCTCCTGGGAAGGAGCGGGGGGGACTTGGCCATCACCGTGGAGTTTCCTGTGGTCGCTGGGCAGTGGAGGGGGCTGCTGACCACGGGCACTAACCCCTCCTGCCCTTCCTGCCCCAGGCTGACCTGAGCCGGCTGACCTTGGCCGGTGGGCCACGCCCGCCCTGCGTCACCATGGACCAGGACTATGAGCGGCGCCTCCTCCGGCAGATCGTCGTTCAGAACGAGAACACAATGCCCTGCGTGAGTACCGGGTGCCCTGCCCCAGCAAGCGGGGGTAGGTCAGCCTCCTGAGTGCAGGGGTGCTGGGCTGGTAAGAAGCATGTCCTCCCCCGGGCCTCTTGCTCAGCAGTGGCTCGGCCACACGCCACAGAGGCCTTCCTTGGGCCTCCTGCCGCGGGGCCACAGGGACCATCAGCTCCCAGGCCGCTGCTTCCAGTTTCCAGACAAGGAGCTGAAGGGCCCAGGGTCTCAGACCTGTGGGCGGGCCTGACCCGGCAGGGCCGTGGTGGCGGCTTGAGGTGGCCCTGTCCTCATCTGCGGAGCTCGGCAGAGTTTGAGGAGGCCTCCTGCCTGGACCCCCCCCCCCTCCCTGCAGCCACGCTGTCATCCTGGGGGCCCCGTTGGGGAGGCGGTGTGGCAGGCAGGCCTTGGCTTCCCGTCCCCTCCCCTGTGTGTCAGAGTCTCTGACACTCAGGGCACCAGGCGTGGATTTGGGGCCCATCCCACCCTGGCGGCCTCATCTTAACCGGATCACGCCTGCAAAGGTGGTGTCCAATGAGGTCCTGTCCCAGGTGCTGGGGCGGGGGGGGGAGGTGCAGCCCCTAGCAGATCCCTTAGAGAGAACGGACCCCCCCTGGGCTGGTTTTCTGGGAGCAGTGCCCCCCCATCCACGCGCCAGCTCCGGGGAGGGAGCCGTGCATCTGCGGGAGACTGTCCTTGCCTGATGGAGACGGGGCCCGCGGGGCAGCAGGGTCTCCTGCCCATCTGGGGTGGCTTAGATGTCAGCAAAGCCCTGTTATGGGCGCCTGTGCTCTGGGGCTCTGCCGTTCTCCAGCGGGTCGCCTCCCCGGCTCGGGGGACAAAGTGAGGCCCCACATGGGCGCTGCCAGCAGCGTTCGGCTCACTCGTCAAAACGCTTCACTTCTGCTGTCCGTGTTTCTAAAACGGATCCGCCGGTTCAGCGGCCAGAGGACAAGTGCAAAGAGGGGGGATGGGTCTGGCCTCAGGGTCTGAGAGGGGAGGCCGGGCTCGGCATTTCCATACTGGGGGGCTCTGAGGCACCAACCACCCCCCCACACCGTCATTCCAGGTCGCGGAGATGCGGCGAACCCTGACGCCCGCCAACTCCCCCGTGTCCTCCCCCAGCAAGCACGGGGACCGCTTCATCCCCTCGAGAGCCGGCGCCAATTGGAGCGTGAACTTCCATAGGATCAATGTGAGGGGCCGCCCAGGGGCCGGGGGGGGGGGGGTGTGGGCAGGTGGCCCCAGCTGACCCTGCCCCCTTTCTGCCCCTCGCCCTCAGGAGAATGAGAAGTCTCCCAGCCAAAATCGGAAAGCCAAGGACGCCACATCAGACAATGGCAAAGGTCAGGGGTCACGCGCCGTCCAGCCCCTCGCCCCTCTGCCCCCATGCAGCCCTCCCACCCCCCTAGACCCCCGCCTCACAGAGCCTGCCGCCTGCAGACGGCCTGGCCTACTCCGCCCTGCTGAAGAACGAGCTGCTGGGAGCCGGCATCGAGAAGGTGCAGGACCCGCAGACGGAAGACCGCAGGCTGCAGCCGTCCACGCCCGAGAAGAAGGGCCTGTTCACGGTGAGCCGCTCTCCCTGCCGGCACGCCCTCCTCCGGGCTGCCCGGCTTGACTTGGCTCCCGCGGCCCGTGCTCGTCCTCGGAGCCGCCGAACCCCAGGCCTCGACCCGGGCCTTTGCTCTCCTGGTGCCCCGAAGGCACGTGTCGGGTGCACGGTCCTGGGGCCGGGGCAGCCACAGGGCAGCGTCGGGAAGAGCCCGGCTTGGGTCCGCCAGGAGGCTGGTGGCCGTGGGTGGGGGAGGCCGGCACCGGGCGGTCGCCGTCCAGAGGAGGCCTCAGGTTTGAGCCTCGATTTGCTTCTCTGGATCCCTGGGACCCAGGCCATGTGTCTAGCCCGAGCTCCTCCCCCTGCACCCTGGCCTGGCCACCAGCAGCATGGGACTCCAAGGCCTCGGGCGTGAGGTCCCCGGGCGGGGGGCTGCGGCTCTGCTCAGCCGGTGTCCCCGTCCCCTGCCTGCAGTATTCCCTCAGCACCAAGCGCTCCAGCCCCGACGACGGCAACGATGTGTCTCCCTACTCCTTGTCCCCCGTCAGCAACAAGAGGTGAGTCTGGGGGCCGCGGCGGGCGGGCAGGCGGCACCTGGGAGTCTTGGTTAGTCCCAGCACTGTGCGCAGGGCACAGAGGTGGCTCGGGGACCTTCCTCAGTGGGGACCCACTGCAGGCTCTGTGGCGTGGAGCCCAGACAGGGGAGTCGAGGCGGGCTCCCCAGAGGAGGTGGCGGGCAGAGGGCATGGTGTGGCTGTCAGAGCTCAAGGCGGCCAGACGGCCCGCGGTCACCACCCACAGCTGTGGGGTCACGTGGGTGGCAGGAGGCGGGGCAGGATGAGCAAGAGACCAGGAGGGGGAGCCCATAGGTCACACCAACAGCACTCCGCGTGGTGGGCTCTCCCCACAGCCAGAAGCTACTGCGGTCGCCGCGGAAACCCACCCGCAAGATCTCCAAGATCCCCTTCAAGGTCCTGGACGCGCCAGAGCTGCAGGACGACTTCTACCTGAACCTGGTGGACTGGTCGTCCCTCAACGTGCTCAGCGTGGGGCTGGGGACCTGCGTGTACCTGTGGAGCGCCTGCACCAGCCAGGTGGCTCCCGCGAGCAAGCGCCTGGGGGTCGGGGGCCTCCGGGACCGGGTAGCACCCTGCTGCACCCCCTGCGGCCTCCCCTCGGTGTGCACGCTGGCCCGGGCCCCTCCCTGCCATGGGCCTCAGCCTCTGCTCGTGTCGGCTGGAGGGGACAGCTGTCCAGGCCTGGCCTGGGGATCGCCCTGAGGGCCACCTCCTTGGTGGCAGTCGTCAGCACCCACCCCGCTAGTAAATCTGTCAGGAGCTGCCGGGGTTCGAGGCCTGCTCTTGGCGGTGGGCAGGTTCCATGGGGACAAGCGAAGGCCCTCAGGGGGAGGGCCACGGCGGGGAGGGGCACCCGCGCTCCGGCCCCAGCTCTGTGTGGTCAGGCGTCCCCATGGTGCTGTGTCCCCTCCTGGCCCGCCGCCCCTAGGCACCCTGGCCACGTTGCCCTGGTGTTCGTACGCCATGAACGGGTGCTTGGGTGGGGGGACGGGCGCGCCGACAGGTGGGTGTGTGCGTGTGCACACTGACCGCTTCCCGTTTCCCCAGGTGACCCGGCTCTGCGACCTTTCAGTGGAAGGGGACTCAGTGACCTCCGTGGGCTGGTCTGAACGGGTCAGTGTGTGGGCCCCATCCTCAGGC
This sequence comes from Hyaena hyaena, assembly GCF_003009895.1. Taxonomy (NCBI): domain Eukaryota; kingdom Metazoa; phylum Chordata; class Mammalia; order Carnivora; family Hyaenidae; genus Hyaena; species Hyaena hyaena. Next base: position 1,587,262 of record NW_024080931.1, on the reverse strand, counting down.
CAGGCAGGGTCGGCACAGGGGAGATGTGACCCAGTCTTGCTGGCAGGGGCCCGCCCCAGGGTTGAGGGGCCCGCCCCAGGGTTGAGGGACCCGCCCCAGGGTTGAGGGACCCGCCCCAGGGTTGAGGGACCCTCGGGGACCCAGAGGAGCCGGCAGCCGGCCTGGAGGTCACTTGTCTAGGCTCCAGGAGTTCCATCTGCACCCCTGCCTGTTCCCAACCTGTAAAGATGGTCACAGTGGCCCCGGGTCAGGCTAGGTCCCCTGCACAGCCCTCCCCGCCCCCATAGCTGGCGCCGCAGCCGCAGGGGGAAACGCACAGAGGTACAGCGTGTGTGTCCCACTGGATTTTGACAAGCTGGTATGCTCCTGTGACCGCTCCCCCAGAAAGTCCCAAGGCAGGGTGTCCTTTCAGGTCAGAGACCTGTAAAGAAAGGGCCCCAAGGCCCTGCAGTGAGGGGGGGGCGGTGCCTGTGCCCAGGCCTGACGCCTGCCCCTCCTCCGTGTGCTCGGTTCTAGGGGACCTTGGTGGCCGTTGGCACGCACAAGGGCTTTGTGCAGATCTGGGATGCAGCCGCGGGAAAGAAGCTGTCCACGCTGGAAGGCCACACGGCCCGCGTTGGTGAGGAGCCACTGCATCCGGGGGGGGCGGGGGGGGGGAAATGGGCATGGTTCCCTGGGGGCCGGGCCTCAGCCTCGCTCCCCTTGCCTGGCCTCCAGGGGCGTTGGCCTGGAACGCTGACCAGCTGTCCTCCGGGAGCCGGGACCGCATGATCCTGCAGAGGGACATCCGGACCCCGCCCCTGCAGTCGGAGCGGCGGCTGCAGGGCCACCGGCAGGAGGTGTGCGGGCTCAAGTGGTCCACGGACCACCAGCTTCTCGCCTCGGGGGGCAACGACAACAAGGTAGGCGCCGGGGCCCTCGCCATCCTGGCCTCGGCTCCGAGTGGGGGCCACCGGGCTCAGAGTGGGGGCCACCGAGCTCTTCCGGGGGCGGGGGGGGAGGGGCTGTGCTCGGGGCCTCACGGCCACTGCCCCGCAGCTGCTGGTCTGGAACCACTCGAGCCTGAGTCCCGTGCAGCAGTACACGGAGCACCTGGCGGCCGTCAAGGCCATTGCCTGGTCCCCGCACCAGCACGGGCTGCTGGCGTCCGGCGGTGGCACGGCCGACCGCTGCATCCGCTTCTGGAACACGCTGACAGGGCAGCCACTGCAGTGCATCGACACGGGCTCCCAGGTGTGCAACCTTGCCTGGTCCAAGCACGCCAACGAGCTGGTGAGTGCGGGCACGGGGCTGCCTCCTCCCTAGACGGCCTTTGGGGCCCCTCCATGGAGAGCCGGGGGCAGAGGAGCCCGGGCGTGCGGGCAGGAGGTGTGGGCCAGGAGCTCGGGCCCGGCGGGGGCTTCCCGTGGGCCCTGAGGTTTAGCCAGACCCCCAGCGCCCCCATCCCCCACCCCTCGCCCCCCTCGCCCCCCTCGCCCCCCTCGCCCCCCTCGCCCCCCTCATCTTGTGAACCAGATGTGCCTGGAGGTGCCCGTCCTTGACCCAGGCACCCACGCACCCACGCCCAGCGCTCACCTGAGAGGCTCCCAGGGCCGTGGGACATTGTGCATCCGACTCAGCCCCGTCACCAGTCAGAGCACAGGGAGCACAGGCTGTCACCTGTGGCCTCTGTACCTTGCTTGTTTGGCGAGTCTGAGATGCAGGCTCGGGTGTCCTGGCATCAGAGAGCTGTCCTCTGAGCCCTGGGCCGGAGAAGGGGGGCCTGGGTTCCGACGGTGTCCTCTGCACCCCCAGGTGAGCACACACGGCTACTCGCAGAACCAGATCCTGGTGTGGAAGTACCCGTCCCTGACCCAGGTGGCAAAGCTGACCGGGCACTCGTACAGGGTCCTGTACCTGGTGAGCCCGCCCCGCCCCCGCTGCTGGGAGAAGTGCCCCTGACGGTACCCCACCCGGTGCCCCGGACACACAGTGTGCAGCCCTGGGTTGGGGCCCCCGGCCTGGGCGCGCAGGCGTCTGCAAAGGCGTTTGTGTTCCTGCACCCAGCCGGCCGTCTGCAGACGCACACGGTGGGAAACCTTGGTGGATCAGGGTCTGGGCACACGGGGGACCCCTGAGCTTCTCCCCGCACCACTGTTTGCCTAGTGTCGGAGAAAGGAGCTCCATCTCCAGATGTGCTCGTTTTTTTTCTTTCCAGAAAAAAATGTTTTGTGCTTAAACCGGCATTCTCTTTGTGCCGTCGGGGGGGGGGTTCCCCATGTTTCACAAGCGCGCCCTGGCCCTCCCCACCCCAGCCAGCGTTCCGCACTGCAGGTCTGTCCATGTGGGGGGCTGCCTGTGGGCCATATGGACAGTGGGGGTTCGTCTCCTTCCACAGGCCATGTCCCCCGATGGAGAGGCCATTGTCACTGGTGCTGGGGATGAAACCCTGAGGTTCTGGAACGTCTTTAGCAAAACCCGTTCGACAAAGGTAAAGTGGGTCGGTATCAGTGCCAGCTGCTCCCCCACGCGCGTCCCCCCAGCCTGTCCGGGGGCCCTCCCGCCGCCCCCAGACCCTGTTGGCCCTCATCTCCCCGGGAGGCTCCTGCGGGATGCCCGCAGCCGCCCCTCTGCTGCGTCGCCACACACACACCCCACCCCCGCCACGCGGCACGAGGCGCTCAGAGCCCAGCCGCCCCACGCACCTCAGGGTGCTGGCGAAGGTGCCTGCGCAGGCTCCTGTGGCCCCAGGCCTCCTGTCCCCCCCCCCCCCCCCCGGGGTGGAACTTCCTTGGCTCAGTGGCCCCTCCGTGTGCCCCGCAGGAGTCCGTGTCCGTGCTCAACCTCTTCACACGGATCCGGTAAACCCCCGGGCCTCGCTGTCCGCGTCAGAAGAGCACCGTCCCTCCTCGACGTGCACGGACCCTCCCCTCTCGCACACGGTCCCCAGAGGACGCAGCCAGGGGGGCGGGGAGTCGGGCTTGGAGAGACCCCGAAGATTCTCATTAAAGCCTGATTGCGAACCCTGGCGGCCGGTGTTTGGGGCAGGGGCGTGGCCGGGCGCCAGCAGGACAGGGGACCCGGCGGGACCACCTGTTCGGCCGCTCTGCTCGGAGCTCGACAGACGCTTCCTGGGACCCAGCCTGCTTCTGTCCATCACCGCGTTGTCGTCGTCGGACCTGCATGCCCTTCCCAGAAGCACGTGCTCGCCGCCGCCGCCCTTGCCTGCAGGACACACGTCCGGACGCCAGGCCGGTCAGCTGGGGCTGCACGGACAGCTGAGGTCGGCCCGAGGGTCAGAGGGACACGTCCAGGCGTCTCTGCAGCCAGCTCTGCGGCGCGGGGCGCAGCGTCCGGGGCAGGCTCTGCGCCCAAGAAGGCCGTCACCAGTGGACTTGCTGTTTGAGGAAGACGAGTCAGGTCCATTTGTTGTGTTGTGCCCACCCTAGCCCTCCACTGTCTTTGTCACTGATGGGTCGCAGCCCAGCCTTCTCCCCAGGCAGGACTTAGGCTCTTACAGCTTGCTGGGCAGCCAGTCGGGGGGACCCAAGGGCTGCATGGACCTTGAGGGCTCAGTCCTCCTCCCCACACCCCCAGGCCACCCCGGGGGTCTTGTCCGTCTGCTACATTGGCCGTGGGGCAGCCGGGGGAGCAGACACCGCGAGGGCCTCCTGAGGGTCCCCACCCAATTCCTGGTCCTCTGCTCTGTCCGCAGCTGCCCGTGGGCCCGTCCTCTCCTGCCCAGGGAGGAAAGAGGGCCTGGATGTGGCCCCAGGACCTGAACAGCAGTCCCCTCCCCCTCCGCAGATTGGCGGGGGGTGGAGGGGAGGGGGCTGTGTGCCAGGCGGAGCAGGTCTGGGCTGGGGGAGCCGCACAGATGCCCTCAGGTCCCGGTGGCCTTGCCTCCCTTCCACAGGCTGTGTGTGCACGTGTATATATGTACTCGTGGCTTTTGTTCGGATTTGCGTGTGTGTTTCTGTAGATGGGTCCCAGGATAGTTTAAGGGTGGTGGGGGAGGAGCAGAGCTGAGCCACTCCCGTGGGGATGTCCGGCTCCCCGTCAGCTGAGCCTGCCTGGCTCAGGGAAGGGACGGGCCAGGGACAGTGTACATAGATGTGTGTTTTCGTTGGTCAAGTTCTTATTTTTGTTTGTTTTTCTAAGAAAACCCTGACTCTGTCATGCTGTCGCCTTGGGCAGCTGCCCGCCAGAGCCCAGGGGCCGCCTGGGAGCCGGGACGGGTGGGGGGTGCCCGGTGCGGCCTGCGGGACTCGAGGGCGGGGGCCGAGCGCGTCCTGTTTCTTGTCCACTGCAGCATCGTTGTCATTAAACTGGTTGTGGGTTCACGCACAGCTGGGGCTGCCTGTCCGTCTCTCTGGTCACGTGCCCAGGGCCGCAGGTCCACCCAAATATCACAAACGGGCACAGACGACTCGCCCTGGGCGAGCTGGCTGTTCACGGCCCTGAATTCATGGTCCCCGGGGCAGAGGACACGGGTGTAGGCAGCCCGCGGGGGGGAAGAGGCACCCCCTCCTGGTTGCCGTTGGGAGAAAGGAGAGGAGCCGGAGGCCGTGGTCTGTGCCTGCATGGAGGGAAGGAGGGAGGGAGGGAGGGAGGGAGGGGCAGAGGAACAGAGCAGCACCGTGGGACTGGCGGTGCAGCGCCCACACGACAGCTCTGGGGTGGGGCACGTGCCTGGGTCACCTCCACCTGGCAGGTGGGGAAACTGAGGCGAGTGCAGAACGTCACCCACCCAGGGTCTCGTGCGGCGGGTGGGGGAGGGGGAAGGGCGGGGATGCCTGGCGAGATTTGTTTGCCCATCCTCGATCCTCAGATGTAGCTTTTTCGATTACAGGGAAGGGATTTAGTAGTGGTGGTGGATGAGGTGCGGGGGGCGGGGGGCTGCTGCAGGCGAGGACGGGGGCTGCCAGTGAGGGAGGCATCAGGAGCGGGGGCAGAGGACTCCGCAGGGACTGTGGAAGAGAAAGACCTGGAAGTGGCAGAGGGCAGCAGGAGGTCTTGGGGCCGGAGCGGGGGCAGGACCGGGCAGGTCAGGAGGCCCCAGGGGTCTCAGAGGGAAGGGTGAGCCCCCCTGCAGCCAGCACAGCACCCAGGCCCCTCCCTCTGGGTGAGGAGCCCCATCTGGGGCCGTGGGGTCTGGGGCCGTGGGGACGGGAGAGAGCAGACCATGGGCTGTGGCAAGAGTGGGGTGGAGCAGTGAGAAGCCCATGTGGCCATGACTCGGCCTTGGAAAATGTCACCTTTGAACCCAAGGCCTGGTAGGAGCGTGGTGTTTGATCAAGGTCACGGAGAGCAGGGGGCACCCAGGTGGAGCTGGTGCTCAGGGCAGAGGGCACAGTCCCCCCACAGGCTCTGGAGCAGATGGGAGGACGTGCGGGGCTACGGGAGGTGGGAGCCCAGGGTGTGCGCCGGGGCACTGAGGCCGGAGGAGGCGGGGGCGAGGGGCAGGTGGAGCCTGGAGGGTTCGTTACGTTGGCAGCAGCAGTGGTGGTAAAAGGCGCGCTGTGTACAGCTGACCATCTCGGAGCGTTTATCAGTGACTTAGTACATTCACGTGGTTGTGCTGCTACCGTGTTAGTTCCAGAACATTCCATCACCCCAAAAGGAAACCCGTCCCCATCAGCTGTCACTCCCTGTCCCCTCCCCAGCCCCCGGCCCCCACAAACCCCCTTCCTGTCTGTGGATGTGCTTGTTCTGGACGTTTCACATAAACGGAATCACACCCCGTGTGGCCTCTCATGTCTGGTTCCCTCCCTGAGCATCATGTGTTCAGGGTCCGTCCGCGGGGCGGCGGGTGTGGGCGCCTCGCTGCTGCTTACGGCCTAGGGACGTGTGCATGCATGGAGCACCATGGTCTGTGTCTGTCGTGCCGTTGAGGACGGGGCACCGAGCTGTGCACACACGTGTGAGGGTCTCACTCTGAGGGAGTCAGAAGCAGAGGGACAGGGTGGGGGGTGAAGAGGAGGGGCTGGGAATGTGGGGGCCCAGAGAGGAGGGGGGGGCCCAGAGGTGGGGGGTCCCAGAGGTGGGGGGCTGGGTTTAGGGCTGCCACTTCACTCATGGCCCAACCCCCAAGGCTTGTGCCTGCCCTTTGCCTGGTCCTCCCCCTCCTGGCAGCCCTCAGCTGGCTGGGAGGGAGCTGTCTGGACAGGGGCCAGTGCTGGCCAGTACCGTTGCCGGGACACCAAGGTGGCCTTTGTTGCTGTCAACAATGGCCCCACAGGCCTTCTGGGAGCCCTGGGGACCCAGAGGCAGACATGCAGACCCTGTGGTTGCAGCGACAGGAGGCTGCCAGGCCCTATGTCCCCCAGGGGACCCTGGAAGTGGCCTTCCCAGCACCTCTTTACAGGTGAGTGCGCGCCTCGCCTGGGATTGGGTTTGGTTTCTTTTCAATGTCATTGATTTTTGAGTAAAGGCATGCTGGTGCTGTTCCCCCCCCCCTCCCCCGCTGCCCCCATCTCCTCTCCCCTTCCTACCCTGGCTCCTCCCCCCATCTCCTCTCTCCCCTTCCTACCCCAGCTGCCCTTCATCTCCTCCTCCCTCCCCCCATCCTACCCTGGCTCCTCCCCCATTCCCCCCCCCCCCAGAGCAGGGAACATGTGGGAACCACAGGTCGGAGGCGCACGCGCAGCAGGCAGACCTAGCCGGGCGTCTCTAGGAGTTTCCTGCAGCTGCTCTGCCAAAACCAGGGGCTTAGACAATAGATGAATACCCCCCATACCCGCTGTTCTGGAAACCAGAAGTCCAGCTCCAAGGGGTTAGTGGGGCTGGTCCCTTCAGGGCCTGAGGGAGACTCTGTGCCACCCCTTCTCGTGCCTTCCTGGCAGTCCTTGGCACCCCTCGAGGACGCGCCACCCCAATCTCTGCCCTTTCGTCACATAGCCTTCGCCGTGTCCAACCCCCTCCTCCCAAGGACACCAGGCGCTCCCCCAGGGCTCCCCCCCCCCCCCACGGCCTCAGCTTTACAGTTGTGTCTGCTGAGACGCCTTTTCCAAATAGGGTTCTGTTCCCAGATTGCAGGGGGGTGTGGGTGACCCGGAGGAGGGCTGGGAACTGCACCAGAAAGGGGGACTGTGCGTGTGGCTTTAGGGACACAGCGCGTGACACAGCGTGAGGGGGCGGGTCCCCGGGTGTGTGCACAGGGCCAGCAAGGGCCAGCGCCCGCGCCCGCGCTGCAGGGGGGAGGCGGGGGCCAGGCGCTCGCACGCTGTCCTGTGAGGTGGCAGGAAGGCTCCGTGCTTTAGACCCAGGAGGCCTCCATCTGAGTTCTCGAGCTACACCGGGCACCCTTCACTTGTTTGTTAAATTGACGGATGCTTGATGTGAACATACGTGTCATTACTTTAGACCATTTTCGTGGCATTTTACAAATCACACACGTCTTACGGTTCAGACAAGTTTGTTTCAGAGGGTAGGGCGCGCAAGATGGTCTGGAAACCCCCTCGGGGGAGCGGCAAACCCCGTCTGTCGGTTTCCTGCGCCAGATGTTCCAGAACCTATCAGGTCAATCCCTCTTCGGGAGACACGGGGGTTCTGTGATCGGATGAACTGGAGCCGCGTGCAGGCGCGGGGAGGAGCCTGCCGGGGGCGGCCCGGAGGTCAGAGCCCCTGCTCCTGCCGCGTAGGAATGGCCATCGAGGCCTCTGCTCAGTTTGGCAGCTTTGGGGTGTTTTCTTCTGCTTTTACTGTTAACTGCGCCACGCTGAGGCTGTTTCTTACACCACCCTCTGCTACCCCAGGGCCTTTGTGCGTCCATCTAGCTCGGTGCTGCGGCCTCCTTAGAGAAGCCGTCCAAATGCCCAGCCCTGGACAGGCTCTGGCCCCAGAGGCCTCCCGGAGCAGGAGCCCCCCCCCCGACGCCACCCCGCATCCCCAGGGGACGGACGAGGGGAGCTGAAACAGGACAAGGCTTAGTGAGGGCTCTGGACGCTAGAGGGGAGGGGCCACGAAGGGCCGGCCTCCCGCTCTGCATGCCCAGGGTGGGGGTGGGGCCCAGGCCCAGGCCCCCTCCACGCTGGCCACACGTGGTGGAGGGCAGAAAGGCCCATTCCAGAGGGGCCGGAGGGCGGGGGTGGTCGCGGGCTCAGCCTCTCTCCCCTTCCCCCCTCAGCGATGACTACCTGTCCCTGGAGGGGCCCCGCTGGACACCGGCCATCAAGCAGGCAACGCGCTGGAAGTACACGCCCCTGGGGCGCGACGCGGCCGGCCAGCTGGGGTACACGGGCCTGACCAACGTGGACCCCCGCGAAACCTGGTACATGCTCCCGCGGGCCCCGGACAGCCCCTACCGCGAGGCCCACGCCCGCTGGCACGGCTGCCACGGCCACCGGGAGCGAAGCCTGCCAGCTGGTGAGTGCTGGGCCCTGGCGAGGCCGGGCCACTCGCCGGGGGAGGCCGAGGCCGGCGCTGACCTCCTCCCCTGCCCCTGCAGCCTACGCCCAGCGCCTCCGGGAGACGGCCTGGTACGACCCCGTCATGCCTGTGGAGCACAGGGCGCCCGCGGTGTGGAAAGACAGAGCCATCCAGGGCAGGGAGTACGGTGAGGGCCGGGGGCTCAGGGACACGAAGCTGCCCCGGGGCCGGACAGCCGGGGACGGGAGGTGACCTGGGTGTCCCCTGCCCCCGCAGTGGTCGACAGGCACCGACACGGCATGGAGCCACCGTGGCGGTCGGACCACGTGCCATACCTGTCGGTGCCACAGCGGCCGCGCCACACTGCCCAGGACTTCCGGCGCTGGAGCCTGGAGGCCTACTGCCCCTCCACCGGCCAGCGGGCCCCGCCCGCACCCCTGCCCACGCGCTGAGAAAGGCCCTGCCACCGCACGCCCCTCCCCACCATGTCTCTCTCCACTTCCGGAGCCCTGGGTGGCCAGACAGCCAGATAAAGGGAGCTACTGAGACCCTGGTGACCAAAACTCTGGGACCGAGGCAGACAGTCGGGGGAGGGGCGCCAGCTGTCCCCTCCCCTCCCTGGGCTCCAGGCACATAGCTGAGGCCATAGTCTTCACCGCTGGGTGGCTTTTTATTCATGATCAGCAGTGGCCTGGGCACAGGGTGTGGGACTCGGGTCCCCCCTCCACCCCTCAAGCCTGAGACTCCCATCAGGCCCAGGAATGACACACTTCATCCAGAGACCAGGCAGCACCTAGGAAACCCCGACCAAGCCTGGGGTGTGGGGTGAGCTGGGCGCACTCCTGGACCACGCGGCCAAGCTCAGTGTCGGGGCTGCTGACCGCCCTGCCCTCACCTGCCACCCTCACAGCCAGGTGAGGGTGGGGGGCAGGGGTGGGTGTTGCAGGGGGGAACACGGAGAGCTCGGCCTGGCCTGTAGAGTTCATGTGCACGGGACAGCAACCGTGGGGGGCGCGTGTCAGGCTTGGGCTCCAGGGTCCCCTGCAAGGGAAGGGGGAGTCAGTCTGAGAGGCCGGGGCCTGTGGGCAGGCGTGGGGGCAGCTGGTGGGCAGGGCTGGGGCGCAGCCACAACTCACAGCTGCGCAGGCGAATGGGCCAGACGAGGAGACTGCACAGGCAGAGGGTGGCGGCCACGCCCACGCCGCCGGTCACAGCCACCATCACCCAGCGGTAGAAGACGATGCAGGCCCGGCAGCAGAGCTCCAGGCTGGGGGCGGGGCAGAAGGGGGGGGCAGCCGTCCGTCAGGGCCCTCGGGCTCAGCTGCTGCGTGGCCAAACCCGGGGGTCACCCCTACCCCCACTCTGCCTCCCGCGGGTCCAGCCTCACCCTCACCTGCCCGGCCCCTCCTCCTGCTCGTGCCCACAGCAGCCACCAGAGGGCTCCCGCCGGCCTTGGCGCCCCGGGCCCTGCCCCCCTCCGTTACCTGCCCCAGCCACCCAGGCCTCCTCGGTTGTTCGTCCAACACGCCGGGCCTAAAGCCTCTGCTCCGTGGTTCCTCCCCCTTTACCCGCGATTCCCGGACACACAGCAAGTCTCAGGTCCAGGGTCACCTCCTCAAGGAAGCCCACCCTGACCTCTTGCCCAAGTCAGGCCCTCACAAGTGGTGTTTTCTACACACGTTGCATGGGTTTGGGTCACGCAGCTATGTGCTCATTAAAGTGGCTGGTGTTGCCCTCCGGTCCCTGAGGACAGAGGAACCGACCGCCTTTGTTCCCAGACCCCAGGCTTCTGCGAGGCTCAAGCTCAGTCAGTGGTCTAGAACCATCTGGGCCTGGAACCTGAGGTTCGAAGCTCTGGACCCAAATTCTGCTTTGCCCCAGCCCTGCCCCCTCCCCGGGCGCATCTGGGTGCTGTGTCCTCCTCGGCGCACAGCCGACTCCGCGCTTGTTTACAAGTCAGCCAGGCGACCTCACCCATGTGCTGCCCCCTGTCCAGGCTGAGCCCCCACACCCGGCGCCCCCACACCCAGCGCGTGTACCAAGTGAGGAAGCGAGCAGCACTCACGAGCAGGGATGCAGGCTCTGGATGGCCATGACCGCCAGCCCGTTGGCCACCTTATCCGAGAAGCTCATGGCACCGTACACGAAGGCCCCGCTGTGCTGGGGACACAGGCAGGGAGGTCACCCCTGCAGCCCGGGCCGACCCCCGCCCGGCCCAGACCCTCAGCCTTACCGTGTGGGGGCCGATGAGGTCGGCCGTCATGGCCAGCGAGGTGACGAGGATGGTGGCACAGCCCGCACCCAGCAGCACGGCGGCCGCATACACGGCCACGCCCAACGTGTCTGCCAGCGCCACCCAGGCCGCGAAGGCCAGGATCACCAGGAGGCCCGTGAAGTAGGTCAGCTGCGGAGGAGCGGGCCCAGGTCAGGGCCCCCCACCCCGTCTCCCCCGCGGGCCAGCCGCAGCCACTGGGGGGGGCCATCCCCCTGGAGCCCGTGCTGTGGAGCCACGGCCGCACCAAGTCCAATAAAGTTAAATAGAGTAAGACGTTCAGTCCCTCCGTCGTGCTGGCCAGAGTTCAAGGGCTCCACACCACCCCCGGCTGCTGCCCTGGTGGCCCAGCATTCCAGAGCTGCTCCAAAGCCGGGGCTCTAGAACTCCATTCCCAGACACCTCCCACCTCCGCGGCGTGGGTGCCGTGGTCCGGAGTCCCCCCCCCCCCCCCCCCGCCCCGAGCTCGCAGCTGTGGGGTCCTTCCCTTCCTCCACCCACACCCCCCACCATCCTGCCCACTCACGTTCCTCCCGATGCACTTGTTCACCGGCTTCATGAGGAAGGACGAGCAGAAACCGCTGACGTACATCACCAGCGGGATGGTGGCGATGAACTTCTGTAGGGGCAGAGCGCGCGCGGGCACGTCAGGCGCGGGCACGTCGGGCGCGGGCACGTCGGGCGCGGCCCCGGCCGCCCGCCGGCCCCACTCACCTTGGGCAGGCTGAGCGAGTAGGTGAGGTACATGGCTATGTACGTCTGGGACAGGTTCACAACGAGCCTCGTGCTCATGTACAGCAGGCCCACCTGTGGGACGGCCGGCCGGCAGGCAGGCTCTGGTCAGAAGGGCCCTCCCTGCCTCCCCCTCCCCCCACCCCCACCATGAGCCATCTGCAGGGCAGCCCGAGACAGAGAAGTCTGCCCGGGATGTAGGATGGCGCATCGCCCCCCCCCACACACACCTGATAGAAGGCCGGCTCCCGCAGCCAGTGCTTCCAGAGCAGCAGGGGCTGGGCGGTGCGGGGGGCCAGCAGCGGGCTGTGCTCATCCGGCTCCTCCGCCCGGGGCCGGCGCCCCTCCCTCGTGCCCAGGTGGAACAGCAGCGAGAAGACGGCTCCCACCCCGACCACTAGCAGGGACAGGTTCTGGAGGCCAGGCGGGGCCGGGGTCAGCCCGCGCCCCGGGCTCAGGCCCCCACACACACACCGCACCCCCACACCCCCACCCAACTCACCCGGAACACCTGCACGTCCTGGACCCCCAGCTGGTCCTGGACGTCCGGGGCCCCGTCCGTGTGGGGGGCGCCCTGCAGGCGGAGCAGCACCCAGGCGGCCCCGTACACGGTGATGTTGGCCACCACGGTGAAGGCGTACCTGGCGGGAGGCAGGCGAGGTTCAGCGTGGTGGCCTGGGGGGGGGGGGGGGCTCAGCCACCAGATGTCAGACAGCCCCAGGACAGCCCTCCCTCCCCGTGATCCAACAGGTTACAATGACCCACGGGTCCACCCTGACATCCGGGGTACCGGGACCGGGCAGGGGGTGCGGGGGGCTGGAGGCGCTCGGAAGCTGGGGTTCTGGGACTCTGCTGTGACAGGGCCAGGGCTCCCCGGCCCAGAAGCACCCAGGTTTGCTCCTGCTCGCAGCCCTGGAGCAGTCCCTCCAGGGGGTGAGTAGAGGGAGGCAGAGCCTCTGGATCTCACACCAGGACTCGGTTTCCCTTTCTGAAAGCGAGAACCACGCCCCCAGAGACCACAGTGAGGGCACAAGGCTGCTGGTAAAGCACCTGCAGGCAGAAGGCGCCCCATAGCCCGGCCTCCGCCCAACCCAGCCTGCCAGCAGGGCCCGCGGCGGGGGGGGGGGGGGGGGGGGGGGGGGGGGGATTGCACAACCCCGAGCTTGGGCGCCACGATGCGGAAGTCAGAGGTAGGGTTGGTGGGGGGCGAGGCAAGGCCCTCCTGAAGGTGCAGGAGGGGCGCACGCTTAGTGGGCACCTGCGTGAGCCAGCGCCCCCCCCCCCGAGGCTCCTGCCACAGGGGCCGCCGCCCCCTGACCAGCCCCTCTGCCCAGCGCACGCTCGCCCTACCCTCTCCCTGCTGCACACGGGCCATGCGGGCGGGCTCTGCGCCAACCCCAGCCTTGCCATGACGATTAAAGACCATGCAGCAAAGGGCCTAGACCTGTGTGCACACAGCAAGCACTGCATAAATGCCCCCACTGTCATATCCGGGGGAGCCTCTTTCAGTGCCTCAAGCAGCCACCAGAGAGGGCCAGCGCCCGCCGTAGCCACGTGCGGCAGGCGGGATTCCGCGTCGCCCAGGATGTCCCACAGGCTGGTCCCGTCCTCTAAACCCTCCCCTCGGGGAGGGGGTGGGGGACCATCAATAAGCGCCATCACTCCCACTGTTTCCATAAAAGTGACAAAGCGGTTCTGCAGATATCGGTAACAGAGATTATCCTGGGTGAGCCAGGCCTAATCAGGAGACCCTTGGAAAAACCCAAGCCTCAGATGGGACCCCAGCCCCAGCCAGCGCCTCGACAGGGGGGGGGGGGGGTCCAGATAGACCGTGGAGCATAAAGTACAGCTGAGCAGCCAGACCCGTCGCCCGCAGAACCCACGCGGTGGCGGTGTCCGAGGCCGTTCAGGCCGCAACAGCGGACGCGTGCGCCGTCTCCCAGGCGGGCCAGCTGGGGCTGCGGGACCCAGGGCCACACAGCCGGGCAGAGCCCGACGCGGACGGGGCCCCGTACCTGAGGGCCGTGAGCTCCACCTTCTCGTGGTCGCTGGTCGCGAGCTCGGGGACGAGGCTGAGGTGGGCGACCTGGGTGGCAGCCCAGCCGAACTGGAAGACCACGACGAAGGGCCCGTAGTACAGGAGGGCGGCCCACTCGGGGGTGCGGCCCCCGCAGCCCAGGCACGCGCTGAAGATGAAGGGGAAGGAGAGCAGGACACAGACGGTGCCTGAGGGCGGGCGGAAAGCGAGGGTCACACCACGGCGCTTGCCTAGGGCCACCCGCTCCCCGGGGTGCGACCCGCGGGGGCATGACCTAGGCCCAGAGGAGCCCCCCCAAGTCATACGGCGGGGTCGGAGTCAGCGGCCCGGCGCCTCCGGGTTAAGGGTTCCCAGGACTAATGGGGAAACCGAGGCAGAGGGGCCCGAGGTCGTGCAGCCCGAGAGGACAGCAGGGCCAGGCCTCCACCTGCAAGTTCAGCTTACCCCCCCCCCCCCCGGTGTCCAGCAGGGAAACAGGCCCATGAGGTCATGTGCTATAGCGAGTAGGGGGGCAGGGCCGGGATCTCCCCACACCAGCCTTGGGCTCCCCGGGGCTGCTCCCTTGGTGACAGGTGGCGAAAGAGAGGAGCCGGAGGTCACGCGGCAGGTTGAAAGGGCGCCGTGGGGGGTCGCCTGGAGCACTGCCCACCAGACACGCCACTTATGGCCACACATCCCCTTCCTGCTCGCCTGGCAAGACCTTCTCCCCAGCTCCTACCACGTGGCCCGCGGGGCTACCAGCGGTCAGGAGGCCAGGGGACGCCGGGCGAGGCCACACTGGGCCCTGCCCTCCCTGAGCCCCCGTGTCCCCATCAGCCCATGAGAAGGCCGCTTCCTGGGAAAAACCCAAAACTCAGAACAAGCCCATGTTCCCAAGTGGAGCCAACAGGCCCTGCGGGACCTGCCCTGCCCCCTCCTCCCTGTCCCAACAGGCTCCATCCCTGCCCCAGGGCCTTTGCACGGCTTGTGCTGCTGCCTGGAATGCTATTCCCCTCCTGTCCCAGCAAGGCTGAGTCCTCTCCGCCCCACTCAAACCCCGCATCCTCAGAAAAGCTCTCCCTGGTCCCCGCCCCGACACCGGCCGTCTGGACACGGCTTCCTTCTCACGTGCCTCAGCACGCACACGGATGCTGTCGTCTCTGCTGGCTTCCTGCCTGCCTCCCCCGCCAAACCGGGAGCGTGGGCAGCAGGTCTCTCTGGGTCACTTGTGCGGCCCTGGGCCACCAGCATGGAGCCTGTCACAGATTTTTTGAATGACTAATAACAGCGCCTTCTATGTACAGCTTGAAGGGGTGGGTGTTACCACCATCCCCCTTTGCCAGGCGGGGACACAGGCCCGTCGCGGGAGCCGCAGAGCCGAGAACCTGGCCTGCTGGGCGCCCCGGCCACTCCCGCCCTCTGGCTCAGGGCCCTCGCCCCCACCTCCCTCCTTGGTGGGCCCAGCCGCTCCCCTCCCCTCCCCTCCCCGAGGCTCTGGACCTCACGCCCCAGACCCGGGGCCCCGTGATGGGCTGCGGTCCCAGGATGGGGAAATGAAACCAAAACCACCTTCCTTTGCTATTTCTCTGGAACGGGCGCCTGGGAGGGGCCTCCTGAGCTGCTCCTGGGGGCCCCGGGCACAAACTGTACAGTCGGGTCAGAAGAATGTGCTGCCCTGGCCGGAGTCCACCCTGCAGCCGGCTGGGCCGGGTTAACCTTTGCCTCCACGAGGCTGCCTGGCCACGGGGCCTTGGGCAAATGGCTTTGGGCCTCAGTTTCCAGAAAGTGGAGATCACAAGAATACTTGCCTCATGAAGTCAGCGTGAGCTAACGTGCATGGGGCGCCCGGGGGGGCTCGGTCAGTTACGCGTCCGACTTCGGCTCAGGTCATGATCTCGCAGTTCAGGGGTTCGAGCCTCACTCAGGGTGGGCTCTGTGCTGACAGCTCGGAGCCTGGAGCGGCTTCAGATTCTGGGTCTCCCTCTCTCTCTGCCCCTCCCCCTCCCCCACCACTGCGTTCTGCATTCTGTCTCTCTCAAAAATGTTAAAAAAATTAAAATAGGGGCGCCTGGGTGGCTTAGTCAGTTAAGTGTCCGACTTTCACTTAGGTCATGATCTCGCGGTTCGTGGGTTCGAGCTCCGCATCGGGCTCTGTGCTGACTGCCAGCTCGGAGCCTGGAGCCTGTTTCAGAGTCTGTGACTCCTTCTCTCTCTGACCCTCCCCTGCTCACGCTGTCTCTGTCTCTCTCTCCTAGAAATAAATAAAACATTTAAAAAAAACTTTATAAAAAAAATTAAAATAAATAAAAAGATCAACGTGCAAAACCTGCCTCGGGAGCTTTAAAATTGGTATGTCACAGATGCACAGCTATCTCAACCGGCTGGAAAGCACGCACGCACGAACACGAACACACACACACACACACACACACACACACACACACTCCTATTCATCCTTCAAACCCCCAAAGCTAATGTCCCTTCCTTCAGAGCTCTGCTTCTCCCTTATGAAACCCAGTCCGCCCACACGCCCCAGCCCGGACCCCACAGCGAATCCCACGTCTGGCGCTCTCGCCTCTCGGGGCTGGGGGAAGCCAGAGGGCTTGTTCAGGGAAAAAGTGAATCCATCACCACCACCCACAGGCTCAGCGGCAAAAAATAGAGAAGTGGGAACTGTCACCAAGGTGGCTTTCACTCAGGTCCCCTTATCAGGCCTCAGGAGGAGCTGCCTCAGCTTCCTCTCTCCTCACATCCTCCCGGGTCTCCCCCCACCCTCCCCCTGCGGTGAAGGGGTGCAGGTGGCGGCCCGCAGCCCCCAGGCATGTTGCACATGAACACAGGGCCTTCAGCTCTTTATGTACAAAGGTGCCTAACCTTTGCTGGGGGGCCGCCGATTCTTCCTCTGGGCTCAGGGGGGAGCTTCGTGGAACCCCAGGCCTCCCACCGACGGAGGGGTCTCAGAGCTTTTAGACACGCGGCGTCCGCCGCCAGGGATACCTTCCCACGGCTGGCTCCGTCTCCCCAGGGGTGTCTCCCCTGTCGGCCCCAGGGAGAAGCCCCCCCCCACATCTGTCACCTGGCAGGCCTAGGAACTCTCTCGTTTGCTCGTTGAGGAGTAACCTGAACAAAACCGTATCTAAGGCTCTGGGCTCAGCTCCGTAAGCGATGGGCACCTCAGCCCGAAGAGGGGCACCTGTGTCCCCGTGGAGCCGAGCACAGGTCTGCAGGAGCCTCCTGTGTCCCCTGCTTCCCTCCCCGACTGCTACAGTCTAAGGTGACCCAGGAACAGCCGGCTGCTTGCAGATCTGCTGCACCTTGCAAAAAACAACAGGGCACTCAAAAGGGCCCGGGGCAAGTCACTGCCTCCCGGGTCACTGTTCCCAAGGGCAAGGAGGCAGCAGCCCGCCCCTCCTCACTTCCAGAAAGCTGCCGCCCAGAATTCACAGGACTGGGTGGGACTCCTGTTGCTGCCTCCTGAAATGCCCCGCGGGCCGAAGGCCCAGGACGGAAGGGCAGACAGCTCGGGGGCTAATCTTCAGGCCCAGGGGCCGTGGAGGCAGCCGAGGGACCGAGGGACGCTGGGAGGCAGGCCTTATCAGGGGTGTGCACCAGGCAGGACACCGCAGCTCCGGGCGCCCGCGCCCCCCCCCACACACACACAGGTGCTCCTGGCAGCTCCTCCGAACACAGGCCACCACCCTGCTGGCCCCGCGGACCCCAGCCCCCTCAGCCAGACAGTCACAGAGCCCTGACTCTTTGGTCTAACCTGCCCCCAAGTCTCTGCTCCGGGGACAGCACCCTCAAGCGTGCCAAGCCCCAGGTTGCCCGAGATGGGGCAGAGGACCGGCAGGAAGGCGCTGGAGACGCGGACAGACGGCTGCTCTGGGCAGCCTGACCCACACCCACGCGGACTTACAGACAGAGAAGCCAGACCAGGCCGACCAAGGAGGCGGCACCAGGCAGTCAGGGCGTTCAGGGTGCCCATGGGGGTCAGACAGAAAGACAAAGGGAAGTGACACTGGAGGGTCACATGGGTGGTCAGATGGCTGACAGAAGAAGTACAGGGCAGTTAAGCAGCCCGATGGGGAGGCTCGTGGATGGGGCAAAGTACAGGGCAGCTGCACACAGGAGGCTCAGGCCTAGGAGGGCGGCTGGGGCCCTGGGGCGGGCAGTCGGACGGGGGAGGCTCCAGCCGGCGGGCAGTCAGGTGGAGGCTCAGCCGAGACTTACCGACCAGATGCCAAGACTTCCGAGGGCCGAAGCGGGCGCAGCGGCCGGCGGCGTGGTCGGCCTCATAGCCCACGAGGGGCGTGCACAGCCCGTCGGCCACCTGGCCGAGCAGCAGCAGCAGCCCCGCGCCGCGGGAGCTGTAGGCGCGCACCGAGTGCAGGTAGAGCAGCAGGTAGGTGAACCACATGGACGCGCACAGGTCGTTGAGGAAGTGGCCCACGGCGTAGCTCAGCCGAGCGGCCAGCGACAGCGGCCGCGGGGGCGCCCCCGCTCCGGCCGCCGGGGGCCCCGGGCCCATGGCCGCGCCCCGGACTCCGGCAGGGCGGTCGGGCGCGCGGCACACGCCCCGCTCTCCCCGCGCCGCCGCCCAAGTCCGCCCCGCCGAGCGTGCCTGCGGCCGCCGAGCCCCCAAGCCCAAAATTAAGGCCTGGGAGGGGCGGGGCGAGGGATACTGGCGGCCGCCTCCACCAATCGAGGCCGCTCGCCAGGGCCAGGCAGCCAATAACCGGAGGGAGGGGCGTGGCCTCGGGGCTAGTTCGGCCTCCGGGCCCGGCCCCGACGAGGCGAGAAGGTCCTAGCGCCGGACGGTTCCCCTGCGGGTTAGAGGGACCTCCGCGGACGTGGGCGGCGACACAGGAGCGCCCAGACCCAGACACCGGCCTTCAGGCCCGCGCCAGCCCAGCCTGCCGCATACGAGGCCTACCGTGTGGGCCGGGCGGGGCTGGGCCGGGGCGCCAGAGGTGGGCGGGGGGCGCAGGGGATGCGGGAGCATTCTGAGTCTGAGTTCGCTCCTCCTTGGGGTCCGCTGACTTCTCGGCCCGGAGAGACCCAATCGGACGCGGAGAGGACTCATTAGTTCTAATTAATTAGTTATTTAAGGATAATAATGGGGATAATCATCATAATAAACACCAGCTGGTATTTAATGAGCGCCGGCTGTGCCAAATGGCCCACGTGGGTTTTCTCACCCAAGCCTGGGGGGAAGCGGAGCGAGTGTCTCCCATTTCACGGCCACAAACAGGCCCAGAGAGCGGAGAGGGTGTGCCCGGGGGCGCAGGGGGTCAGGTGCCTGCGAGGCCTGTGATCACAGTCCCTCCCCACCCTCCTCCACGGCCCTCGCACGACTGGGTCCCCACGCAAGCAGTTTCGAGTTCCCCCAAGTCTTGGGTGCAGGCGTCCCCCACGCCCCCAGCCCCCCCCCCCAGCAGCGGTTGAACACCTGCACTTTGGAGCCATAAACCCCACTCCCTCCTGGCTGTTACTCTGGCTGTTACAGCCTTTAACTTTGGGGGAGCCTCAGTCTCCCCAGCTCTGGAATGGGTATAATGCCCATTAAAAGTGATATGGGGGAGGGGTGCCTGGGTGGTTCAGTCCAGTAAGCTTCATCTCACGTCATGATCTCCGGTCCTTGGGTTCAAGCCCCGCTTCAGGCTCTGTGCTAACAGCTGAGAGCCTCGACCCTGATTCAGATTCTGTGTCTGCCTTGAGAGGCAGAGAGAGAGGGGAAGAGAGAGGGGGTGTGTGAGCGGGGGAGGTGCAGAGAGAGAGGGAGACACAATCTTAAGCAGGCTCCAGGCTGAGCTGTCAGCATGGGAAGTGGGGCTCAAAACCACGAGCCCTGAGATCATGACCTGAGCTGAAGTCAGAGGCTTAACCGACTGAGCCACCCAGGCGACCCTAAAAAAATTTTTTAAGTGATATAGGAGGGCCTGGCTAGCTGAGTTGGTAGAGAATGTGACTCTTGACCTCAGGGTCATGAGGTGCAGTCCCACACTGGGTGTAGAGATTACTTAAAATAAAACATTTTTTAAAAGTGATATCATGGTTAGCTCTTAGTCCCAGAAAGTCGACTCATCACCCCTTCCACCCGTCATTATACTGTACCCTGGGCTGCCCTGCATCATAACCATGACACCTGCTCTCCATCACCACCACACCCCGCCCCCACTGTAGCTGGGACTCCACTGAATCCCCACGAAGGCAGGGGGAGCACTATGTTATCTCCAGTAATGCCCGGCACATAATAGGAGCGCAAGAAACATCTGTCCACGGGGGGCCTGGTGGCTCAGCCGGTTAAGCATCCGACTTCAGCTCAGGTCAGGTTCTCACAGTTCGTGGGTCGAGCCCCGAGTGCTCTGTGCTGACAGCTCAGAGCCTGGAGCCTGCTTCGGATTCTGTGTCTCCCTCTCTCTCTGCCGCTTCCCCTCCCTCACCACTGCGTTCTGTCTCTCTATCTCTCTCAAAAATAAATTTTAAAAAAAACTTAAAAAAAAAATTATCTGTCCAATGATCAGTGGGCACGCATCGGCAGAGATTCGGAAGTGCAGACAGAAACTGGGAAACAGACCAGACCCCGCCGGAACCCACTGACAAGCCCAAGACTCAGGCAGCCAAAGGGGTCCCCACCCAGACCCCCACACTGCTGCAGACTGCCCACCGCAGTACCCACGTTTTTAGGAAAAGGAGCCTGAGAAATGGGTTCGGATGGGGCAATGGGGACTCAAGAGATAACCTAGCAGGGAGCCCAGAGATAAGAGGTCACTGCCTTGGAGGAGATAAACCGATAAGGAGAGACAAGAATCTGAATTCTTTCCTTCCTGCGGCTCGCACGCTCCCTTTCTGTTTCTCTGGGGCCGGGGTTGGGGGTGGAGGAAAGATGACTTGATATTCTTGCCTCAGCTTTACAGGACTTTTCAGAATACTCGCCTGAGCTTTTCAAATATTTGTTAAGTTTTGATTTATTTAAGTAATCTCTCCCGCCAACCCAACATGGGGCTCAAACTCACGATCAAGAGTGTCTTGCTCTAGGGACTGAGCCCGCGGCCTCCCCACTACGAGCCTCCCTCGGGGATCTTGCTGTGCCTCTTGCGGTGTCTTACGGGGAAACAGACAGAAGTCCTGGCCAGAGGGCACAGCGCAGCTCCAGGATCCCAGCTGGGCTCCTCGTGATCTCTGGCATCTTTGTGTTCTTTATTCACTGGCCTCGGGAGGGCCCACCTGAAGACACCCTTCCCAGCCTCCCGCTGGGTCAGGAGCCCACAGAGATGCTCCCGGCAGCCCTTGCAGCAGATGCTCCACGGACAGCAGGGGCTGGGGGTGGGGGTGAAGGACCATCAAATGTCCGGGTTTTCCTCCAAGGGGGCCAGCCGGGACTGCCTGGCCTGGACTGGGAGTGGGGGGAGACAGGGAGGCCGACCCGACAGGGAGCTGCCTCTGAGTGGGTCATTCGCTCCTTGTTTGTTCATTCATGCTTTCGTGGGCTCCTTCATTCAGTGAGTCTGGCCTCATGCTGAGCAATGCTGGCGCCCCAGAGATTCTTTTTTTTTAATGTTTAATTTATTTCTGAGAAAGAGAGAGAGACAGTGTGAAGAGGGGACGGTCAGAGAGAGAGAGGGAGACACAGAATCTGAAGCAGCTCCAGGCTCTGAGCTGTCAGCACAGAGCCCGACACGGGGCTCGAACTCATGACCTGAGCGGAAGTCGGATGCTTAACCGACTGAGTCCCCCGGGCGCCCCTGGAGCCCCAGAGATTCTGACGTCCTTGGTCTGAAGGGGGAGAGAGGTGCAGGGCTGCGGGAATCACACAAAGGCGGGCTGACTGAATGGCAGGTGGAGTCTAGACTTTACCTCCAGGCCCATGGGGAGCCACACAGGGTTCTGAGAGGAGGTGGGAGGGTGGAGACAGGAAGCGGCCCCAGCTGTAGGGGTTGGAAACCGGGGCAGGGCACACATGCCCCTCCCCCCCAAGTAAGAGCAGGAGTCAGATTTGCAGGGAAGATCAGAGAAGGTCTTGGCAAGGGGGAGGACGGAGGGTGAAGGCCCTGCCCTCAGGATGGGGCAGAGACACACTTGGGGTCAGGAGAGATCCAGCTTTGATGTCCCCCGAGCAGCCCCAGCTGCCCCCCAGCTCCAGCTGGAGATTGGATGTCCGGGGCCCCAGTGGGAAGAGGGGTTTGCTTTGATCTTCCCTCAGACCCAGCCCACTGGGAGTGGGGGTGGGGGAGGCGAGGCGGAGGGGAGAGGTGGCCCGAAGGGGAGAGAAGCCATCAGGAACTTCCTTCCATCCCAGGGTGGCTCTGGGGGGCCAGGCAGCCTCAGGCGAGCCCCCCCTCCCCCGCCTCGGTATCCCTTTTTGTAATGGGCCTGACAGTAGCCCATAGGGGGCACCAGATCATGCTTTGGGTGGGGGGCTGTCCGGAGCGTCGCAGCACAGGAGCAGACTCCCGCCCCCTCCAGGTTGGTACAACCAAAACTGTTTCTAGGCATCACCCAGTGTCCCCTGGGGGGCTCGCTTACCCTGGGTGGCAACCACTCACTGTGCTAGAAAATTCTCTGCAGCAGGGGTCTGACGCTGCATGGACAAAACCAGCCACAACTGTCAGTAACGCTGACCGGGCGGCCTGGTTCTGCAGGAAAACATTAGTCCAACTCCTTAAACCCGTACAAGGACCTCCTGAGGGTAGACTCAGTTATCCCACTTCGCAGAGGCGCAGACTGAGGCTCAGAGAGTTTGTAAATTGCTCAAGTCACACACGAATGGCTCAGGGCCACCTCCCTGCCCTGAGCATCTGAGGGTCCAGCAGCAGCACAGGGGGAGGGGTGGCGTGCCCCCTCCTCAGAGGTTTGAGACCCCAGCCCCCACACCCCTTCTTTCGAGCAGCTGTGACCTGTGTGTCCTCAGCCCTTCCTCACCCTTCACTCCCCTCCCCCGCCCCGTGTTAAATTTGTCTCTAAAAAAAGCCGGAGGAGGGCTGGGATGTCCTGAGAGAGCGCTAACCACCTTCTCGATTCTTCTGTGTCTTCCTACATACCCTGGAAAAGCAGTCCACGGGCCCCAGACAGCGGCCAGGGCTGCCACAGCACCGTGGTCACACCACCATTAGAAACAAGATGTGGCTTCGCGTTTGTACAGAAACACACACGTGTACGTGTGTGTGTTGTGCTTGGCATTGTGTCTCACCCCCCCCCAGACACAAATTAACGGGTGGGAGTCCTGGCTCCCCAGGACCCTGGAGCCCGGTGTGGATGTAGGGTCGTCACAGCCATTTGGCTTTCAGACAATGTCACACTGCTATCGTCCAGTATTGACCCCCTGAAGAGGGGACTCCGGGCACAGACACACAGGGAGAAGCCAAGTGAAGCTGAAAGCAGAGAGATCAGGGTGGCGCCTGATAAGCCAGGGACACCAAGGGTGGCCAGTGACTCCCCCCCCCCCAGCTGGGAGACCTGGCATAGGCTCCCTCAGGGCCTGAGAGGGAACCAGGTCCCATCAAGTCCTTGACGTTGGACTTCCAGGCCCCAGAAAGGTGAGGTGATATGTTAGCAGTAGTTTAAGGCCCTGGTTTGTTTAAGGCCCAGGTAGTTTGCTGGTGGGAACCCTAGAAAACGATCACTGTGTGTGCGTGTGCGCGTGCATGCGTGTGTGTGTCTGTGTGTGCGTGTGTGTAGGAAGAGTTTTAGTAAGAAGTGTAACAAGCTGACACTGGGGATTGTGGGGGGCTGTGGCGGCCCTCACCACACAGACTTTACCTTTGTACAAACAGAGCGGATTTCCACATCATTTACATCATCAGATTAATTTCAAAAACAAAGAAGCTGAAGCGTCCTTAATGGATCTCACATTTCCAGGTCTGCCAATTGGGATTCTATCCTCGGCTTCCAACGATGCAAATTTCCCAGTGAAATGCAGAAATGAACACAAAGAAACGAAAGCACAAAACTCATGACTTTAGACAGCTGTGGTTGTTTTCCTGCGAGCTAGGAATTGAGGGACCTTAACGTTGCTAAGAAAGAGCGGGGGGGGGGGGGGCGCCTGCCTGGTTCCCTCAGTGGAGCTGCGATGGGGGTCGTGAGTTCAAGCCCCATGTTGGGTGTGGAGGCTACTTAAAAAACAAAACAAAACCCGATTTATAATTTTGGGGCTGAAAGGATCTGCTCTTGTATAAATGCATGAAGGATGTAAAGTCAATTAGGATAAATGCTGCTAATTGTCTCCGTCGCTTGTTCGGGGGTGTGGGTGTGTATGGATGGCATGAAATGAACTGAATCCATTGCAGTCTGAAGACGCTTTTATATTTTTCTAGAACATGTCCATGCCACGAGATGTCTTCCTCGATGCCAGGGTGCTGCAAATTGCTTTCAGAATTGACCTCAAAACACTGCATTTCTTTTCTATGTACCAGGAGACCCCCTGATCTCTCCAGGTGGTACCTTGGGAGTGGGTAGACAGTTTCTTAGGCAACGCCTTGTCAATCAAGCCAAGGGGGCGGGGCTTGGAGGGCGGGACTTCCAGCGTGGACTTTCTTACCTGGATTGTTTTTACCCGAGCGGCGAGCAGCAAGGGGGCCCCACCAAGCAGCAGCAGGGGCTGGATGGAATCCGGGTCTGACAGGGTTCCGGGGCACGCTCGTCTTCCTCACCCCTCGGCTGCCTCTTAGGAAAACGGGTTTATTGCGATTTAATTCACATGCCATATAATGCATCCATTTAAAGTGTGCAGTTCCGTAGTTTTTAGTGTATTTATAGCTATGCAGCCAGCACCGCGGTCTAATTTTAGAACATTTTGATCACCCGCGAGGAAACTCCGTGCCCATTAGCAGTCTCCCCCCGTTCCCCCTCCCCGGGCAATCACTCACTTCCTGTCTCTGGATTTTCCCCTTAGGGACACTGCGTGTGAATGGAGCCACACACTTGTGGTCTTTTGGGACTGGCACCTTTCACCGAGCATCGTGTTTTCAAAGTTCACCCTTGTCCTTGCGTGAATCAGCAGTTTATTCCTTTTTATGGCAACTCGTATTCTATTGGATGAAGGGACCGCATTTTGTCTACCGATTCATCAGTTGATGGGCATCTGGCTTGTTTCTACTTTTCCGCTGCTGCGAACACTCGTGTACACGGTTCTGTGTGGACGTGTGTTTTCGATTCTCTTGGGCGGATCCCTACGAATGGCACTTCCGGATTGCATGGGAACTTGACTGTGTTCACTCCTTTGTGTGTTCCACAAATACGTATCGGGCAGCCCAGAGGGGCATTGGTGTTGGAAGTGTTAAAAATCACATGACCCTAAAGATCCACTTAGGTCAAGTCACCAACGTGGGGCTTCATACCTAACCCAATAGCAGTTTCAGCTGCCTCCCAGAAATGTTAAGTCTGAAAGGGTCAGCCAGGAACTTTCTCATAAGCACCGAGTGGGTAATTGGTCTCCAGGGCCCTCTCCACCTCAAAGAATGAGATAATCTGCATAATAAGACCCCCTGCTTAGGGAAAGTGACCTCGCAGGGGACAATCTTTTCTTTTCTTTTGCTAAGAACTTCCTTGCCCCGCCCTCCTTCCCATATAAACCCTCCATTTGTACAACTCTTTGGAGCTCCCCTCTGCTTGCTAGATGGGGTGCTGCCCCGGTAGCGAAGACCTTAATAAAGCCAATTAGATCTTCAAATTCATTCAGGTAAGTTTTTGTCCTTTAGGGGCTCCCGGCTGGCTCCATCGTAGAGCGTGTGACTCTTGATCACCAGGTGGTGAATTCGAGCCCTGCCCTGTGGGCGGAGATTACTTAAATAAATAAAGATTTAAAATGTTTATTTTGTCGTTGTTCTCTATCAGAGGAAACAAACATGTGGAGAGAACATAAGACAGGGTGTGCCGGGGAAATCTCATTGAGAAGGTGACATTTTAGCAAAGACCTGAAGGAGATCAAGCAGTGAGTCAGGCAGATAACGTGGAGGAAGGGCACACCAGTGCAAAGGCCCAGAGGTGGGAATGAGTGAAACGGACACATCTGCGTTGGAGGAGCATCAAGGAGGCGAACGGAGGAGGGAGATGAGGGCAGGGAGGTGATGTGGGCATGGGGTATGAGATCTAACAGGACGTGGGGCACAACCAGTCACCCCAACCGTCATCCTGGAGCAGGGCAGTCCCAGGCAGACCATAAGACCGCGCTACCACCCGGGGGTCCCCAAAATCCCAGAGCAGAGCCTCCTGCCCCTCCACCTTAAGGAGGTTCTTGCAGCCTTCCGGTCCCGGCCTCCTGGTCCAAAACATCGTGCAAGGTCCCCATTGCACAAGAGGGAAAGCCGAGTCCCCGGAAGGTGGGGAGAGCAGCCCCTTCTGGCTCAGGGCTGGAGGAGGCACCGAAGTTCAGTGAATGGAAAGCTAACTTGCCCTCCAGGTTTGCAAGACACTAAGAACAGGTCTCACCTAGTCCAGAGGCAGGGGGCTGCCTGGAAGGACCTTAACTCTTTCCCTAGCAACCTGCCGCTGTCTCCATGACAACTAGGGAGGGGCCCGATCTGGCCCAGCCGGTCCCGGGATCCCGCAGGGGCGGGGAGTCTCGCCTTCACCGGGAGAGGAGGAACCCGAGCCGCACCTACTAGCCCTTTAAGGGGCTCCGCCCGGCGAGGCCTCAGAGCGCCCTGATTGGCCCCGAGAGCGGCCGAGCGCAGCCGAACTTGACGCACCCGCCCGCAGCCTTTCCTCTCTACCTCCCACGCGGCCCAGCGGCTACCCCAGCCAATCGCAGAGCGGCGCGCCAACCCTCATCTGCATGGTCACACCCCAGGGAAAGACTGCACCCAATCCGACAACTCGAAGAGGCCGTATTAGCATGTCTGGGGCGGGGCGAGCGGCAGGGGCGGGCTCGGGGCGGTTGGTTGGAGCGTCGCAGCTGCGGAGAGGTCCGGGAAAGTTTCTTTGGAGGTGAAAACAGCCGCGGAACTCGGGGCCCTGCGAGGGGGTGGGGGCGCGGGGCTCCTGGGATCGGGGAGAGGCCCCTCCCGGACTGGAGGACGGTAGGCCCGGCCCTTCCGGGGGACTATCGCCCAACAAAGGATCCCCGGGGCGCCCGCCCTCGAGGGCCTCCCCGCCCCTGGATCCGGCCCCCTCCAAACACCCCGGGCCCGGCATTCCGGGGGGCTCCCCCGCCGGGCCACTGTCGGCGGCTCGGGCGCCCCTCACTCGGCCCACGCGTCTGCCTTCCAGGTGGGGCCGGGAGCGGCCATGTCCCACGGCTCCAAGCAGCCCGGCGCGGCCGCCGCGTGAGTGCGACATCCCCTCCCCCAGTCCACTCGGGGCTGCAGCCCAGCCCCCGCCCGCCCTGTCGGAACTCCTCGACCCCTGCCCCCCAGGGTCTTGACTCCCCTCAACACACACCCGGGGCAGGACCTCCCCCCTTGGGTCCCCGCCGGCCTCTTCCCCCACCACTGCCACTCCCTGGCCCAGCCCCTTCCAGAGGTCCTTGTCTCCTCTCTTGTGTTCCTGCCCAGCCCCGCGACTAATGACCCCGTTGGACCCCTGCTCCCAGGACTCAAGCCCCCTCAGTGCCAGCTCCGCGGTCGGGGGTGGAGGTGAGGGTGGGGGTGACCCCCGCGTCTCGTGGATCCAGGCCGGCGGGGGGCAAGGCTCCGGGACAGCATGGGGGCTTCGTGGTGGCTGTCAAGCAAGAGCGCGGCGAGGGCCCCCGGGCCGGCGAGAAGGGGTCCCACGAGGAGGAGGTGAGAGTCCCTACACAGGGGTGGGGGAGGCCCTGGGTCTCGCCCACGGCCTGGAAGCTCCACCCTGAGCCAGATTTGAATTCGCTGTGGCTCCGCCCACAGCCCAGATTTTCCTCCGGGAGCTGAGACCCCGCCCCATGCCACGCCCCCAAGGGTATCCTCGGTTCCTAGGTCCGGACCCCGCCCATCGCTCAACTCGGCTCCGCCCACTGCCCTGTGGGAGGCACCTTCCCATTGTCCTATGGGCCTTTGCTCCAGTACAGAAGCCACGCCCAGCCCAGAGACCACACCCACAAGCCCGCCCCATCCCGGGGCCAAACCCCGCTGCAGATGCCACGTGCCCAGGACCTCCGATCCCTCACTCGTGGTCGGCGTCCCCCTGACCCTAACCCCCACCCCCCTCCCGACCCTTCACCAGGCCGTACCTCCGGGCCCTCGCTCTTGGATAGGCCCCGCCCAGCCCTCTAGCCCTGCCCCAGCCCTCCAGACCCCTCCCAACGCGCGGTGCGGTTCTGCAGCCGGTGAAGAAGCGCGGGTGGCCCAAGGGCAAGAAGCGGAAGAAGATCCTACCAAATGGGCCCAAGGCCCCGGTCACCGGTTACGTGCGCTTCTTGAACGAGCGGCGCGAGCAGATCCGCACCCGCCACCCGGATCTGCCCTTTCCCGAGATCACCAAGATGCTGGGTGCCGAGTGGAGCAAGCTGCAGCCTGCAGAGAAGCAGGTGGGGACGGAGGGGGGCGGCGGAGGGCTGGCCCGGGACCACTGACCTTAACCCCGACCCACTGGACACTTTTCTGAAGCCGCATCCCCCACAGGACAGACTGCGGAGGGCCCTTGCTTCTGCCTGAGAGCTGACCACCCTTGAGCTCTCCCCCCAGCATGCTGAAGCAAGGAGGGGAGGGTGGCAAGAAGCGATGTAAAGTTAATAACCTGGATGCGTGTAAAGAAGGGGTGGGGGCTGGAGTCTTATGTGATACGTTCCGTTTTCAAATTCTGACACTTAACTGAAAATTGCAACAACATCACGGGAACAAAAAACACCACTGGTTTGCACCCTCTAAGTGAGATTCCGACAAGCAGAATGGGTGCAGGAGGGCCCTCCAGCCCACAGACGGGAGCCTGCGGTCAGACAGCAGGGAGTGGCTTATAAAGGCAGGAGTTTGGGGAGGTGGGAGGTCCCTGAGCAGCCGGCTTTCCCCTCGAAGGGCAGGCAGTAGGGAGCTGTGGGCAGGTTGGGCATGGTGAGCTCGGTGATGGAGGGGGGGTGTGGCCCTGGGCCGGACCGAGCCTTCCGCCGCCCCCTCCAGCGGTACCTGGATGAGGCCGAACGGGAGAAGCAGCAGTACATGAAGGAGCTGCGCGCGTACCAGCAGTCCGAAGCCTACAAGATGTGCACAGAGAAGATTCAGGAAAAGAAAATCAAGAAAGGTGGGAAGGGACCCAGCCCCTCAGGCAGCTGGGTCCGGGCTCTGAGTCAGGTGACCCGGGCAGACCGACCCGCCCTCCATGGGACTCACAGCCCCATGAAGATGAGAGACCCCCCTAACCAGACAGCTGTGAGTGAACAGGGTCCGCCGATGCGGACATGGGGGCACACAGACACTGGGGAGCCTAGGCAGGAGCCTGTCCCAGGATGAGTGGGCTAACTAGTGGGGGGAAGGGTATTCCAGGCAGGGGGAACGGCACTTGCCAAGCAATGTGCGGGGTCAGAAGAGACCAGCCAGGCTGATCCTGCCCTCCTCCCTCCCTCACTAGAAGACTCGGGCTCTGGGCTCATGAATACCCTCTTGAATGGACACAAGGTAAGTGCCCCTCCTCCAAGGACAGTGGCTGGGC
Source organism: Hyaena hyaena (assembly GCF_003009895.1). NCBI lineage: Eukaryota > Metazoa > Chordata > Mammalia > Carnivora > Hyaenidae > Hyaena > Hyaena hyaena. The sequence continues at coordinate 1,558,337 of NW_024080931.1, read as the reverse complement.
GAGAAAGGTCTGGAGGGCTTTAGACGCCTGGGTGAGCCAGAACCAACTCTCACCGGAGGAAGCGAGTGGCCTCCTCCAGGCCACAAGCGGAGGTGGGGGAGCCGCATCGTGGGGATGTTGTTAAAAGGACTTCGACCCAGATCGCCAGAGGGGTTTTGGCTGCCCTCCCCCCCAAATCGTCACCTTGTCCTGTCATCCCAGGGTGGGGACTGTGATGGCTTCTCCACCTTCGACGTCCCCATTTTCACTGAAGAGTTCTTGGACCAAAACAAAGGTGAGCACCGATCAGGGGTTCTTGGGGAGGCGGGTGCTGGGAGAGGGGGCGGGCGGGCAAAGGCGGGAGGTGGCCGCCGGGGGGATCTACCTCTCCAAGCCGAGGTGCCCACGACCCGCACCCCCCTCCCCCGGAGCTGGGGCGTGGGGCTGGAGGCAGAGCAGTGGCAGACGGCCTGGCAGGGGGACACAGCTGGGGCACAGGCCGGGCAGAGGGAAGGGAGGGCGCGCCAAGGCTCTGATCCGGCTCCCCCACGCCGCAGCGCGGGAGGCAGAGCTGCGGCGCCTGCGCAAGATGAACGTGGCCTTCGAGGAGCAGAACGCCGTGCTGCAGAGGCACACGCAGAGCATGAGCAGCGCGCGCGAGCGCCTGGAGCAGGAGCTGGCGCTGGAGGAGCGGCGGACGCTGGCGCTGCAGCAGCAGCTCCAGGCGGTGCGCCAGGCGCTCACCGCCAGCTTCGCCTCGCTGCCCGTGCCGGGTGCGGAGGCCCCGCCCCGGCCCCGGCCCCGCCCTTTATCCTCCGAGCCCCGCCCCGCTGGCTCCACCCCCAGCTGCTGCGAGCCTGGAGCCCCGCCCCCTGCCGTCCGACTCCCGGCTGCGAATGACCCCTCCCCTCCCAGAGCCCTGCGCCCGCCTGCCCTGCCCCCCACCCGCTCCTCCCCGGCTTTCTACGCTCCGGCCTGAGCTGACCTCCGCCACCTCCTCGCCCATTTGCCCCCGTATCCCCCACCACGACCTCGCGCTCACCACTTTCCATTCCCGCAGCCGACCTTGACTCTGCTGAGTCTAGACGTCTTGGTTCTCCCACCCGACCCCACTGACGCGCCGCGCCTTTGGCCCCCTCCCCGGGACCCTGCCCTTGCAGACCCCCGCTCTCTGACCTCTGCTTCTGAGGATCCCCGCCTTCGTGGCCTGCCGCGCTGGGCTCGCGTGACCGGCCCCTTCTCTCCAGGCACGGGCGAGACGCCCACTCTCGGCACCCTGGACTTCTACATGGCTCGGCTGCACGGCGCCATCGAGCGCGACCCCGCCCAGCACGAGAAGCTAATCGTCCGCATCAAGGAGATCCTGGCCCAGGTCGCCAGGTGTGTGGCGGGGCGAGTCCCCGGGCTCTGCTCAGCCCAGGGGGGGCGGCCCGCGCTGGGCTTGGGGGGCTGCCTGGGGCTAGACTTGCCTTGGCGGGTCCCATGGAAAGGACTGGATTTCACTCTCCAACGTGGCTCCCGGAGTCTGTGGGCGCTTCCGGGTGGGATCCGGCTGTGGGTTCTTACTCCGAGGCCACCGCCCACAAGGGATCTACCAGGTGGGGCCTATTCGTTGCAGGGGCCAGCGGCCCGACCACTGGGGGGCGCTGAGGAGACCCGGTAGCTAGGTGGATATACCCGTCCCCCTTGACCGGTGAGATCCAACGCAGGGAGGAGGGGGGCGGGGACTAGAACTTCCTACAGCTGCTCGCTGGGTGGATTAGGTGCGATCGACCCCAGACCCCCACCGTGGCCTCTGTTTGGAAGAGCCGGGAGTTGGTCGCTGGCCTGTAGTGACTCCCCAGGATGGGCATCAGGGCTGGCAAACGACGAGGGTCTCCATGACGGGTCCCCCTCCTCTCTTCTGTCACAGTGAGCACCTATGAGGGTGTCCGCCGCCCCATGGATCCAGAAAAGACCAAGCTCCGGTCGCGGCCCCTTCTCCACCCCATGGAGGAGGATTGGGGGTCCACCCTTTGGGGCCATGCCTAATCCTGCACCTTGGGGGCTCCAGCCCCCCTCAAATTAAATTTCTACAGCATCCCTCTAGCTTTCAACTTCCCCAGCACCCCGAGCCCAGAAAAACCACCTGCTGTATGAGGCCGGTCTAGAACCCACAACCCCGAGGCCCAGCAAGGCCTGCTCCCCCTGCACATTACACTACAGGGACATGGGGACACCACACGTGGGCCGCGCGGCCCAGGACATGGGGGCCCCCCAGCAGCGTGCACACCCCATGTGGGGAGGGGTGTCCCTGCTGCACCGCATCTTGAGGACCGAGCCCCGGGACACAGGAGAGAGGAAAACCCACCGCCGACACATCGGGACTCCCAGCAGGGGCTCCCCACAAGTGCCCCCTCACAGGCACGCAGCAGGGACAAGCTTACACTTGGGGCGGGGCCCCCTGCCTGTCCCCCTAGATTCCTGCAGCCCAGCTCTGGGGAGGCTGGTACTGAGCAACCCTCCCTCATCCAGCTGAGGGACCCTTGTGAAGGCAGCCTCCGCCTTTGCTCAATCGGGACTTTTTAAATAAAAAAAAAAAAGTGGAATTTAAATTCTAGGTTTGTGACTCTTTGGGGGGGAGGGCAGAGGTGGGCTAGAAGACGTGGCCCCCAAGATGGCCCTGCGGGGTGTTCCAGACCTGCCCTCCGCCAGCTGTGGCAACCACTAACCCACTTAACCGTCTGGATTTGCCTGTCTGGACGCTGCTTGTGCATGGGGTCACATGCTCTGTGGCCTTTTAGGTCTGGTCCCCTCCCCGAGCGCCCACAGGCCAGTGGGTGTCGATGCCTTGTTCCTCGTGGCGGCTGAGTAACACCCCAGTGTGTGGATGGACCCCACGTTTAAACATTCGCCCGCTGGTGGACATTCTGGGTGTTTCCACCTTTTGGCCACTGTGAATCCAGCCGTGACCGTGTGCGTACAGGTGTTTGAACACCTGCCCGGGGCCTGGGGCTTCTCCCCGGGGGTGGAATTGCCCGCTCCCGCGGTGCCGCCGCGCTTCACTCTCTGCAGGATCCTCTCCGAGACTTTTCGCCTAACGGAATATTTAAGACATCTTAAAACTTTGGGAGGATAATTTGACCAACACCCGAATCATGGATCGAATCATGTTCCCTCAAAAGATACGCTGGAGCCCTAACCCCCGTCCTCAGAATGTGACCTTATTTGGAAATAGGGTTGTTGCAGCAGATATAATTAGTCAGGATGAGGTCACCCTGGACGGGGGGGGGGGGGGGACCCTGGTCCAATATGACTGGTGTCCGTATAAGAAGATGAAGATGCGGACACAGGCTCAGGAGACAGCCACGTGACCACAGGGGCAGAAAGGGGGAAATTACAAGCTGCCAAAAAGCACTATGAAGCGCTGGCCACCCCCAGAAGCTGGGGTGCCAGGGAGGCTCCACTGGGGTCTGCGGGCACCGGGGGAGAGCGCGGTCCTTGCCCATAAGCTGATGTCACACTTTGAGCCCCAGAACCGAGAGAGCAAATCCCTGTTGTTTTAAGCCTCCCAGCGCGTGGTGCTTTGTCATGGTGGCCCCGGGAGACTGTCACAGCCAGATACTGTCACCTCCCCTCCCCAGGCCCCTCATCCCACCTCTTCCTTGGCACAGGTAGCCCCACCCCAAACATGGAGTTTACCAGTTGGCTCTTTCTCTCCTTTTAGCCCATAAGTATGTCTTCCTAAAATAGTTCTTGATGGGGGGCAGGGTGGGTGTCTTCGGTTTTTAAAGGCTTTAAAGTGTGCAATTCTGTGGTTTCTCGTGTGTTTACAAAGTTGTGCAATCATAAACATGCTCTAACTGGAAAACACTTCCGTCACCCCGAAGAAACCCCGGGGCGTCTGGGTGGCTCAGCGGGTTAAATGTCGGACTTCGGCTCAGGTCACGATCTCACCGTCTGTGGGTTCGAGCCCCGCGTCGAGCTCTGTGCTGACAGTTCGGAGCCTGGAGCTGCTTCCGATTCTGTGTCTTCCTCTCTCTCTCTGCACCTCCCCTGCTCACGCTCTGTCTCTTAAAAAAATAAACATTAAGAAAAAGAAAACCTGCACCTTCAGCACACACACCCCCCCCCCCCCACCGCAGCCCTTGGCAGAAACGAGTCCACATTCTGTCTGTGGATTTGTCTCTTGTGGTCATTTCACATAAATGGGATCACACACTATGTGGCCTTTTGTGTCCAGTTCTCACTAAGCATTGTTTTTCTTTCTTTCTTTCTTTCTTTCTTTCTTTCTTTCTTTCTTTCTTTCTTTCTTTCTTTCTTTCTTTCTTTCTTTCTTTCTTTCTTTCTCTTTCTTTCTTTCTTTCTTTCTTTCTTTCTTTCTTCCTTCTTTCTTTTAATTTTTTAAAATGTTTTATTTAAAAAAATGTTTATGTTTATTTTTTAGAGAAAGAGAGAGGGGGAGGGACAGAGAGAGAGGGAGACACAGAATCTAAAACAGGCTCCAGGCTCCGAGCTGTCAGCACAGAGACAGACGCAACTCATGAACCGTGAGATCATGTCCTGAGCCGAAGTCAACGCTTAACCAAAGGAGCCACCCAGGTGCCCCTATATTTTTTTAAATGTTTGTTTATTTTGAGGGGGGAGGGACAGAGAGAGAAAGAGAGAGAGAGAGAGAGAGAGAGAGTCCCAAGCAGGCTCTGCACCACCAGCAGCAGAGCCCAACCTGGGGGTTGAATCTATGAACCCTGAGACCATGACCTGAGCTGAAATCAAGAGTCAGATGCTTAACTGACTGACCCACCAGATGCCCCTCCCCCACTGCTTATTATAAGAGCCAAAATTCTTGTTGGATGCCTGCTCCCTGCCCCCGCCAGCCTCCTTCCCTTCCTTCCTTTCTGTTTATTTTTGAGAGAAAGAGAGTGAGTGAGGGAAGGACAGAGATGAGGACATACAGTCCGAAGCAGGCGCCACACTGGCAGCAGACAGCGTCACGTGCGGCTCAAACGCAGCAACTGTGGGATCATGACTTGAACCAAAGTCAGATGCTTAACTGACTGAGTCCCCAGGTGTCCCTCTTCCCCCCCTTTTTCATCTGTAAACTGGAGGTCCATTCATTTCCTCACCAAAGACTGCCTGAGGGCCTGCTGTGTGCCGGGCACTGGGCACCGGGATTTAGCTGGGGAAAAAAGAGATCAGAGCCCCTGACCTCCCGTAGCTGACCTTCCCGCTGTGGGGACAGCCAGCTGGTATATCAGTCAGGTAGTACTCAGCACCAGGGAGAAGGATCTGGGGAAAGAGATTGAGAGGTGGAAGGAGAGGCAGTATTTGACCAAGCAGCGGAGGGAGGTGAGGGAGGGAACCAGCGGATGACTGAGAGACGGCACTCTAGGCAGAAGGAACAGCATGTGCAAAGGCCCTGGGGCAGGACGGAGCCCCGCATTACAGGAAAGGCGAGGGCCCCGTTTGGCTGCTGCAGAGCGAGGAGGGGGGAGATGGGAGGAGAGGAGGGCAGGAAAGGGTTGGGATAGGTCCTGCGGGCTTTGTGGGCCTCTGGAAGGACCTGCGCTTTCCCCCCGGGGTGGGGAGGACTGAGCACTGGGGGCGGCGGCGGAGCAGAGACAGGAGGTGGCTGAGATTCTCCTGGGGTTTGTCTTCCCACCTTGTAGGTTTGTTGCAAGACAGCTGTTTTCGTCCTCGTTGGTGATCCCGGTCCTCCCCCCACCCCCCCAGGGCGCAGCTGGCCCTGGCAGCGCCCAGACACCTGGGGCCGCCCCCACCCCCACCCCGCACCCCGCGGTGTCGCCTTCCCGGGAGGCTCGGATTCCCGGATCCCCTTACCCCAGCGGCTCGGCTGACAGCCCCGGGCCGGGGGAGGGGAGGCTGCAGGAAGCGGCGGATCCGGCGGCGGCTGTGGCCCGGGCGGCCGAGCTCCTCCGGCCATGGAGAGCGCAGCGGCCCCCGCGGCCCAGGGCACCGAGGCCGCGCGCCCGCCCGCGCCCCCGCCCTCGCCCGCGGAGCCCCCCGCCGCGCCCCGCGCCCGCCCGCGCCTCGTCTTCCGCACGCAGCTGGCGCACGGCAGCCCCACGGGCAAGATCGAGGGCTTCACCAACGTCCGCGAGCTCTACGCCAAGATCGCCGAGGCCTTCGGGATCGCGCCCACGGAGGTGAGGACCCCGGAGCCCCCGCGCCAGGGGCCCACCCACCTGACCGGGTGCGGGGGGACGAGGGGCGTAGAGGTGGAGCCTGGACCCCCGGAGTGGAGGCCCCGGGTCCCCCCCCCTTCCCTGATGGAGGGGATCCGATCACCAGGTCTCAGAGACGCATCTCTCTGGTCCTGGGGCGCCCAGGCTCCAGAGACCGTCTTAACCCGCCCTGCGCAGAAGATGCGCATATCTTAGGGTTAGTGGCTGCTTGGACTGTTCAGGAGCCGCGGGACCAGCCAGGAGGGATCCCAGCCTCGGGTGGACGCCCGTGTGGTCCCTGGGCTGGTTGGGGCGGGGGTGGGGGGCGGGAGGGGGTGCTGGGGCTCCAGGCAGCCCCTTTCCAGGTGAGAAGTAGGAGGCCTCCGGGTTCAGGGGCGCGGCTGCGGGGCGGGGTGGCTCGTAGCCCCCAGGGGGCGCCCGCAGATGAAGAATCGCCTGAAAAAGTTGGTCTGGGGTGTCAGGGCACCAACGGGGTAAAACTGAAAGTTTAGGGGTGAAGGAGGGGGTCTCTTCCTGCCCACAGTCTGTCACCCCATTCTGAGGGCCCCACGCCCTGCCCTCTCCCATGGACTGGGATCCTGGTGGCTGGGCCATTAGACTAGTTGCGTGCCTCTTTGTGCCTCGGTTTCCCTCTCAGGCTCCTGAGGGCACCCCCTCCCCTGGTCTGCACAGAGGGCGAGAAGCACTGTCATTAATCCTGGGGTTCCCCTCCCCTCGGGACAGATCCTATTCTGCACCCTAAACAGCCACAAAGTGGACATGCAGAAACTTCTGGGCGGCCAGATCGGGCTGGAGGACTTCATCTTTGCCCACGTGCGTGGCGAGACCAAGGAGGTGGAGGTCACTAAGACGGAAGATGCCCTGGGGCTGACCATCACGGACAACGGGGCCGGCTACGCCTTCATTAAGGTGCCCACGCAGGGAGGGTGACTGCCCGGGCGCTCCGGGACCTGGGATGAGCCACCGCCCCTCTCTGGTCTCACTGGGCTCTGGGGAGCTGCCTGGGGGGGGGGGGTGGCCCCCTGAGTGACTCTGGGTCCCCGCAGAGGATCAAGGAAGGCAGCATCATCAACCGGGTCCAGGCCGTGTGCGTGGGCGACAGCATCGAGGCCATCAACGACCACTCCATCGTGGGCTGCCGTCACTACGAGGTGGCCAAGATGCTCCGGGAGCTGCCCAAGTCACAGCCCTTCACCCTGCGCCTGGTGCAGCCGAAGAGAGCCTTCGGTGAGGCCCCGGGGCCGGGGGCGGGCGGTGCTGAGGGGCACGTCCAGAACCGTGCTGTCTGGATGCCCAGTACAGTGAAGGACGGGGGCCTCTGGTGACATGACAGGGAGCTTCCGGCACTGTGTCAGGCATAGGTGGACATTTTCTAGATTGTCACAGCCAGCCCAGGGATGGGGGAGGGGGTGGGAAGGTCGGGATGGGGCAAAGAGGTGTCTGGACCTATGCTTTTAAAATTTTTTTTTAACATTTATTCATTTTTGAGAGAGATAAAATACGAGCGGGGGAGGGGCAGAGAGAGGGAGACAGAATCGGAAGCAGCTCCAGGCTCTGAGCAGTCAGCTGGGACTCGAACAAACAATGAGATCATGACTCAAGCCGAAGTCGGACACTCAACCGACTGAGCCCCCAGGGCCCCCTGGACCTATTTTGTAACCTGGCTGGGAGCTTTCAACCTACTGCCTTTGGGCTCTGGTTCTAGAGAATGTTCTAAGTGAATTCTAGAATGGTGCATGCGACCCGGCCACGCGTCAGAGTGTCTCAGCCTGAGCACTGTGATGTTTGGGCCAGGTCATTCTCTGCGACGGGGCCGTCTTGGGCACCGTACAGTGTTCCACCCAGCAGATGCCGATGGCAACGCCAGTGTCACCTGGGGGGAAGCAGCCGCCCCGCTACCAGGCTGAGACCCTCTGCTCTGGAATGTAGACCATCCTGTTTAGGACTTTCTCAAGGACAGAACTGGCATGTCAGTTTCCATCCCGGCACCATCTTATTTCATCATGGGCTGCCCCCCCACCTTTTTTTAATGTTTATTTTTGAGAGAAAGAGCATGAGCAGGGGAGGGACAGAGAGAGAGAGAGGGAGGGAGAGGGGATCCCAAGCAGGCTCTGCACTGTCAGCGCAGAGCCTGACACAGGGGTCGATCCCATGAATTGCAAGATCATGACCTGAGCCGAGATCAAGGGCTGGACGCTAGGGGCCCCCCGGGAGGCTCAGTCGGTTAAACTTCTGACCCTGGTATTGGATCAGGTCGTAATCTCACAGTTTCATGAGTTCGGGCCCTGTCTCGGGCTCTGCAGTGAGATTCTCTGTCTCCTCCTTCTCTGCCCATCCCCCAATTGCACTGCCTCTCTCTCTGTCTCTCTCTCTGTCTCTCTGTCTCTCAAAATAAATAAACTTAGAAAAGAAAAAAAGTCAGATGCTTAGCCGGCTGAGTCACCCAGGCGCCCCTAGAGAGAGTCTTTTTTAAAAAGAGGAGCGATGGGGCGTCTGGCCTGCTCGGTCAGTGGAGCAGACGACTCGGTCTTGGGGTCATGAGTGTGAGCCCCATGCTCGCCGGACAGATTTATTTAAAAGGCTCGGCTGGTCGCTTCGGGTCGAGCCTTGGAACAAACGCCCCTCCCCCACGCAGATATGATTGGCCAGCGGAGCAGGAGCACCAAATGCCCTGTGGACGCGAAAGTGACGAGCGGGAGAGAGACCTTGCGGCTCCGTTCTGGGGGGGCCGCCACCGTGGAGGAGGTGGTGAGTGCGGGGGCGGGAGTCTGCAGGGGCTCGTGCACCGAGCACCCCGCTGACTCAGTGCGGCCTCGGGTAAGACCCTCCCCGTCCAGCCGGGTCCCCCACCTGCAAGATAGCTCCTGGCCGTGAGGCAGGAAGGCAGTGGCGGCCGGAGCCCCCACTCCTGGGAAGCCCCACTCTGCTCCCCCCGAGGGGCGGGGCCGTGGGGGGGCTGGGCGGGAAGGACCCCAGGCTTCTGACCCTCTGCCGCGCTCCTCTGTCCCCGCCCCGCCGCAGCCCACCGAATTTGAGGAGGAGGCGACCCGGAGGGTGGATGACCTGCTGGAGAGCTACATGGGGATTCGGGACCCTGAGCTGGGTAAGGGGCCAGGGTAAGCTGGGTGGACCCCGGGGGGAGGGCAGCCCCCAGGGAGGGGGCAGGGGCCCCAGGGGCATGTGGGGCCCAGGGAGCACCTCACCCACCTCCCCTCCGCTTTGGCCCCCAGCGTCCACCATGGTGGACACGGCCAAGAAGACGCTGAGCGTCCAGGAGTTTGCGCACCGTTTAGATTCCGTCTTGGGCGAGTTCGCCTTCCCGGACGAGTTTGTGGTGGAGGTGTGGGCCGCCATCGGCGAGGCCAGGGAGGCCTGTGGCTAGTCTGCCCCGGGGCCAAGCGCGGCCCCAGCCCCCAGCCCAGCCCCCTGCCCCCGCCCTCCCGGCCAGTTCCCGGAGCCCAGCCCTGCACCAGACCCGAGGCCCAGCCCCGCTCCAGAGCCCCGGCCAGCTCTGCGTCCGACTTCACCTCGAGAACCCACACCAACTTTAAGACCCATCCCAGCTCTGAGGCCAAGCCCCAGTGTAGACTCCAGGCCAGCTCTGAGGCTGGGCGCATCTCTAGAACCCAATCCACTTCTGAGACCCTACCCAGCTCAAAAACCCAGTCCCCCTCCAGGGCCCAGGCCAGCTCTGAGACCCAGCCCAGGTCCGAGGTCAAGCCTGGATCCAGAACCAAGCTCAGCCCTGAGACCCAGCCTAGCTCCAAAGTCCAGCCCTTTTCTAGAACCCAGGACAGCTCTGAAGCTAAGCCAAGATCTGAAATCAAGTCAAGTTCTGGAGCCCAGATAAGTTTCAAGACACAGCCGAGCCCTGAGATCAGCCCCATTTCTGGAAGCCAGCCCAGATCTATGACCCAACCCTGCCCTAAAACTCGACCAGACTCTGGAACTGAAGACAAGCCCATGACTCAGCCCAACCTAGACGCCCAATCGAGTCCAGGATCTCCCATTAGTTCCGGAGCCCAGGTCAGACTTAAGAAACAGCCCAGCCACAGCCACACCGGCCCAGGATTGGACGATGGCCCCCAAACCCAACTCTGCTCACGAGCCCAGATGCAAGCTGAGCTTCGGTCCAGACCCGGACCCCAGCCCTACTCTAACACCCAACTGCACTTAAGTCCCCACCCCCATCCTGGGGCCCAGTCCAGTTCCAGTGATGAGTCCAGCTCAGAGACTGAGCCCAGTTCTAGATCCCGACCGACTGCTACAACCAGGACCATCTCCAGAACTCACAGAAGCTCTGGAACCCCGTCCACCTCTGAGGCAAGGCCTGCGTCCAGAGCTCCGCTCGATGCCGAGCCCCGCTCTCACGGCCGAACGCACACCAGCTCGAGACTACCGTCAAACTCTGGGACCCAGACCAACTGCAAAGCCTGGGCAATTTCCGGAGCTCAGTCCAGCTCAGGCACACCACCCAGCTCTGGAACTCAGCTCAGTTCTGGAACACAGAGTGGGTCTGAGATCCCATCCGGCACCCAAATGCAGTGTGTTGCCGAGGCCCCCCTAAGTCCCAGAATCCAGCTAAACCCTGGAGTCCTCTCTAGCCCTGGGACCCAGACCAACTCAGCAACAGACTTACTAAACTCCACAAATCTGGCTAGTGCTGAGAGCAGACCTAGCTCCAGAACCCAGACTGGTCCAGGTGCTCAGTCAACCTCTGGGACTCAGCTCATCTCAGAAACCCTGCCAAGTTCTAGATACCAGCTCCAAGCCACAGCCCAAGGCAGCTCTGGTATTGAGCTGAACTTTGAGAAGCAGACTAGCTCTGGAACTCAGCTCATCTCTAGAGCCCAGCCCAGCTCTGGAACCCAGCCCACCTCCAGGATTCAGTTCAGCTCTGAGACCCAGCCCAACTCTGAAGCCCAGAGCAGCTCAAGAACCCAGCCTCTTTCTGGAACCCAACCAAGCTCTAGAACCCTGATCAGTTCTGGAACCCAGCTCAGCTCTGAGACCCAGCTCACTTCAGAGAGCCAGCCCAGTGTAAGAATTCAGCCTGGCTCTGGAGCCCAGTCTGGCTCCAGGATACAGTTCAGCCCTGAGACCCAGGCCAACTCTGAAACCCAGAGCAGTTCAAGAATTCAGCCCAGCTCTGGAGCTTACCTTAGTTCTAGAACCCGGCCTGTTTCTGGAACCCAACCCAGCTCCAGAACCCAGATCAGTTCTGGAACCCAGCTCAGCTCCAAGACCCAGCCCAGCTCTGGAAGCCAGAGCAGTGCAAGAATTCAACCCAGCTCTAGAGCGCAGCTCAGCCCCAGAACTCAGTCTAGCTCTGAGACCTGGCTCAGTGCTGCGATTCAGCTCAGCCCTGAAACCCAGCTCCGCTCTAGAACCAAGCTCAGTCCTAGGATTCAGTTCAACTTTGAGACACAGCCCAGCTCTGGAAGCCAGACCAGTTCAAGAACACAGCCCAGCTCTGGAACTCACTTCAGTTCTAGAACCCAGCCTGCTTCTGGAAACCAACTCAACTCCAGAACCCTAACCAGTTCTGGAACCCAGTTCAGCTCTGAGACCCAGTCTGCCTCAGAGAACCAGCCCAGTGCAAGAATTCAGCCCAGCTCTGGAGCCCAGCTCAGCTCTGGACCCCAGTCCAGACCCAGGATTCAGTTCAGCCCCGAGACCCAGGCCAACTCTGAAACCCAGATCAGTTCAAGAACTCAGCCCAGCTCTGGAACTTGCCTTCATTCTAGAACCCAGCCTGGTTCTGAAACCCAACCCAGCTCTAGAACTCAGACCAGTTCTGGAAGCCAGCTCAGCTCTGAGACCCAGAGCAGTTCAGGAACTCAGCCCAGCTCTGGAACTTGCCGTAGTTCGAGAACCCAGCCTGTTTCTGGAACCCAATCCAGCTCCAGAATTCAGACCAGCTCAAAGATCCAGCTCAGCTCTAAAAGTGGGCTCCACCCACAGATGCCTGGCCTTGACCTTAGAACCCAGGCTGATCTCACACGCTCAGCCCAACATCAGCTTCCAGGCCTGCACCCCAGAGCCCTGACTCTGGCCCCGAGCACAGTCTCTAGGCCTCAGCCCCAGCCCCATGATGGGGTACATGGAGCCCAGGCCGACATTGGCCTGAGCCAATGCCCACCAACTGCCTACGTGGCCCCTCAGCCACAGATCCCCTTGGCCGCCCGGAAACCAGCCCTCTTCCCCACGCCTCGGCTAGAACCCCAGGAGTCCGCCCCACCCACCACATCTGCCACCCCTTGTTCTGCTTCCGGGGAGCCCCTCCTGCGTTCCCAGCCCCCTGAATCCCTGACTCAGGGGCCAGCCCCCTCCCCCATGCTCAAGGAGTCAGAACCCCTCCCCCACCAAGGGGAGCTGTAGTTGGAGGATGACACTTGTGGCCTCCATGGTCCCCCCCATCCCGTCTCCTGCCCCTCCCAGCCTGGGTCCCCTGGAGGCAGCAGGTGACCTCATTCCCCCAGCAGGTTGCAGGGAGGGGGATGGGTGGTAGGGAGAGTGGAAACGGGGGCTTTAGTTTCACAGGCTCGGAGAGGTGTAAGCAGATCCCAGGGCTGTGGAGTGGAAAGCTGGGGGGGTGGGGGCTGCAGGCAGGAGGTGGAGACATGGGGAGCCGGAGGGTAACTCTGTCCTCATGTACCTCGAGGGCTCATGGGAAATAAAGGCACCTCCCACCCCTGAAGCTGGGCGTGTCATTTTTGGGGCGAGTTTGTGGGAAGGCAGAGGAAGGAACAGACACGAGAGGTTAGGGGGCTGACATGGCCCCACTGGGTGCAGCTTGAGCACCTACTATGTGCCAAGCCCTTTGCCCAGCGCTAACCAGGCGTGAGCTCTGGTAGCTGCAACCACGGGGTGCTCGGTAAAGGCTCAGCCGTCCGTTCCTTCCGCGGGTGTTTATTGAGCACTTGCTGTGGGCCAAGTGCCCTCTGTTCAAGGCCCTGGCGTCTGAAGCGGTGCTTGACCCGCTTCCGCTCTATGAGGGACTGAGCCCTGTTTGGGATGCCTCAGTCCTGCGTGTCTCCTCTCTCTTCCTCACCTGCAAATGGGTTTAATACCAGAACCCCAGGGACTGTAGGGGGATGACAGGAGGCCTGATCTACAAAGTGCTTAGTAAAGACTCAATAAAGGAGGTGAGGAGGGGCGCCTGGGGGGCTCAGTCCGTTAAGCGTCCGACTTCAGCTCAGGTCATGATCTCACGGTTCGTGGGTTCGAGCCCCGCGTCGGGCTCCGTGCTGACTGCCAGCTCAGAGCCTGGAGCCTGTTTCAGAGTCTGTGTCTCCCTCTCTCTCTGACCCTCCCCTGCTCACGCTGTCTCTCTCTCAAAAATAAAGAAAAAAAAACATTAAAAAAAAAGGAGGTGAGGAGTCAGAACTGGGCTCCCTCCTCCCACCCCTCCCGCGCACCCCAGCTCTGCCCAGGCTGCCGCCCTTCTATGGTTGAAGACTGATGCCATCTGGCCCCAGAGGGAAATAAAGCCGGCTGGTGGGGCTAAGATATATTTCGGCAAGGGGAGGGGGCGTCTTGCCTGTTCATATTTTCCAAACACAGCTTCTTCGGGTCGAGGCGTCAAAGGGAATCAACTGTACCCCAGTAAGCAGGTCACAGTCAGGGGCCCAAGAGTCCCCCCTTTCCAGAGGATTTCTGGAAGTGGAGGCTGCCAAGTCTGATTTCCTCAGACCCCCCCCCCCCCGCATGCCCGCCCACCCTTCCTGGGAGGGGGAGGGGGAGGGGCAAGGGGCTCAGGGAGGAGTCAGGGGGTCCCCAGGGCTGATGGAGGGCAGGGAGCCCGCCCTCCTGCCGGTCACGTGTCGGTCCCTCCGACGCCCCAGCTCCGTGACCCCCGGGGAGGACAGAGGTTCCGTGAGGGACACACGCTGGCTCGGCGCCCTGTCCGCCCGGCGCCCTCGGCCCTACTGCCCCGTGGGCCTCCGGGTGAGCTGGGGCTGCAGGGACAGCGACCTGGGCCGGGCGCTGAGGCGAGGGTGGAGGCGCCGGATCACGGCCCGGCGGAACAGGATGTACACCCAGGGGTCCAGGATCTGGTTCCAGGTGGCCACGCGCAGGTAGATGAGCAGCTGTTGCTCTGTGGCTCGGGACAGCTGTCCCGTCGGGCTCATGGCGGGCGGGCTGCGCAGCACCGTCTGGGCGATGAACACCTGCCGAGGGCGAGGGTCAGAGCGTTAGGGCCCCGCCACCGCCGGCCCCGCCCCTCGCCCGCAGGGGGCGCCCCTGAGACCAAGTGCGGTTCTGTCCCGCTTTGCTGTGTGACCTTGGGGGAGCTGCCTGACCCCTCTGGGCTGCAGGTGATGGAGCCAGAAAACAGCATGCTCTCCTGCCTCTGACCTGGGCACAGTTAAAATCGGTGGGAAAGGAGACCTTCGGAAACACTTCATAACTTACACAAAATGTATAATATAAAATTGTACTATAACATTGCACATTAAATACTTAATTTTTTAAGTTTATTAATTTATTTGGAGAGAGAGAGAGAGAGCGCCAGGGAGAAGCAGAGAGAGAGAATCCCAAGTAGGCTCTGCTCTGTCAGCACAGAGCCCAACACAGGGCTCAAAACTCACGAACCAGGAGATCATGACCTGAGTCAAAACCAAGAGTGCTTAACGTCTGAGCCCCCCAGGCACCCCTAAATACTTAATTTTTGTATCATATATTTATGTTAAAGTTTATATTTCATATTATTATATTTTTATAATTATTTTATGACACAACTTTATACTAAATAATTCTATATTAAATATTTATATTAAATCATTTAAGCATATTTTATTACTATTGACATTTATGCTTAACATTACATAATATATCATATAGGCTATTTACAAATATATAATACAATTAATAATTAATGTTAATTATAATATAGCATTTAAAATTATATATTGCAAGTATAATTATATAACTATAATTGATATAATTACATATAAATTATAATTCAATAACAATGTAATAATTATAGTGTACACTATATTTTGTAACTATAATGAAAATGTATATGATGTGAAGCATAATTATAATTCATATTGTGTTAAATTACTACATTAAAATAAACTATTATATTGAAATTATATTATTACTGGGGAGCCCGGCTGGCTCAATCTTAAGAGCATGTGACTCTTGATCTCAGGGTTGTGAATTCGAGCCCCAAGTTGTGTGCAGAGATTAGTTAAAAATAAAATCTTGAGGGGCACCTGGGTGGCTTAGTCGGTTAAGCGTCCGACTTTCGCTCAGGTCATGATCTCACGGTTCGTGGGTTCGAGCCCCGCGTCGGGCTCTGTGCTGACAGCTCAGAGCCTGGAGCTGCTTCGGATTCTGTGTCTCGTTCTCTCTCTGCCCCTCCCCTGCTCACGCTGCCTCTCTCTCTCTCTCTCTCTCCTAGAAATAAATAAAACATTAAAAAAATAAAAAAAAAATTTGATTTAAAAAAATAAATAAAAATAAAAATAAAATCTTGGGGTACATGGGGGGCTCAGTCAGTTAAGCCTCCCGCTTCAGGTCATGATGTCACCGTTCCTGAGTTTGAGCCCCGCGTTGGGCTCCATGCTGTCAGTGAGGACCCTGCCTGGGATTCTCTCTGTCTCCCTCTCTCTCTGGCCCTCCCCTGCTTATACTCTTTGTCTGTCTCAAAATAAATAAATAAACTTTCAAAAACAAAATAATAAAATAAAATCTTTTAAAAAATAAAATCTTTAAAACTTACATTAGGGGCACCTGGGTGGCTCAGTCGGTTAAGCGTCCGACTTTCACTTAGGTCATGATCTCGTGGTTCGTGGGTTCGAGCCCTGCGTCGGGCTCTGTGCTGACTGCCGGCTCAGAGCCTGGAGCCTGTTTCAGTCTGTGACTCCCTCTCTCTCTGACCCTCCCCTGCTCATGCTGTCTCTCTCTCTCTCTCAGAAATAAATAAAACATTAAAAAAAAAAAAGTTAAAAAAAAAACTTACATTAATATTGTCTCCTGAGCACCTAGTGTGTTCCGGGCGATGCTGAGGACAGACCGACCAGGTCCCTCGGCCGGCACAGCGTGGGGGTGACGCGGAGCCGCGGCGGAGGAGGTGTGAGGCCCGTGGAGCCCGGAGGGGGCGCCCGAGCTGCCCCAGGGGCGGTGCGCGGCCGGCAAGCGGGCCCCCCGGGGCGTCTGCAGGGCGCCGTGGGCCTGTCTTCTGGGGCGCCGGGGACCCGGGGGGCTTTAGAGCGGGCGTTGGCCGCGGGCCGGATCTGCCCTTCCACGTCTTTCTGTCTTATTTTGTTTGCTTTGTTTATTTGTCGGGTTTTGTTGTTTTGTTGAGAACGTGTTTACGTGTGTAAATAGTGGGAGAAAAAACAAAAAGGAGCATATTTGTGGCACGTGACAATGACACGAAATTCGAATCTCGGCGTCCACGGATGGAGTCCTGGGGGCGCAAGCCACGTGCATTCGTGTCCACGTTGCCTTCACGCTCGTCGACAGAGCCGAGGCTGTGACAGAGATCGTGTCTAGAGTATTTACCATGTGGCCCTTTATGGAAAAGTTTGCCCGCAAGGGTGACTTGGGAATTGTTTAATGATGCAGGGATTCTACCCGGGACGCCTCCCCCCTTCGGGCTAGCCAGCGAACTCCTATTCACGCTTCAAAGCCCCAGCTCCGATGACTCAGGGCAGGACGGAGCTCATTCTGGGTGTTCCAAGAGACTGGAGGCTGGAGGGCAGGGAGGAGAACGGAAGGGGGCGTGAGTCTGCTGGAGGCCGAGGCCAAGCCGAAGCCGAAGCCAAAGCGTGTGTTCCTCAGCGGGGTTCCAAGGAGGCTGGAGGAACCAGTTCCTGGGGTGGGTCCCAGCCACAGGCACCTATGGGTTCCCCCAGGACTGCCAGCTACAGGGCTGCGCTCCGGCTGACAGATGTGCCCTGGTCCTGTCGCCCCCACGCCCGTCTCGTGGATCTGAGGACATGTGTGTTCTCCAGTATCATCCTTACTACGCACTGGGTGGCACCTGAGTCAGGTCCCGGCCCCCTCTGCCCGCAGTCCTCCAGGGCTTCCCCCTCCCTGGGGTAGAAGCCCAATTTCTCCCCTCAGCCCCCAAGGCCCTCCATGACCTGTGCCCCCCCCCCCACTCTGTTCCAACCACACAGGCCTCCTGGCTGTTCCTCCAACACACTAGGCAGGGTCATGCCTCAGGGCCTTTGCATGGGCTGTGCCCTCTGCCTGGAATGCTTTTGCCCTCAGATCTCCACACAGTTTACACCTCCACCATCTTTGCTCAAATGTCACCTCCACCAAGAGGTCCCTGATCCGGATCTGCCCTCCAGCCTGCAATCTCTTGGGACAGACACCCAGAACGGGCCCTGCCCTGCTCTGAACCCTTGAGCCGGGCTCTGAAGCATGGGTAGGAGTTTAACTGCTAGATAAAAACCAGGAAGCGTCAGAGGTAGAATCTCCGTGAATCATTAAATGACTCCTGAGTCCCCTTTGGTGACAAACTTTTTTTTTCTTTTTTTCTTTCTGTGACAGACTTTTTCTTAAAGGGCCGTACAGTAAGTATCTGAAACGCGGTCTCTGTCACAGCTAAGCCCTCTCGCGTGAAAGCTACATGAACCTAACGGGTGCGGCCGTGTTCCAGCAGGGCTTTATTTCTGGATGCGGAAGTGTGGACGCCGTGGCATTTGCGCGCGTCACAAAATATGCGTCTTCGTACCTTTTCTCTAACCATTCACATATGTGAGACATTCTCAGCAAAACAAAACAAACACCAACGCAAAAGAACAAATTCGCAATCTTT
Source organism: Hyaena hyaena (assembly GCF_003009895.1). Lineage (NCBI taxonomy): Eukaryota > Metazoa > Chordata > Mammalia > Carnivora > Hyaenidae > Hyaena > Hyaena hyaena. The sequence continues at coordinate 1,540,388 of NW_024080931.1, read as the reverse complement.
CCGTTTGCAGATTTTTGGGTTTTTTTTTTTAAGATTTTTATTTTTAAGTAATTTCTACACCCAACGTGGGGCTTGAACTCACAATCCTGAGATCAGAAATCGCGCACTCGCCGACGGGGGGGAGCAGTCTAAGTTTACGGCCTGCCTGCCCCGCTGGCGAGAGCTCCCAGAAGCAAAGGATCCCTGCTGGGTCCTCCATGCCTCGAGCGGAGCCTGGAACACAGCAGTCACTCCGGACGTGTTTGTTGAAAGAACAAATGAGTGAGTGAGTCCACTGCACCTGACACCGAGGCTGGAGGAGGGGAGCCGGGGGCCACAGTCACGGCAAGTCCCTGTGGGACACGGGTGGGAAACCGAGGCTCTGACTTTAGATGCCAGACTTGTCCCGATAGAACAGAAATGGAAAGATAGCCACCCCGAACGGCACATTTACACCAATCAGTGGCAGGACTTGAGCCAACCTTCCCTGACTCGGAAAATCGGGGTAGGCCTGGGTTTCAGCCCAGAACTAGGCACAAAGTAGACTCAGGAAATGTTTGATGATTCAGTGAGACCACCTAGGATGTCTTCATTGGTTTTGTTTAGTAAGCAAACTCCTATTCATCCTTCAAAACCCCAGCTCCCATGCCCCTCCTCTGGGAGGCCTTCTCTGATACACCAGATAGAATCTCGGAGCCCCTCCCCGGGCATCCCAGTCCTGCCCCTGGTTTGGGGTTATCTGCGCCTTGCTCGTGAGCTTCTCGAGGCAGGACACCTGAACCCTGGGGTCTGTGACCACATTTTCTTGGGTGGGTGAGAACCTGGAGATTTAAATCCTTGTGGATGAACTGAAGCCCAGGCACCGGGAGCGGCAGGGACCCCGAGCAGACCCCTCCCCGACCACAGCCCGACGGCCACTCACCAGCAGCGGCATCCAGCAGATACTGGCCACCACCATGATGCCCGTGAGCTGAGCCATCATCTCGACCTCGCAGTCCCGTGGGCGCTGCTGGGCGGCCTCCTGCCCGTGGTAGACGTGGCACAGAGTGGCCACGCTGACGGTGTTGAGCAGGAAGGACAGTCCCACCGAGAAGCTGCCAAGGAGCGAGAACAGCAGGCCGAAGGCCACGTCCCCCGGCTGGGCGCCGAGCGTGAGGAAGCACCAGGAGCCGGGGTACTGCACCGTGTAGCGGCCCACGCCGAGCAGGGGCAGCAGGCCCAGCGCCAGCGCCGAGCCCCACACCAGCCCCACCGTGGCCCAGGCGCGGCGCTGGGAGGCGGCCGCGGGCCGCGAGAAGGGCCGGGTGATCCCCAGGTAGCGCTCCGAGGCCATGGCGGTGCCCAGCCACAGCGGGCAGAGGCCGAAGAAGACCATGATGACGCCCATGAACTGGCAGAGGCGGCAGCCGGGGTCCACGGCGCGCCAGTCGAAGAGGATAGCGTGCTGGGACACCACGATCACGCCGGTGACCAGCAGCCCCATGAAGTCGGTGAGGACCAGGCCGCAGAGGAAGGTGAGGAAGGAGGAGCGGGCGTGCGAGCCCCCCTGCCGCGCCCCCGCCAGCACGCTCAGGGCCAGCAGGTTGGACGCCAGGCCCACCAAGCAGAAGGAGGCGGCAAACCAGGGCGAGGCGATCAGCCGCCGCTCCTCCAGGGTGATGTTGGTCGGCCGGAAACAGGGCCCCGGAGAGCTGCCATTGGGCCACATGGCGCCAGAGTGGAGCGGAGAGGGTCACCACCCCATGGGGCCGAGGCTGCAGTGGGGACAGCTGGTGGGGACAGCCGGCGCAGGCTCAGGCACACCTGGGGGGGCAGACAGAAGATTTGCTGGTGAGTCACTCTGCACTTAAATCTGAGTGGGCCTGGCGAACTCCTACACAAGCTGCAATGCCCCAGCTCAAATGTCCCTCTTTTTTTTTAAATTTATTTTGAGAGAGAGAGAGGGAGAAAGAATCCCAAGCAGGCTCCGCTCTGTCAGCCCAGAGCCTGACACGGGGCCTGAAACCACCCACGGACGGTGAGATAATGACCTGAGCCTAAATCAAGAGTTGGACACTCAGCCGACTGAGCCACCACAGCGCCCCAGATAACCCCTCTTTGAAGAAACCTTCCCTGACTTCCCTCACTCTGGTACTGTTACTACTAGTGGTAGTGCTGCTCTCCCTCCCCCTCCTCCTCCCTCCTCCCCCTTCCTCCTCCCTCCTTCTTCCTCCCCCTCCCTCCTTCTTCCTCCCCCTCCCTCCTTCTTCCTCCCCCTCCCTCCTTCTTCCTCCCCCTCCCCCCTCCCCCTCCCTCCTCCCCCTCCCTCCTCCCCCTCCCTCCTCCCTCCTCCCTCCAACTCTCCTGCCCCAGTCGCCGTGACCCTCAAGGGCGAGGACCAGGCCTATCTCCTCTGTGGCCCCTGGAGACTAGTTAGGATTTTCCGGGTCTCAGAAGAGAACCAAGGGGCCCTGCGTTTGAACGGCCGCCCCGGGCACCCCCGGTGGGTGACTTCTTCTGCCCGGGCCCCACCGCCCCCTGCTCGCCACCCGTCCGAGCCTGTAGAACCAGGATGGACTTCAGCCACGGGGAGGCTGGACGCGCCCAAGGTGAGGACGGCGGCCGGAGGTGCCCGGTGCCGGCCGAGGTCGGCCTCTGGGCCACAGTCCGTGACGCGTGCACGGTGGGGGCCTCACACCTTCCACGCTCCGGGGTGATGCTTCTTCACACGTGTTGCAGTCGTGCGGATTCCCGCTCCCCCCGCCCCCCGTTTTCATGGCATTGTTTTTATAATTAGAAATAAGCCCAGAAATCCAGCTGCATTCTGGGAACAGAAACACAGCTCCAAGGGGTGACAGACTCCCTAGGGACGGGCTATAAATGGCAGTGAGAGGACCTGGCACTCGCTGTGGGGCCGGGGGACGACACTGGAGACCTCTGGGCCTGACTTCCGCGAGTGTGGACGAACAAGTACACCAGATGTGGGGACATCAAGTAGTCAAGTAGAAATGAAAGGATTGTTCAAAAAACGGCTCCCACTTCCCCAAAAGACGGGAAGTCTCCCTGTATGGGCAGCGGGGGTCCCCGGGGCGGGGCGGGGGGAGAGCAGGTGAAGGCGGGCAGACGAGAGAAGCCCAGAGATGCCAGGCAGGGAAAGCTCATAACGGTCCTACCATGATACCCATTTTGTAGAGGGGGCAAATGGAGGCACAGACATTAAATCTCCCGTCTGAGGTCCCACAGCCTGGCCTGAGTTGATCTGAAGTATAAATCCAGGTCTTGTTACATATAAATGATTCAAGGGCTTGTCAATCAGATGGGGGGTGTGCAATGGAGGTTTTCTTTAAGGGATAGAATTTTCTTTTTTTTTTAATTTTTAAATGTTTTATTTACTTTTGAGAGAGACAGGGTGCAAGCGGGGGAGGGGCAGAGAGAGGGAGACACAGAATCGGAAGCAGCTCCAGGCTCCGAGCTGTCAGCACAGAGCCCGACGCTGCGCTCAAACCAAAGAACCACGAGATCTTGACCTGAGCCAAAGTCGGACACTCAACCGACTGAGCCCCCAGGCGCCTCAAGAGAAAGAATTTTCTAAACCTCCGGTCAGAGCAGCCTAGAACCCGGGCTTTGCTGCGTACTCTCTCACTAACCCTGGTTTTGTGGCCCTTCCTGTAATGGGGCTGATGATGGGAATGAGTGAGTCTGCGAACAGGGCTCAGGGCCCTGTGGGTGTCCCCGGGGTGGTGGCCGGCCCGCCCTCCCCATCTGAATCGCCGTGCTGGCCCGGCCCCTCTGCTCAGCGACTCCTTATCGAGCCTCATAAATTACCCAGCTCCTGACAACCTCACGCAGCTTCCCTCCCGGGCCGAGCGCCAAGGCCCCCACCTCGGCCGTGGGGTGGGGCCTCCACTGGGAAAACTGAGGCCCGGGGAGAAGTGGGTCCAGCAGCACGACGGGGAGGGGAGGCTGGGGGGGGGGTCCTTTCCACGGTGACCCGCAACCTTCCCCTCCACGGCAGGGCAGGGGTGTGCGCTCTGCTCTCACAGATTTAGCCTGTCTTTGGATTCCCCTTGGGACGGGGCACTCTCTCCCTCCAGAGCTGGTATGCACTGTTTCTGGACATTCCTGGGACTTGCGCTGTGCCTGCGGCCACTGACCTAACCCCAGCCCAGAGCGGACACTGGCTGGGGGCCCCTCCCGCGTCCACAGCCCCAGCCCTGCGCGGGAGCTCAGGCGCGGCTGATCCAACTGCTGATTCACCCCGAGACCGCCTCACGCCTGCCATGGCTGGGACCAGACCTGTGACCTGGAGCACTTGGCTCCCGGGGGGGGGGGGGGGGGGGGGGGGGGGGGGGGGGGGGGGGGGCTGGAAACTGGCGCGACTCCCTCTGGCCACAGCCTCCGGTTTCCAGTCCCCTCGGGGACACGTGCAGGTGATAGCTGCTTTCTCGAGTTCCCCAGGCAGCCACGCCAGCCCAGCAGGGGCACCTGGCAAAGCCTCTCGTCCCCCCCAAGACTGGATGGGAGGGGATGGAAGGGCCCTCGCTCTGCAGGGACCTGTCCTCACCAGGGCGCGAGGCCCAGAATCAGCACAGTGTGGCCCGTGGGAGAATCCATCTTCCTCTCTGTGCCTCGTGGGAGGCATGAGCCTAGATTTGCTAGACTAGACAGATTCAGGATTCCATGGCCCAAGAGACGAGAGGTCTGGGCCCTGAAGGACCAGGGCTCTGGAATTCTAACAAGCTCCTGGCTCCAGAACCCACAAGGCCTCGAGTCTAGAATGCCAAGGGGCTGAGGTTCTAGAACTTTTTTAAAAATGTTTTTTAATTTATTTCTGAGAGAGAGAGAGACAGACAGACAGTGTGAGCAGGGGAAGGTCATAGAGAGAAGGAGACACAGAATCTAAAGCAGGCTCCAGGCTCTGAGCTGTCAGCACAGAGCCCGACACGGGGCTCAAACCTATGAACTGTGAGATCATGACCTGAGCCGAAGTCAGTTGCTTGACCAACTGAGCCACCCAGGCACCCCAAGGTTCTAGAACTTTGATGGGCATGTGGCTGGGTCCTGGATTCCAGAACCTCCGTCTCAGCTCCTGGCTCCTTCCTGGAGGACGGACGCTCAGCTGTGGTCAGCCCACCCGGGTGAGGCCCCCCGAGCCTGGGGCGCCAGCCCTCCCACGCCCAGCCCCCCACGGAATGCAGTCTCCGTTCCCAAGTCCGAGCCCCTCCTCTGCCTGTGGGTGGCTCTCCTCTCCGAAGAGCCAGCCATCTCTCAACACGACCCTCTTCCACTCGACACCTCACACCCTGGCTCGAGAGGCCGCCTGGCCCCACGCCCAGGCGCTCCCGGGCTCCGCGGGGGCGACGCTGACCTCTGACGGGCTCCCTGGAGTCCTGCGCTGGCGGTCAGCAGTGCCTCAGTGTCCCCCTCTGTGAAACCGGGACATGAGTCTCCTGCTGCCGTTCTGGCTGATTTCCGGGCCTGACCTGCTCCCCTCCGGCCTCCGCCTCAGCTGTGCCCCCGCCCGCTGAGCCTCCTGCGCTCCTGGGGCGGCCCCAGCACGTTTGCTAAGGGCTCTGAGGGCCATCTAGGTGACCAACAACGTCACCCTTTGCTGCCACACTGCAGGGACGAGTGTCACGCCAGGCCTGATGCAGACTCGCAGCCCCCGGGGGACCCCTCCGCAGACACAGGCCCTGCACACACACGTCGGTCCCCAGGCCTCCCCTGCCTCCCCTCACCATACCATGAGGCTTAATTTCCGGGAACTTTTCCTGTTTGTGACACCAACCCGGCCCCCACCCCAAAGGGTGTGAAGTGGGGCCTCCACAGTCAGCCCCTCTAGGTCTGAGCCCAGCTTCCGCCCTGACTGCTCCCCATGAGCTTCAGTTTCTGTCTCGGTACAGTGGGTGCCCTCCAAGGACGTGCCGGGAGAGGCCTGGGGGCCTTGGCTGTGGCTGAGGACGGGCACTGAGTTACAGCGACCGTACCGACGTGCGGTGAGACGGACCACGGCCTGAGCACACACATGGCACAGACACTGCTCGCCGCCTCGCCCAGCGCCTTGCACGACCCCCCTCACTCCCCCTCCCCGCTCCCCTGGCGGCACCACCGAAGGACCCTGAGCGCCCGCAGGCTCCCAGGGAAACACACATGCACACCCTGGGCCACAGCGGGCCAGACGGCAGGGACGCGAGGCACCCTCAGTCACAGACCTGGCCCCAGCAACGCCCCAGGACACCCAGCACCTGGCGGCCGGGGGACACACCCACGGCGGGGCGGGCCGCCGCAGGACACACGCGGGCCACTCACGCCCCGCCCCTAACCTGGCGGGCCGCCTCACCTGGACACGCTGCTGATCGGTGGCACGCGCTGGGGTCGCCCCTGTCGCACAGCCCCGAGGGCGGACGTGCGGGTGAAGGGCTCAGGCCGGGGAGGGCGGAGCGGGGAGCAGGGGGGCCGGGGCGCCCGGGGCAACCGAGTCAAGGCCGGGCGCGGGATGCACCGAGGACTCCGGCGCGGCCCCGTCTCCGCAGGGCACGGCTGGAGGACGCGGCGGCTCAGGACGCCGGGGTGCGCGAGGACCTCAGGGCTGCAGGAGGGGCGACGAGTCCTCCCCGCCTGGGAGCGGGGTCCGCGGGGGCTAAAAATAGCCCAGGACGGGGGCTCCGCGCAGCAGCCCGCGCCCTGCCGGTCCCTGCGTGTGTCTCCTGCGTCTCTTCCCGGCCCCTCCCCCTGGCGCTGGCCACGCCCCTCCGGCCTGGGCTGGCCGATGGGGGTCAGTGGGCGCCCCCCAGACGGCCGGGGACCCTGCTCGGCCCCCTGGGCGTAGGCACAGGGATGCGGTGGCCGGGGCCCTCTCGGGAGACTGTAGCCTGGGCCCGCCCCTAGCCAGGCCCCTCTGCGCTCCTGCCGCCAATCCTCACATTATTCACCATCTGGGCAGCACCCAAGATCGGGAGGGGCCGCCCCCCTACCCCAGGCCGAATCAGGCCCCGAGGGGCCCAGAGCTCTAAGTTCGTGAACCTGGTGGGGCTGGGTGGGCCTGGCACACAGTAGGTACCTAATCCACGCAGGGCCTGTTTGTTGGGGGGATCCTGCCGAGACAGGCTTTCCTGGAGCAGGTCGGTGGGCCGGGTGGGTCCTCACATTCCAGGGGAGGGGCCCGTGAGGACCAGGCCAGGAGGTGGCAGTGAAGCCAGAGCAGGGCCAGCCCCCGTGGGAGATGGAGGGGGAGGCCAGGAACAGCAAGCAGAGCTTGGCAGGGGGCTCCCAGGCAGGGTCCACTTCCTTGAAGACCCCCGGACCCAGGGCTCTGGGCCAGGGTCTCCGCAGCCACAAAGGCAGAGGGTGACCAGGCTGGAGGTACACTGTGCTAGTCAGTCTTTGGGGGGGCAGGGCGCCCGCGGGCTGGGGGATGGGCCTCGGGGCTGCGTGGAGGGGTCACCCTCGCTGGGCCCGCGTCAGGGCCCGGAGTGGGCCAGGACCGGCTGGTTTGGCCTTGACCCTGCCCCACCCAGAGCTTGGGTGTCTGGGAGCGAGGCCTGAGGTCGGGCTTGAGTGAGGACAACGGCTCCGCTGCTCTCCCACCATCCTTCCGGCCTCCAAGCCTTCACTCACACCCAGCAACCTTCCAGAAGGCCCCTCCCCTGCCCTATCCTATGGTCCGAGGCCAGAGGCAGTTAGCCCATTAACTCTAACTAATCCTCCTTGGTAGGGGGTCCCTGCCTGCTCTCCGACCTTCCCTCCGACCCTGCTCAAGTGCAATGCTGAGTCCCAGCCCATATGGCAGGACAACTTTGAGTCAGACCTGCCCTCAAGAATGCCCCCCCCACACGCCCAGCCCCCCAGCCCCGGCTGGAGAAAGATGGAGCTGGACACACACACAGCCTTCTGTGGTCAGGCAGGGCTTAGCGGAGCCCAGAGGTGAGCCAGGCAGGCGTTCTGAGGCGGGGAGGTGCGGGCTCTGGGGCTCTGTGGGATGAATAGGAGTTCCCCGGGTCTGAGAGACACGGTGGAGGCAGACACTCCCTGTTTAAAACTTCAGAGATGACAGCTCGAGGCTGCTGGGAACTGCAAGGCAAGCAGATGTGACGGAGAGGGTGCGGAGCGGGGCTAGAGGTGGCGGGGACTCAGGGAGGCTGTCCTCTCCCCACTTCCTCTGGCCCGAGATAACAAGGGCAGCGTCCCTTCTGGGAAACGGCCACAGCACGCGTCGGAGGAGGGCACTTAACTCGCATTTCGTCCGGGCCTCGTGGCAGCTCCTCAAGGCAGCGGGGAAGATGCTCCTTGTGAAGACGGGGAATCTGGGGCGCCGGGCTGGCTCCGTCGCTGGAGCGCGCAACTCTTGATCTCAGGGTTGTGAGTTCGAGCCCCACACTGGGTGTAGAGATGACATTGAAAAAAATCTTAAAAAAAAAAAAAAGACGGAAACTGAGGTGCGGAGGGAAGAAATGATGTGTCTACGGCCTCATGTGGGTGGGACGTGAACATGGGCTCCGGCTTCCACCACCTCCCATGCTCCCTCCCTGACCCCGCCCTGCTCAGCCAGGGAGGCCTGGGGGGAGCAGCAGTGGGAAGAGAGGCCAGGCTCAGGACGTGCCCCCCGTGGTTGTGGTTTCCGGTGGGGCCAGGAAGGGAGTGTCTATTCTTAGTGTCCACAGCCAAGGGCGGAAAAGGACCGGGTTGGGGGTGGGGGCAGCTTAACATGCTGGGTGGACCCCGGGCCAGGGTGGTGCCTCCTACCTGCCTGAAGGGTCTCCCTGACCCCCAAGAGGGGCCCTGTGCGGCTCACTCGTCAGCTGGGGCTCCCCAGGGCCCCGGGGAGGGTCCGGGTCCGAGGTTTGCGGTCAGCCCTGCTGTGACCCCACCCTGGGCTCACCTGCAGCCCCGCCCCGCCCAGCACCTAGGACCCTTTCCCGGGAAGCCTTCTGTGTTCCTTCTGGGGTTCCCCAGACCCACGGCCTGCCCCCGCCTCAGCCGGACTCCGGGGGGTGGGGCATGTCTGAGCCTGGCCCTCCTCCCCCCACCGGACTGGGGGCCTGGCTCCAAGCACGCACCTGGCGACTAGGGGTGGGGGGCATGGCCACTTTGTTCCCCCCCATGCAGCCGTCTCCCCCCGGGGTCGACCCCCACCGGGACTGCAGAGAGGGTGTGAGGACCTGGGACTCCCCGGGGAGCAGATGGAGAAACTGAGGCTGGGACACGGGCGGCGGGCTTCTCCAAGCTGCAGGAACCTGGACCCGGGTTCTGACCCCGAGCACCGCTCTCTGGTCTGAAGACGTGGTTTTGCTCCTCGTGAGCAGAGCCCTGCTGCGTGGAGCGGGGCGAGGCCCGGACACGCCTGCCACGGCACTTACCCATCCTGAGAGCAGGCGGTCAGCTGGCGCCAGAGCCTCCGGGGCCTGGCCCACTCAGCCCTGCTCCAGGGGCCTGTCCTGAGCTCGGGGACGGTGGCGCCGGCCAGGATCCACGGGTACCAACTGCTCGGATCCACAGGGGATTCTGAGGCTGCTCCGACCGCACAGTTGATCGGTGACGTCTGTCAAGGCCTCTGAAGGGGATGGACGTGCTCTGTGCGATGCCACGACTGGTGGCCTCACTGACCTAGACCACGGTCTGCGGCTCGGGGACACACTCCCTGCTGCGTCACAAGACCTGCTGCCCGGTGACCTTGTGTGAGGACATGGTTGGGAGCTCCCGGGGCCCGGGGAGGGCACCATGGGCACCGGGCCGGATGGTTGCCTGTCGTGAGGGCGCTCTGGGCACCATGAGGGTGGTTGTTGAACAGCATCCCTCCAACCCCACCCCAGTCCTAAGGACCACTGATGTCCCCAGACGTCCCTGTCACCCCTTGGGGCTTTGGAGGACAGCTACTCGTCCAGCACCTGCTCCTTATGGAGGGGGAGGGGCAGGAAGGCCTGAGGGCTTCAGGAAGCTTCCTGAGGGGCTACTGCTGACTAGTTCTCAGGATCGTGGCTATTTTTAAAGGGTCTTTCTCGGGGTGCCCGGGAGGCTCAGTCGGTTAAGCTTCCAACTCTGATTGCAGCTCAGGGCGTCTGGAGTCTGGGCCCCATCAAGCCCTGCGCCGACGGCTCAGAGCCTGCCTGGGCCTCGGTCTCCCTCTGCCCCTCCCCCGCTCGCTCTCAAAATAAATAAAACAAACGTTTAAGAAATAAGAAAGCAGGGGCGCTTGGGTGGCCTAGTCGGTTAAGCGTCCGACTTTCGCTCAGGTCATGATCTTGCGGTTCGTGGGTTCGGGCCCCGCGTCGGGCTCTGTGCTGACTGCCAGCTCGGAGCCTGGAGCCTGTTTCAGTCTGTGACTCCCTCTCTCTCTGACCCTCCCCTGCTCACGCTATCTCTCTCTCTCCTAGAAATAAATAAAAATATTAAAAAAAAAAAAAGAAATAAGAAAGCAAATAGATAAAAGGCCTCCTTGCTGTGATGTACGCCACCGGGGCTCCACGGATTAACGGACTGACGGCGGGGCCGCCGCTCTGCAGAGCTTCTGAGAATCTAGAAGTATTCTAAAATAAAGCGTTTATTAAAAAAACATGCAACTCCATGAATGGACGAATTAAGTGAAAATAAGATATTTCCCCACACCTAAAAAAAGTCATTTTAGAGAAACCACCTAAAATATTTCCAGATGGAGCAGGGCGCCTGGGTGGGCCGGCCGACGAGCCTGGGTGGGGTGGGGGTGGGGGGCCCTTACGAGGAAACGTCTCTTTGTAACAAAACGCTGGAAGCAACGTTTCTGGGGTGCCCCCATCCCCCCCAGCCCGCCACCCGGAGGCGCCGCACCTGTCGGGCCGCAGGGACGCGGGGGGCAGCTCCGTGGGGGCCGGGAGCCGATCTCCAGGAGCACAGCTGTCCCACCGTGGGCGGGGGGCACCCAGGCCAGATGGGGGCACCGCAGCTGCACGCGCAGAGGCCGGGCTCCCGGACCCGCTGGGGGACCAGAGCGCGGGTTTCCCCTGGGTCAGCCCTTCTGAGACGTCCTCGGACCACAGGCCAGCCCGGGAGAGGGCGTGGGGCTGGAGGGGGGGGTCCTGCCGCTGCCCTGCACTCAGTTTCCCGGCCCCCCCCAAAGCCTGGCACCCCAGCTCAAGGGGGGGGGCGCCGCGGGGCGGGGCTTGGGCCTCAGTGCCCCCGGGCCGTCCTGCACTCTCCCAGGCGGGTTCCCCGGGGCAGAGTGAGCAGAGTGAGCGCGGCCAGGCGGGGCCCGGGGCCCGGGGCGGGGGGGCGGCAGTCCGGGGTGAGGGCGCCCCGCCGTCACCGGCGGTAGCGGTAGCGCTTGAAGTGGAACCAGAGCTGGAAGATGCCGTTGGCGAACTGGCAGCGGAAGCCGTGGCGGTGGGAGTACTCCCACTCGCGGTTGACGATCTTGAAGGCGATGTCCTCGTACGGCGGCCCGGCGTGGAAGCGCAGCGTGGCGAAGTCCCTGTTGTCCGGGCGGGCCTCCAGGAAGTACTCGGGCGTGGAGCGCTTATCGATGAGGTCGGGGTAGAAGATGTTGAACTTGTAGCCCTGCACGATCTTGGGTGGCGGGTTGTCGAAGTCATAGTGCGTCTGGTTGTACTTGTTCCACTCGAAGCCCGTGTGCACGCGGTTGAAGAAGCGCGGCTTGCGCGGCCGGTACTTGTCGGCCCACAGGTAGGCCTTGCCCGCCAGCGGCATCTCCACGCTGAACTGCGCCTCGTCCTGGCCCATGCCCTCCTTGGCCCGGCGGAAGAAGATGTCCTCGGCGCTCTCGCTCGCGTCCCCTGCGGGCGGGCGGGGCGCGTCAGCCAGGCCCAGTCACCCCCACTGCCCTCCCCCCCCCGCCCTGGGGGAGTGCCCATGGCGCGGGGCCCCCGGGGCGAGGCTGCAGTGCCTGCCGGCTACAGGTGCGGCTGCGGCCCCGAGGGACCCTTCCAAGCCCGTGTGCAGGGCTGGGGCCACCCGAGGAGACGCGCCCTCACCTGTGACCTGCAGCTGCTGCCGGGACAGCTGCAGGCGCTGCAGGTCCTCGTCCGGCTCCAGCACGTGCGCGTCCAGCGGCAGCTCGTGCGCCGAGAGCAGCCGGGGGCTGTACTTGCCCGCGTCGTAGTCGTCCAGGCTCTGCTGGATCAGGTCCTCCTCCATGAGCACGGCCTCCCCGTCTGCCTCGCCCTCCGCCGGGGCTGCCACCTCGGCCTCTGGCTCCCCCGATCCCCCCTCGGAGGAGGGCCCGGGCGGGGTCGGAGCGGGGTCCTCAGGCTCCAGGCTGCGGGAGAGACAGAGACGTGCGGGGGCTGGGCGGGCTGCCCGGGGCGGGGGGGGGGGGCAAGAGGAGGGGGTACGAGGGGCGGCGTGGGGGAGCAGGCGGCCCACCTGTGGCCGGGGGATGGGGGCTCCTGCTTGAGGATGGGAAACAGCGGCTCGCTCTCCACGCCCTGCTCCTGCTTCAGCTTGTACAGCTTCTGCCGCAGCACGTCCTGGTGCCGCTCGCGGAGCCTGCAACGCAGCTGGCCGTCACCCCCTCGCCCAGGGCCCTGCCCCACGCCCCTTCTCGTGACCCGTTAGCTGGAGGACCTGGAGCCTGGGGGAGCATCAGGCCCCCCACCCAGGCCCGGGCTGTGGAGGACAGGGTGGGGCGGGTGTCTGGGTCCAGGGTCCAGGGTCGGGCAGTGAGGAAAACGGGACTCAAGGTCACAAACCCCGCTGGGGGGACCATTTCATGGAGGGGAAGGACAGGCGCCTGTACGGGGGACTTGTGTGCCTCATGAGCCACTGAGCTGGGCTGAACGGGACACAGGACGCTGGGTGGGGAGGAGAATAAACCTAGAGACGACTCTGCAGTTGGCAGCAGACACTTGTACACGGAAGGCGTGGGGTGGACAGAAGATGGGGGGGTGGGGGACAGGTGGCCTTGGGGCATGTGATGCTGGCGGACCCCTGCTCACTGCCCAGGCCCCTGGCCCGGGGGGCGGCACCCGGAACACCCGCTGACCTGGCGCGTGCCATGTGGGCGCGGAGCTGCTGCAGCAGGCTCTCCCAGTAGCCCATGTCCAGGTTGGGGCCCCCGGCCCGGATTTTGCCCTCGATGCCCTGGAAGATGACCTGCAGCTGGCTGTACGTCTTCCCCTTGAAGACCGACTGCACGTCGGAGCTGACCGAGGCGTTGACCCCTTCTCGCCGCTCGCCTGCAGGGGGTGCAGCGCATGGGCAGGGCTGGCAGGGGTCCTGACCCCCCCTTGGCCGGCTCGGCTCCTCCCTGGGCTCTGGTTCACCCCTGACTCTGGCTGGATCTTCCAACACCAAGGTGGCGCTGGGCCACAGACCCCAGTCAAGATGGTTCTGACTCAGTGGGGCTGGGGGCTGCCGGGCAGACATTTCCCAGCCTGGCGTGCCCGGTCTGCCAACCCCCACCCACACTGGAAGAGCGAGGAGGGATCAAACTCCTGACAGCCAGACTCTCAGGAATTCATAGTTTGCCCTGTTAGTCTCAGCTGTGTGATCTTGGGTAGGTGGTACACCCTCTCTGGACCTCAGTCTTCCCAAGTAAGGAGAGTAGCTCACTCCCCAGGCATTGAAGGAAATCCTGACACCGCCTGGAAGGCAAGCACACCCCCTCTCTGTCCTGCATCCGGCACTGGCTGGGGGCTGGCTGGGGGGGTAGGGACAAGCCCCCTGCTTCAGAATGAGAAGCCCCCGAGAGGAGGGCTGGATGCTGCCTGAGCCTCCTTGCTGCTCATCAAACACACCAAAACCCACCCCAGGGCCTTTGCACAAATATTGCTTTCCACCAGCAACATGCTCTTCCTTGTCCAGTCTGCCTCCCAGATCCCACCAGTGCTGAGCAAGAGAGTCCCATGGACCGGAAAGCCTTCCGGGACCACCAGGCTGCTCCCCTCGGCCTGCACACCTGACTGGCGGCTTCCCCAGGGCAGGGACCCTGCTGGGCCTCTGGCTGCTGCCTCCACAGTACGCCGGGCCTGCGAGAGCTCGGTGTGAAGCTTGTAGTGAGTGCAGGGGTGCAAGCAACATGCGCTCCCTGCCCGAACCGGCTTCTGACACCTCCACCACCGGGGACTGGCTCCCAGCGGAGCAGACAGGCTCACAAAGGGCCAGAGTCCCTCTGGGCAGCCACCGTGGGGCCCCGGAGTCAGCACCTGGACACTCGGCCCCTCCGCCAGGCACCTGGCCATCCCCAGGCAGCCCTCGTCTGATGGCACAGAAACGTCACGGGACCAAAGCTGCCCCCTGCGCGCTCGCACGGAGCGTGAGAACGTGCTCTGACGGGACGCGTGCAGACGTGTGGCGGACGACGGGGGTGTGGGAAGGGCTCCATTACTCTGGACCAGACCCCGTCAGGAGGGACGTGTGAGTTTATGTCGGAGATCTTCACGCGTGTCTAGAAAGCAGGCAGGAGGTGGTGCAGCTCAAACTATGAATTGAGAGGCAGCAGCACGTCAGCAAGAAGCAGGGATATTTGTGGGTTTTGTGGCCTGGACTCTGCTTTCGGCCTCTTTACGCACATGAGCACATCACGGGCTTCACGTGCAGGACGCATCACAGACGAGGGAGTGCCTCGTCCGAGGACGGGGGTGGGTACGTGGGGAGGGTGGGGTGTGAAATGGTTTCTACTCAAGGAGAGACGTCACAGCCCAGTACCGAGCGCCGGGCCCACTAGCGCACTGTCTGTGACGGCAGCTTGGGAGGGAAGGTGGCATCAAGGGGAGAAGCCACAGGGGATGGTCCGGGGGCTGCGGACACCCACCCTGTCGCGCATCCTCAACGTAGTGTCTTCTTAGTGAAGACAAAAGAAAAAGCCCAACTTAATTTAGAAAGACGACACCCGGCCCGCAAGGGTCTCTGGGAAGGATCTCGGAAATCACGCCGATAAGAGAAACAGAAACACAAGCTCATCTCTGAGGATGCCCGGAGCCAGCTGGGACCCCAGCCAGGACAGGGGAGGAGGGACAGTGGGCGGAGGAGCCTCTGCTGTCCCCGAGGGAAGGGACGTGGCCGCAGAAGGGGGCTGGGGACCGGGCGCAGGGGAACCATGGGAAGAAGACACCCAATGGGCAGTGCTCCATCCTCCGCAGCCGCGGGTCGGGGTCTTCCGTGTCCGGGGGACGCCCTGCCTCCGCCCCACCCCCGCCGGAGCAGAGCGAGGAAACGTTTCCTGAACTGCACGATGCCCGAGTGTCCTGGCTTCCTCCACAATTTACTGAGGACGTGTCCCACATGACGAGGGGACAAAGCATGAGAAAGGGGGACGTGGGGTAGTGACAAAGGGGCTCCAACACAGAGGGAGTGAGGAGGCAGTCAGTGTAGGGTGGAGGACACGGGGCACACGGGGTGGAGAAGGAGTCCCGTGGGGACCCTCTGAGGAGTCCGGCTGCCTCCCCAGTTCAGCTGGAGGCCTGGGGTGGCCGGTGCACCCGACACAGGGACCGGCTGATCGGCCTGGACTGCGCTCAGAGCCACACCTGGGCCGGTCAGGGCCCTTCGGCCCAGAATTCCACACCCATAGCCTGTCACCAAGGGAAGTCCCTCCGCGCATTTCCGAGAGCAAAGGATTTCCTTCTTTCTCCGGAAGTTACTACAGGATGTGCCGGCCCAGGGCTCAGAGGACCAGGGCTCAGAGAACGTGGAGAAACAAAGAAGCACTTAAAGAGATGATGAGGGGCCTTCCTCTTTCTAAGAGGAAATGACCTCCCCCACCCCAGCTGAGCAACAAGGGCATTTACGCGGGCCTGGGGGGAAGAGGGCCACTGTGGGGGCTGGCAGCCAACACCACAGCGACACAGGGTGACAATGGAGCCTGGTGACCCGCCCACGAGGCCCCTGGGGGTGGAGGGGGAAGGGGGGGGCGGTCGGTCATTAGCTTCTAGGACAGGGGTCTCAGCCGGGGCTGTGCTGTCCCCACATCTGTGGCTGTCACAACTGGGGGAGCTCCTGACGGTGAAGGGGTGGGGTCAGGGCTGCTGCTCAGTTCTCCCAGGTCCCCCCCACCCCCCGCTCTGCTCCACCGCGGGATCACCTCCCTGGACACTCTCTAGAGGGAAAGAAAGCGACTCAGAAAAGAACATGGGGTTCAACAGGCTGGGGCTCTAGGGGCCTCCCACACAGGCGGAGTCCTGCTCTCCCTCAAACACACCAGGCTTCTGACGAAAACCTGAGACCCAAACAAAACAGACTCCTGGTGGTACCACTACCAGGAAGCCAAGTGCTGCTAAGCCATCTTTGAAGGAAGTGGGGGAGGGGGGCTGCTGGCCTCCGAACCCCCCACGGCCCCCCCCAGGGCGAGCCCGGGGCCAGGACCCGCTGCTCCTGCTGCAGCCCGCCGCTGC
Source organism: Hyaena hyaena (assembly GCF_003009895.1). NCBI lineage: Eukaryota > Metazoa > Chordata > Mammalia > Carnivora > Hyaenidae > Hyaena > Hyaena hyaena. The sequence continues at coordinate 1,524,111 of NW_024080931.1, read as the reverse complement.
CCCCTGGTGGCTCCTGGAGAGGCCTTGACAGCCGTGGAGACCTCAGATGGGGAAACCGAGGCGGGCAGAGAGCCTGAGGTGTCCTGGGAGGCCCCCCGACCCCGCTCCCAGATACGTGTCCCCAAGAGCACAGCGGGGGCTTTCGGTCAACCTGGCGCCAGCCCCGGGTTACCTGGGCCCTTGCCCGAGGCCTCCAGCTTGCGGAGCTTGGCGATCTCATCCTCCGTGATGGTGGTCATGTCCCGCCAGAAGTCAGCGTTCTTGCCCTGCTCCAGCTCCATGTACACCTGGGGCGGAAGTGCACAGGGGCGGGTGAAGGGGGGGACGTGCCAGGGGCCCAGGCGTTTGCGGCGAAGCGGCGGAGGGCGCCCCAGGGGCCCGGGCAGCACCTGTATGTCCTCCAGCAGGTCCTCCATGTCGGCCACGGTGAGCCCGTTGAGGAAGGTGTAGGGCTCGTGCATCTCCACGGCCAGGTCGTCGTCCTCGGCGCTGATGTATTTGGCCAGCAGATCGATGGGCTTGGCCCTCCCGTCCCGGATGCGGATCTTGGAGCTGCCGGGAGCAGGGAGGGGTCGTCAGAGCCCAGGATGCGCCCCTCCCGAAAACCCTGCTGGGTGGGGAAGGGCTCGTGTGGGAGCCAGGAGAAGAGCCTGGCCTGCAGTGGGTGGCAGACAAAGAGGTCTTCCCGGAAGAGGGGGCGTCAGGCAGCTGGAAGACATGGGCCCTGACGGAAGCAAGCGGGGCACCTGCGGAGCAGCAGGGGGGAGTGGGGCGGGGGCAGAGAGGACCACCTCCTCCCCGTGGACGACCTGCCCAGGGTGGAAGGTCTGAAGCATCAGTGCCACACCCGTGGGGACATATGTCAGGAACGGACACTGGTTCTAACCCAAGGGAGCCCCCGGGGCAGGCGCAGCTGGTGGGCGGCGGGACGGAGGGCTGGCAGCAGGCTCCTGGTGCACACGCGCCAGGCTGAGCCTCGGACACCGCCGTGCGGCTGCGGCTCCCCCACCCCGGGAACCCCGTGTTCCTGCCTACGCAGGGCTGAGGAGCACCCAGGCCTGGGGGCTGGCGGGTGCAGAGGGAGGGCCCCGGTCGGTATAGTGAGGGGCTCAGCACCCCGCTCGGCTCGTGGGGCAGGACGACGCGACACGGAGCAAGGACCACTGGGAGGTCGCCTCAGCACAGGGCTCAACGGGGGAGCCTGGGGGCACGGGGGGCGGGGTGCACAGCAGTGATGGACCGAGGGAGGAGTGATGGGGAGCGCGCAGCGGGGGGCAGGCAGGGGCTCCCCAAGGAGGCTGTGGGTGGAAATCTGAAGGGCAGGAGATTCCAAGCAGAGCAAAGGGCCTGTGCAAAGGCCTTGGGGGGAGGGGCCGCACACGCACCGCAGCTTGGCGGGGGGTGGGGGGGGTGCACACTGCAGCTTGGCGGGGGCGGGGGGGGAGCGCACCGTAGCTTGGCGGGGGCGGGGGAGGAGCGGGAGCGCACCGTAGCTTGGCGGGGGCGGGGGAGGAGCGGGAGCGCACCGTAGCTTGNAGCGCACCGTAGCTTGGCGGGGGCGGGGGAGGAGCGGGAGCGCACCGTAGCTTGGCGGGGGCGGGGGAGGAGCGGGAGCGCACCGTAGCTTGGCGGGGGCGGGGGGGGGGAACGCACCATAGCTTGGCGGGGGCGTGGGGGGGGGAGCGCACCGTAGCTTGGCCTGCTGCAGGTGGAAGTTGTCTTCCTGCTCCTCCCATGTCTTGAAGTGTTCGGCCTCCTTCTCCCGCTGCAGCATCTCCAGCTCCTGCTCGCGCATGGCCTTCTCCCGCTCCCGCTCCAGCCGCAGCTGCTTCACCTGGGGGCGCACGGAGGGCAGGGTGCTGGAAGCAGGCCCCGCTGGCTGGGGGTCTCTGGGGCCTGCCCAGCACCGTGTCGGGCCACGGGGTGCTCTGGCGTCAGGGGTGGGCCTGGCCCCAGCCCCGGACATGGACTGGCCGGGGAAGCCTGAGGCTGCAGACAGGCCTGGGCCAGGGGGCTTCTTCCTGCTGGAGGTGTGGCAGCCGGGGCCATGCTGGGCCCCTGAAGGAAGCTTCTGAGAGTAAAGCCCAGAAGCCAGCAGACCCGACAGGCGGAAGGCGACAGCCTGCTGGGGACACAGCCTGAACTCCTGGATCCAACTGTGCCTGAAGCCAGCCTCCCCTGAAGCTTCTGTGTACGTCAGTCCGGGCATCCCTTCACTGAAGCCATAGCGCGCAGGCCTCTAGCTCCTCACAGGGGAAGGTCCCCAGCCCTGCACAGGCCCCCGGCCCGCGCAGCTCCCCCACGCGCACAGGCCTCCTTCCCTGCGCCGAGGGCACCCCACCTTCTGCAGCTCCAGGCGATTGTCTTCCTGGATCCTCTTGTTCCGTTCCTTCAGCTCCTTCTCCTCCAGGTGGCTGATCCCCTTCTTTTCCAGGGCCTGGAAGGGCCAAGCACTCGGCACTGAGCAGAGCCGCCTCCCTCCCGCCTCCCCAGGCCGCGCCCACTAAGGGTCCCCTGTGCCAGCTCCACCAGGCCCAGGTGGGGACCCGCCAGGCCGCGCGGCGCCGCAGGATAGGGAGTGAGGCCATGGCCGTGGCCCCTGGGCTTCTGCTGAAACCGCAGCCTCCGCATGTGCAGGGGGGAGGTGGCCGCCCGCCCCCGGGGGCTCCCGAGTGCCCGTCACCCTGCACCTGCTGAGTGCCAGCTTGCTGGTGCCCGAGCCCCCCGCAGCTCTGACGCGGCCCCCGTGCTCAGGGACTCCCGGGGCAGCAGGCGACACGACAGATATCTCCTCCTGTGCCTCCCCTGCTGGGGGCGCTTGGGGCACAGGGGCTGCAGACCCCTCGAGGCCTCGACATCACAGTTACTGCCCGAGCCCGCACCTCCGGACGAGCGCGACCCCCGGCTCGAGGGCTGCGCCCCTGCACCGGTGCGGTGGCCTCCCCAGCCTCAGCCTGGGCCGCCGCAGGTGTTAGCGGTGACCGGACTCTTCGCCGCTATGGCCATGTGGACCGGCAGCCCAGAGCACAGACGTGGAGCCGGACAGCCCCAGTTCCAGTCACAGCTGTCGTTCCCGAGCGGGGGACCTCGGGGCGCCCCAGTGAGGGGAGTCGGCACGGGGACGCGCTGCAAACCATGCCGGGCACTCTGCCCGCCCGTGGCCCCGGGGCCCAGGGTACAAGCGTGTGGTGCCGCCCAAACTGCAGGCCTGTCCGGAGGCCCCAGCAGCTGAGCGGGGGCCGACCCCCCACCACTTATCATGGGGGGGCGGGCAATCCCCCCAGCTCAGCGAGGCTCCAAGAGACATTCTGAACCCTCAGGGAAATGCCTGGGCACATGCGCGTGCAAACCACGCCCAGCTCGTTGGTCTGACACTCGCTGAGTGCTGGCCGTGAGCCAGGCTCTGGGGACAGTGCTCGCCCTGTGTGGCTCACGGTCTGGCAGGAGGCACGCACTACAGATCAGCCCGCGTTCAGGTGTCTGCTTTGCGAAGAGACCTTTCTGGAACGGCTTGTTGTATTTTTTGATGAGAGAGCGCGAGTAGGGGAGGGGGTTGGCGGGGGAGGGAAAGAATCTCAAGCAAGCTCCACGCTCAGCGCAGAGCCCTCCTCCAGGCTTGAGGTCATGACTGTGAAGTCATGACCTGGATCAAAATCAGGACTTGGGCGCTCAACCAGCTAAGCTACCCAGGTGCCCCACAGCTTGGCTTATTTTACTTTTTAATGTTTGCTTATTTTATATCTGAGAAAAGGAGAGACACAGAGAGAGAGAAAGAATGATGCTCACGAGCTGGGGAGAGGCAGAGAGGGAGGGAGACGGAGGACAGCAGAGAGTTGGACGTGGGGCTTAAACTCACAAACCGTGACACTGTGACCTGAGCCAAAGTTAGATGCTCAACCAGCTGGGCCCCCCAGGTGCCCTAGACCGGCCGATTTTAAAGCCAGGGCACCCGGACATCTGGCTGCCCTCTCCCCCCGCCCCCCCGCGCTCTGCTCTCTACTCCACGGGCCCCCATGGGACCGCTGGCTCCACAGAGACCTGTGTCACTCCAGCTCGCGGACGCACGCCAGGGCCTACACGGCCTCCGGCACGAGCGGGTGCATGCAGCGTGTTTGCTGGTGAAGCGCTGGGAAGGGCGAGGCAGCACGGGGAGAGGGAGAGGGAGAGGGAGAGAGAGCGAGCGAGAGCGAGCGAGAGCGAGCAGGAGAGCATGCGCGCGCCTGCGCCTACGGGGCCGAGGGGGCCGGGCCAGCTGGGACCCTAAGGAAGGAGAAAGCAGCAGCCGCGGAAAGAGGCGGGAGACGGTGCCTGGAGCGCACGTGGTGAGCGGCAGACCCGCGGCATCTTACGGTGCACCCTGCTCGCGCCCCCCAGATCCTCGCCCCCTCACTCCCCCTGCAACGAATGGGTGCTGGGTGAGGGTTAAACCGGGTCCAAAAAGATCCATTGGCTTCCCAGCCCCGGAGCCGACCTGCAGAAACAGGGTCCCTGCAGGGTGACGGCTCAGACGAGGTCACGGGGCGTTAGGCTGGGCTCTAACCGATGACTGGTGTCCTCAGAAGACACAAAGGGAGACACAGAGGCGGGGGGCGGGGGGGATGCAGCCTCTGCAGCCAGGAGGGGGCACGGGAGGGGGCACAGGGCTTGGGTCACGTGCGCGAGACGGGACTGGCAGCTGAGGCACCGAGAACGAGGCGTCAGCAACGGGACCACGGGCGCGTAACTGGGGTCCCGCCTCGGGCGCCAGGGTCGCGCCCACCTTGTTCCAGATGAAAGTGCCCAGCAGGTTGTTGTCGCCGAAGGGGTTGTCGGTGTTGGTGTAGCCCATGTACTCCTCGCCCCAGCCCATCTTCTCACGCTTCTTCCGCTCCTTGGCCTCCTTCTTGGCCAGCCGCCGCGCCCGCTTCTCCTCGGGGGTCTCGAAGGCCTTCATCAGCTCCTCCTGCTGCTTCCGCTCCTCACGCAGCCGCAGCCGCTCCTGCAGGCTGTGCTGGTGGCTCAGGGCCGCCGCCGCCGCCCGCGGGCTCTGCGAGTGGTCGGGGGAGGCCGAGCTGCACGCCGAGGAGCCCGGGGACCAAGACCGCGTCCGCCGGCGGCGGCCCCGCTGCTGCTCCTGCCACTCCTCCTCGGAGTCAGACTGGGAGGAGCGGCCGCGGGAGCGCCACCGCGGGGGCGGCGGGCTCTGGCTCTGCCGCCGCGGCCGCTGCCACCGGTGTTCCTCCGAGGCTGACCTGGGGAGGGAACCCACAGAGGCCTGCTCACTGCCAGTCTTTCGTTTGACAGATGTTCACTGAGCATCTGCTACGTACGCCAGGCGCTGTTTTAGGTTCTGGGGACAGTGACCCCGATGGTCCCCCGCCTTTGGGAGGTTCGCATCAACAGAGAAACACGCAGCGTGACCCTAGATAGTGCTATGAGTCACAAAAAAGAGTGACTTCGCGGTAGGGGATGCAGCTCTGCGGGGGCAGCTCTGGAGGACGTCGGGGAGGAGGCTACAGGGAGAAAGTGATCTGGGCAGGAGGCACGGCAAGAGCAAAGTCCCTGGGCAGGGATTTACTCGGCGTGTTCGAGCAGCAGCGTGGAGGCTCGTGTGGCTGGGGAGGAGCGTGAACAGGGGAGTGAGGAGGGAAGTGAGGGCAGTGAGGCGGCTGCGTCCAGACGGCACAGGGGCGCTACGAGTAGGAACCAGAGGACCTGATCTGTCCGCGGCAACAAGAAGGAGCTCATGGGAGAGGGTGGTGTTTGCACTGGTCCCTCAAGATGCGCAAGAGGGACCTGGAGCAAGACGGGCGGGACTGAAGAGCCAGGGAAACACTGTGAGCAGGGGAGGGGGTGTGCGAGCCGTAGGGACAGATTCTTTAACGGTCAGGGCCTTTGCGCAGAGGAACAACCAAATCTCTTTATTTTGTTAGATGCTCCCCCTAATAAGCTCAGTCAGAAAGTCTACACGGTGGAAACCAATTTCTCTGGAGTCTGCGCATTTGATCAAATTTTCATGAACCACGTCGACTCGTGTTACAGATCTAGGATGGCTGATTCTGGTCATTCAAAAACCAGGAAACAGCAAGTGAAAGGTCTAGGGCACAACTCTGCCGTCCCGACTGCAAAAGCAGCCCCAGACAGACAGGAGAAAAGGGACACGGCTGGGTCCCAACACACCGTCACTTCTGCACCCCAAAACTTGCATGTGTTTGGAGATCTCACATGCTTGTCACATGTCATGAGATACTACTTTTGACTTTTTCTTTGCCATCTAAAAATGTAAAAACCAGGGTGCCTGGAGTGGCTCAGTTGGTTAGGTGTCCGACTGCAGCTCAGGTCACTATCTCACTGTCTGTGAGTTCGGGCCCCAGGTCGGGCTCTGGGCTCTGTGCTGACAGCTCAGAGCCTGGAGCTGCTTCGGATTCTGTGTGTGTGTGTCTCTTTCTGCTCCTCCCCTGCTCTCTCCCTCTCAAAAATAAACATTAAAAAAAATTAAAACGTAAAAACTATTCTTGGTTCACAGGCTATAGAGTTTGCCAGGCCCTGGTTTAAACCACCTTCGTTACTTCTGCTCTGCTGCCTATAACTTCTTGGGATTCCTGGGTGCAACAATCTTATGAGACTCACAAGAGAAAAACCACCTTCTCAAACGTAGAAGGGAATCAGCCGCGTCTGACTACAGTCACTCTGGCCACTGGGTGAACGGGCCAAAGGGATGGGACACAGGGTGTGCTCGGAGAGGCCCCATGGAGATCTTGAGGAAACTTGGGCCACAGTGGGGCAGGGACTGGCCTGAATGTCACAGGTCACACCCGGGAACCTAGGTCTGGAAGTTGGTCCCTGGCACCGTTCTCGTCCCTTGCTCTTGGAGGAGACTCCAGCCAAATCTGGACGGGGGTCCCATTTCCAAAAGAAAAGGGCTGCTGGCCGCAAGGAGCTGAGACCCAGGTCCTAGGAGTCAACCTCGTCCTGACACCTGTCATCAACAGTTCTCTGGTCTGACAACCACTTCTAAGAGCAAGTGTCGCCGCCCCTACTTATGAAATCCCTCTCCAATCTACCCATTTCCCCCACTGCGCCTCCCACTGCCTCGGTCTCTGACAGCCACCGCCGTCTGTTGCCTAGACAACCGCACCACCCTCCTCCTCCCTGTTGCCATTCCAGCCAATCTCCTCAGTCCCTTCTCCACGCGAAAACCCGAGGAGGAAGTTCCACCAAGTCCGACCACATCACAACCTTGCTCAAACTCCTCCCATGGCTCCCTATTTGCCTGGGTAACGGCCAAACCCGTCCGCACGGCACACAGAACTGCACGACCCGGTCTCCTCTTGCCGCCCCGACCTAGTCTCCTCGTCCCCTTGGCGCCTCGCCTCGCCCACTGCGCTCCGTATGTTCCCTCCGACCACCAGGTGCCCTGCCTGGAACGCCTCTCGCTTTCCCTTCGCTGCCTGATGAGCTGCGACTCGTACTCGACGTCCCCTTCTCCAGGAAGCCCTCTCGCACTAATCCGTGGGTCCCTGGCTCCCCAGCGCGGTTCACGCGGAGACCCCACCTGCGCTCCCGGCTCTGCCGCCTCCGCCTGCGCCGTACTTCGTCGTCCCGGCGCCGGCGGTTTCGCCGCCCATGGCTCCTGCTCCGACTTCGGCTCCGGCTCCGTTGCCTGCGGCCCCTGCGACCAGCCGACCGCGAGCGCGAGCGTGTGTCCCGACCCATCAGCTGAGACGGTGGCGGCAGCGCTGACACAAATATCCGGGGCCTGCGCCAGGGGCCTTCTTTCCCTGCGGCGCGCGCCTGGCTGCCCCGTCCGCGCCTGAGCCGGGAGATGGAAACCTGTCGCGCCGCCCCATCCCGCGGGGACGTCGATGCCCCGTAATCTCTCCACTGCCCTCAAAGGGGTCCGCGTGACGGACTCCCGCCGGACTTTCGTGCCCGGGGTTGGGGGCTCGCCCTTTAGGCAGTGCCAGGGGTAGCCCCACGTGGGTCCTCGCGCCTTGGTGGGGGGAGGGGGCTAGAGCTGTGGGCGGAGCCAGAGCGAACCAGGAACTGCACGTGGGGCGGGGCCTGGGGAGGCGGGACGAAGAACAATCGGCTCCGAGGGGAAGTGGACCGGCGTGGGCGGGGCCCCGAGGGCGGGATCGAGAGGAGGCGTGGCCTGGGGGCGGGTCCAAGGGGAGGCGAGCCGCGCTGTCGAGGTTTCTAGGCCGGTGCCGGCGCGAAGCTGCGAGGTCCTTGGTTGGGTCCAGACTGAAGGCGACGGACGGAAGCCAGGTCGGAGACTGAAAAGCCTTGAGGCCGGGCCGACCCTTGAGAGTGACCATCACGCTCCATCGCCCGTAATGAATACCTGTGTATTTTAAGGATTAAGTTAAAACACACACACACACACACACACACACACACACCCAGCAGGCAGGGCTGGAAGACCCTGAAGTCCCGTTCCAAGCTCCCCAGCCCACCCCAGAGGATGGTCCTTAATATTCTAGTTCTTCAAATGTTTATCGTAGAGGACAACTTCATGACCTCACCCTAAATGCCAGCTCTGTATGCTCTGCTTGGCACCAAGGCACAAAGTGGGGCTGGTGGCGGGGAGGACTTGCCAACCGCTTCTTGATAAGAAACCTGCTTGTCATGGGATCATGGGATGTGGGCTGAGGTGGGGGCGAGTCTGGCCTTGTGACTTTCAAAATGCAGATGTGTCTTTGACAATATCTGAATACTAACTTTTGAACGTGATGTGGTGGTGAGCACATTCCAGATCATCCCATCTTCAAGTCTAATTTACAAACAAGCTGTGTTGTTCTGTACCCTGACCTTATTTTTAAAAATTTTATTTATTTTTGAGAGAGAGAGAGGCAGAGCATGAGTGGAGGAGGGACAGAGAGAGACGGAGACGCAGAATCCAAAGCAGCTCCAGGCTCTAAGCTGTCAGCACAGAGCCGGACGCGGGGCTCGAACTCAGGAACCACAAGATCATGACCTGAGCCGAAGTGGGAGAGTTAACCGACTGAGCCACGCAGGTGCCCCTGCACCCTAATTTAAAAACCGACTTCCAAGGTCCTCCTTACACATGGGACCTTTCAAAGCAGCATTTCTCTGAGTGGGAATCCTGGGTAAGTATTTTCCCCATAAAAGGGGTCCATGTATTACTCAATTAGAGCAAGTCTGGCAGAACGAATACAAACTCTGGGGAGTGTTTGTTCTTTTGAGCTGGGCTGCACGGATGTCAGAAAGCTGTAAAAGTTTTCTGAACTGAACTGGAGCCCGAAGCAGACCATGGCTATTAAGGCATCCAGGTCCTGTTGTTATTTTAAATCTTACCAAGGCTTCTTTCTGCTCTCGTTCAAAGTCAGTCCTTAAGTTCCCAAGCAGACCACCGGCACACACAGAGGCAAAGAGAACGTGGGCTGATGCTTATTACCCGATTTATTAGAGAGATCTCTCCAACGTAAAAAGAAGGAGGGGTGGCGGGGACGGGGAGCGGGGGCCCGGGGCTGCATATGTTATTCGGGGCCAGCAGCGGCTGCACAGTTACAGAGATGCCCACGGCTCTGGGTTTGAGCTAGGCGGCATTCTGTGCCCGATGAGGCCGCGCTCCGGATTGTCACACACCAGACCACGGGGGCTGAGCACACGGAACCCCCTGAGAGAATTAAGACACACAAGGTTTGCAATTTTGTTGTTCTGAAATCAGTTCGACCATAAAAACGGGATGGGGGTGGGGGTGGGGCAGGCGATGCAACTGAGCCACCAGAGAAAAGGCGGTGGAGGGCGCTGGCCCACGGTGCGGTGCGGACCCAGGGGCTGCAGCGACAGTACCATGGCAAGGGACCCCACTGGAAGGGGAGTATTGCACTGAGCCAAGAGGTGGAGGCAGCGGGCGAGGGGGGTAGGACAGAGGCCGGCGAGGGCTCTCAGGAAGTTGCACCTTGTCAGTCTCAGGAAATGCCTTTCTTTTGCACAGTCAGCCAGCTGGCCAGCGCCCAGGCTCTCAGCTCTCAGGGACTACAGCCATCAGAGATGAGCCGGGAGGGGAGACAGGGTGTCACCACGAAGGAATTTAGATTTCTATGCTGGGAGGGGACAGCTGGCTGGGTCCAGAACCTTCCTCTGGGCAGGAGGGGCTGGGAAAGGCCATGAATTTGCTACACATTATAAAGTCTTGCCTTCCTGCCCCCCCAACCGGCCCGAAAAGAATAAGCAAACCCCTCCCACCGGCACAGTCTGCAGACCACGTTAGCATCCATGTGACAGTTCTTTGAAAAGGGACAAAGGATGCAACCAACACAAAACGGGTCTCCAAGGGGGTCTCAGGGACCTAACACAAAAATAGAGATGTCATGATATCCAGGAGGCTTGCAAACTTCTCTTGCAAGTCAGCATCCCAGCGGCGCCTCTGTTCTGTGGTTCAGGAAAGCCCAAAGGGGGACCAGCAGAGGCCCCCGCCTCACTCCTGAAGCTCCAGGTGGGCGCGGGCACCCTGGACACGGGGCACGCTGCTCCCGTCATCCCCGCGGAACTCTGATGCTGGCTTCTTGGTGACACAGCGGTCCTTGCTCGTCATCAAGGTCTGAGACGCACCTTCAGTTCTCTGCCTGCTCCGCTGCCATCCCCTTGGCGGGAAGGGGGAGGGACGGACTGGCCGCTCGCGGCATGCAGCCAGGACACCGACAGACGGATGCTGGGCTGAAATCCAGGTGAGGACGCTTCCCAGGGTCTGGACCAAGGCTTCTTGGGGAAGGGGGAGGGGACATGGTTTTGTTTCTCATCTGGGACGTTCACAGATGGGTTCTGATAGGTCCTCTGAGGGGTGTCTTTGCCCCAGGCTGCAGGCTGGCACGTCCCTGGCTGTCCCTGTGCCAGCAGCTGGGGGACAGTCCCCAGCGTGCAACCTGGTTCTCCAGGGAGGAGCGGCCAGCGGCCAGGCCAGCAGGCACCCTCTGGGTGCAAGGAGTGAGCAGGGTGAGGGTGCATGAGGGCCCGACACGGGGAGCCGTGGCATATGCAGCTCCCCAAGGGACTCGAAAAATCAAAACTCCTGGATCAGGGGGTTCTCCGCCAGGGAGGCAAGGGCTGGGAGGAATTCTTCCAGAAGGTGAGGCTTCAGCTCCAAGCCGGCTCCTGGCTCCCACATGAGCAGCCCAGTGGGCAGGGGGAAGCCACCGCACCGTGTCACCTCTCAAGAGGTGGGAGTGCATCTGTGTGGGGGCGGGACAGACCCTGCACTGCCGTCGGCTCCCCCGGCCACCTCTGGACACGGTGGGGTCTTTGAGGCCAGAAGGGACTGCCCCTGCTGAAAACGACAAGCTAAGAAAATTTTTGTTTTTCATGAAGAATTTCTTCTCTTCTCGTTTAACTCACAGACGCATTGCTGTCTTAACAAAAAAAAAAAAAAAACCACGCATCGCAGTCCTGGGGGTACTCGGCCTGGACAGCTGGGCAGCCTGACCTTGGGAGGGCTCCGGCTCAGGACGCGCTCTCTGGAAGTCCCACGGCCTGGGGGCCCGCGGTCTCCCTTCGCTCGGGCCCCTCTTCCAGATCCTGAGCAGGCCGCCTGGGGACCACCGGGAGCCCACAGTCCTGCGCTTCACCAGAGGGGCGGCAGCCCGGCCATTCTTGCTCATGGGTCACCTGGCAGGCGTCGTGGTGGGAAACAGATGTGGAGCGATTACAGGCATGGGGGGTGGAGAGCCGCCCCCGCCCACCGGTGGGCCTCCCCCAGGACGGATGGCCGGTGCCTGGCGGGACACCTGAGCCGGGAGGGCCTGCAGGCGCCAGCACCAGCGGGGGCCCCGTGGTCCCCCCTCCTCGGCACCCCGGCCCCGCGGAGAGGCGGAGCCTGGGAGCGTGGGCTTAGCTGGGGTGACCGGACCCCGCAGAGGGCTCCAGGTCCCGGAAGCCAACAGGCCTCGGTCCGACACGCATTCAAGCCCAGCAAAAAACCACAAGGTGCCGTGGGGGTGGTTTCTCTTCTTTTCCCATCGCGTCCTTTTTTTTTTTTCATCTTTTTCTAAAAAAAAAAATGCACACGTGTGCTGCCGTCTTTGTGCAAAGAGTTAAGGACCCAAAATAAATACATGATCGGACACTCGGGGAGGTTCACAGTCTCACAGGCGTAGGTAGTAGACGGGAGCTGGGGGCCGCGGAGCGAGGCCCGGCGGGCGGCGGCGCCTCCGGGGAGCAGCCGGGGCGGCAGCGAGCGCTCGGCTCTGGGTCGGTGACTGCATAGAAGTTACTGCGGAAGGCAAAGGTGCGGGTGAGGGCGCGGCGCCGGGACCCCGAGACGCCGGCCCCGCCCCCCGTCTGCGTCCCCGCCTGTCCCTGGGCCGCGCGCACTTACTGTGTCGCTCTCGCCGTCGGAGGCTGGGTGGCCCTGCGCATAGTGAAGCGGGGAGTACACCCAGCTCCTCTCGTCGGCGGGCTGCAGGGCGGGCGCGTGCAGGAAGGGCGCAGAGCAGGGTGCGAGAGAGGCGACAGGGAGGAAGGAAGAAACAGAAATAAAGGAGGCGGACCCCAACGCAGACGAGTAGGCGGCTCAGCCCGCGCTGTCCTCTCCCCGACAGGCCCCAGCCCCACCCGGACGGCCCCCTGGGCCCCTCGGGCGGCGGGGCTGAGCGGCGGCAATGCGGGTGGGCGGCAGGAAGAAGCGGTGCGGGTGGGGGGCGCGGGGAAGTGCAGGCAGGGCCCGGTGCAGGGGCGGGGCGTGGTCGGCTTGCTGTCCCCTCCCCTCCAGCTCGGCCCTCCCCTGGCACCCTCTCCTCCGTCCCCGCCCCGCACCTCGGTCCTGCCTGCTGTGCGGCCACAGGGGCCACCAGCTGGAGCAGGGCGCTGGACACCCTCCCCTGGGGGTCCCGGGTGATGCGGGCAGTCGGGGACACCGAGTGGAGCCCGTTTCCTCCTGCCCAACGCGTACAGATCAGCTGGCAGAGACCCGGGTGCGGGCCACCCGGACAGCAAGCAACACAGGCCCAGCCAGAGGGTGGGCTCTCCCGGCTGTGACGGGGGAGGGGGGCCGCCCCTCTGGGTCAGACTGGCGAGGAGGGCCCGTGTTCCTTCAGCACCCACACCTGTCCCTCCTGGGCCTGCTCCCTCCACAGGAATCCTCCCCACCCTGCAGCCCCCTGCTCCTTTCTCTTTCTCTTCCCTCCTGGGGACCCCCACCCCCATTCTTCGGCGCCTGTGGACCTACCCCCTTGCCACGCCTCTACTGGGAACACTGGGCCTGAGCACGCAACCTGCCCTGGCCACGCCCAAGTGGGCGTCCCCGGCCCCCCTAAACCCACGGGGCAGGGCACAAGCCAAGGCGCCCCCAGACCTGCCGCTCCTGGGTCAGGTCACCACAACCAGCCTCGCCTCTACACGGGTGGCTTGTTCAGAGCCTCGTGAAGGCCAGCGTGGGGCCTCTGTGCTCCGGGTGAGCCCCGGCCCTCCCGCCCCCCTCAGGGCCCCCACTTCTACCCACTCCCCCCGCCCCTCCTCCAGCCCTTGCTGCAGGACCTGCCCTCACAGGCGAGACCCCTGGGACCCGCCCAAGGCACGGCCCGCCGGGCGCCACGGTCAGCTCATTCTTGGTCAGCTCATTCTTGCCTCGGCACCGGCACCGGGCCCAGGGCCACACGCCGCCTGTGGGCGGGGCCTCTCTGGGGCGCGGGGGCGGGGCCTGCCTCGGGGTCTCCACGGACGCAGGACGCCAGGGTAGCCGCCCCCGTCTAGGGCAAGAACGTGGGCCAAGGGGGTTTCTGCCTGCACTCTGCAAAGAGCCTGCCTAGGGAAGGGAGGGGCGGTGGGCAGCAGGGCGCAGAGCCCCGTGGTGACCCCATTCAAGTGGAGCCAAGGCCACATCGTCCCGGGTACTGCAGGCCCTGGGGCCTGACGGTCGCCTAGCCCTCTCCTCCTGGGTGCCCCCCACTGGCTTCCGCTGTGCCCTCCGCGGAGCCCAGCCTTCCCTCCCCCACTTCCCCACTCCCAGCGCTTCTCTGTCAGGGTCAAGCCGTCTCCAGGCAGCCTCTGCAAATCACTCCCTGGGGGCCTCAGGGGCTGCCGTGTGTCCCCTGCTTAGATCACCGTAGGGGTGTGGCATCCCTGTCTCACAGCATGGCAGGAAGGCCTGGGGAAGCGGTTTCACTTCTTGGGTTTGCTTGGCAGTGCCAGGCACCCCGCGACGCTCAGGGGGAACCAGGGCTGGGGGTGTGAGCCTGTGAGGGGCCTCGTCTTGAGAACAGAAAGTCTTACTTCAGATACTCAACCCGTTCTGCCTGCCTGGAGTGCGGTGTGGTTCCGGGCAGGTTGCCTGGCCTCTCTGGGCCTCATTTATTGCTCATGAGGACAATTATCAGGCTCTGATGCTGGCACCGTCACCTGACGTCCACACAGCGCCCCAAGCACAGTAGGTAGAGGAGGGTCTCCGAGACACAGGGGAGGCGGGGGAGTCTGGACCCAGATTTTACGGAAACCGTGCCCTCTTGTGGGCTTCCTGGGGAGCTGAGGCCTTGGTCTCTCGCTGTGAAATGGGTATGGAAAGACCACCTCCTCCATCCTGCGGCTAAGGGCCTGGCTTTGCAGTCCCTTTGCTAACCTGTGTGACCACCCACTTCCGCAGGGCAAATGCCCCTTGGAGAGCCATGGGCAGCGAGGTCTGAATACGGGACAAGTGTCCACCAACCTGTCCCTGACTTGGGCGGGCTGGGGAGGGGGCAGAGGCGGCCAGGTCAGATGCAGACCCCACCACCTCGGCCAACTCCCCTTATCCCTGGCCGTGTGCCTGCAGGCCCAGTGGTGACATCACCAGGGGACACATGGCTGGCCTCAGTCAAGGTGCTTACTTCCCCAAGTCCCTTCTCAGAGGCCATGGGACAGCCAGGGCCTGTGGCTCCCCGCTGCCCAGGGCGGTGGGTCGGGGGCCGGGCTCCCTGGAGGCCTGCTGTGGTCACTTACAGTCCCTGAGGAGCTCAGCGTCACGGCCCGCAGTCGGCGATGCCGGGGGGAGTAAATCCAGTACCTCCCATCGGTGAACTGGGCGGGCCGGGCGAGCGGGGAGGAAGCAAACAGAGGACAGGATGAGGCAACAGGAATCCGGCGGGGAGGTGAGGCGGGGAGGGCGCTGGGCAGGGGCAGGTAAGCCGATGGCCAAGCGGGAGGTGAGGCTGGGGGTGGCAGGGTCCCGCTCTGGCCTGCACCTTCTCTGCTGCCCGCAGGGCCTGGCCGCCCACTCAGGTGTCAGGACCCAGACACGCCCGTGGGACACGGCCCCCGGGGCCGCCCCACACACACTGATACACAGAATGGGACACACACCAGGCCCCCAGAGATGGGGGGATGACGGCGGGTGTGGGGACGCACACACGGGGCCCCTGTTCCTACTCCGGGCCAGACAGAGGCCCCAAGCCAGAGAGCTGGGTGGTGGTAGCTAGCAGACAGAGGTGCAGCGGGCCCCCAGCTCACCGGCCCCAGGGGCGGAGATGAGATCACAGGTCTGGGAGGGGGACAGGCAGGCCCCTCCACTGCATCAGGCCATCCGGCCAGCCAGCACCCACCTCACCAGGCTCCCGGCCCAGCCAACCTGTCTGCCCGTGGGAGATGCAAGGGGAAGACGACCCCCAGCTCTGGAAGAGAGGTCCCGGGTCCCCGGGGGGGCAGGGCCCCTTCCTGCTCCGACAGACCTGCCTCCTCCAGGAGCCTGCCCCGCGCCACCATCCCCTTACGTCCCGAGAACAGGACCCGCCTGGCTGTGCCCACTGCCCAGCGGGAGAAAGGCCACACCGTCTGCAGCCCTTAGCATGGGGCTGCCCAGGACCGGGGGTGCCCATGGGGCTCAGAGCTCGAGGACCCCAGCTTCTGGGGAGATGCGGGAGCATGGCTAGGGCCTGGTGGTGGTCACGAGTCCTGGGGAGGAGGGACAGGGCAGTGCCCTGGACTTGGGGTGGCCTGGCATGGATGGAGCGGGGCAGGGTGCTCCCACAGCATGTGAGCATGTGGGTGTAAATGTGCGTGAGAGCACATGGGTGTGCAGGAGTGTGTGGAGGGGAGCGCGGACCAGTGGGCGCATGCCTGCGTCCACACGAGTGTGTGTCTGGTTGAGGGCCCGGCGACATCGGAGCCTCGGGGGACTTACAAAGTAGATGTCAGTGGCGGGTGTGTCCTCCTCATCCGAGGCCTGGCTGGCGGGCTCTGAGGCCTGGCTGGCCGTCTCTGCTTCGACAGCGGCAGAGGCACAGGCTGGGGAAGCCTCCACCCTGGGGACACAGGGACATGGGAGTCCTGGGGGCAGGGCCCTGGACGGTGCCCCCCTGGCCCTTCCCCTCCCCCGTGCGTCAGCACAGAGACAAGACTCAGGAAATCAAACAAAACCTCCCGCTACGGCTGAGGCCCCGGTGGTGAGCGGCCCTCCCGCAGACGGGTGGGCCCGGACCAGTCCTCTGCTCAAGGGCACACGTCAGTGGGCAGGCAGGTCCCGGCCTCCCCACTCGCTCCCTGTGCAACTCCGACGGTCCTTTCCCATCCGAGCCTCAGTTTCCTCATCTGTGGGGGAGGGACACCGGGCACCCAGCAAGTTGGTTCAGAACCTCTTTCTGATTTTCACTGAGCACTTCCTCTGGGCCAGGCCCTTCCAAGAACCTGCCTGAATTCACCCCATGACCCTCTGCCGGGGCAGGGGCTGCCCCTGTCCTGAGTTACAGACAGGAAACTGAGCTCCAGATGAAAGGTGAGGAGAATGACAAGCTCTGAGATGGGGGGGGGGGGCGGGGGCAGCACCTCTACCCTTGAGAGGTGGCTCTCCAGCCACGGGTGAGGATGGGCTGTTTGGGGGTAAAGACTACGAGACGTGTTATACTGTGAGAATTCAGTTAATGGGAAAAAGCCACTGTGTGCACACATGTATGCATACGTGTCAAATAAACTGTTTTGTTTTTTAAAGTTTACTTATTTTGAGAAACAGACTGAATGTGAGAGGTGGGAGGGGCAGAGAATCCCAGGCAGGCTCTGAGCCGTCCGAGCAGAGCCTGATGCAGGCAGGGCTCCATCTCACCAACCATGAGATCATGACTTGAGCGATCAAGAGCCTGACGCTCAACTGACTGAGTCCCCCAGGTGCCCCTCAAATAAACTCTGGACGGTAGGTGCGCCTGGGGGGTACAAGTGGTTGAGCATCCGACTTCGGCTCAGGTCATGATCTCACGCTTCCTGAGTTCGAGCCCCGTGTCGGGCTCTGTGCTGACAGCATGGAGCCTGGTGTCTGCTTTGGATTCTGTGTCTCCCTCTCTCTCTGACTCTCCCCGACTCATTCTCTGTCTCTCTTTCTCTCTCCCTTTTTCAAAAATAAACATTAAAAATTAAAAAAAAAAAAACAATAAAACAAAAAAAACCCAACCTCTTGGTGGCAAAGTGCAGCCTGGGAATGTGTGTGAATGCTAAGTAAGGTCTCTCGAAATGAAATGGAAATTTTAAAGAGCACGTAAAGCAGAAATCATGACAAAAACAATAAAAATTTGATAATGATGCAATTATAGAACCAAACACACCAAAGAGTAGAAACGAGTAAGGATGTAATACATCTGAATGCCACCAACCAATACGTGAGACAGAGTGGGCTCAGAACTTTCCAGCCCTTGGTCAAGAACACACGTTTCTCACACACGTCCACTGACATTAAAAAATGAATTCTGGGGGCGCCTGGGGGGCTCTGTCGGTTAAGCGTCCGACTTCGGCTCAGGTCATGTTCTCACGGTTCGTGGGTTCGAGTCCGGCGTCGGGCTCTGTGCTGACAACTCGGAGCCTGGAGCTGCTTCAGGTCTTGTCTCCCTCTCTCTCTGACCCTCCCCCGGTCACATATTTTCTTTCTCTCTCAAAAATAAATATTAAAAAAATTTTTTAATGAATTCTGGGGGCGCCTGGGTGGCTCAGTTGGTTAAGCGTACAACTTTGGCTCAGGCCACACACAACTCCTGAGTTCGAGCCCCATATGAGGCTCACTGCTGTCAGCACGGAACCTGCTTTAGATCCTCTGCCCCCCCAGCTTCTCTGCCCCTCCCCTGCTCGTACGTGCTCTCTCTCTCAAAAAAAAAAAAAAAATACACAGGACAAACAAAAATGGCTCAGAACCTTCCATCTCTTGACAGAGAACACTCATTTCCCTCACAAGTCCACCGTTATTAAAAAACAAATTCTGTGGGGGCCTGGGGGGCTCAGTCTGTTGAGCACCGACTTCGGCTCAGGTCATGGTCTCACGGTTCATGAGTTCGAGCCCCGCGTCGGGCTCACTGCTGTCCGTGCAGAACCTGTTTTGGATGCTCTGTCCCCCTGCCCCTCCCCCACTCGCATTCTTTCTCAAAAACAAACATTAAAAAAGATGAATTCTGTGTTTGACCATAAAGGCTAAGTTTATTTTTAAAATAAATACGGACATTTCAGTCCACTTTCAACTGAAAGCTGGGTAAGATCAGAAATAAGTACTGAAAATGTAAACAAAATAGTCTTCAAATGCTCCGAAACTGAGAGGCCCTCTTAAATAAACCTTGGAGCGGGATGTCTCCCGCCAGGCACCACGGGAGTGGGGACTGGATGGTTCTCTGGAGGCGTCTGGGGGGAGCGAATGGGGGCACATTTCTGGCCACAGGTGTCCACAGACACCAGCCCCGTGTCCTCTGGGGGCTGAGAGCCACTGCCTCAGTCCAGAGAGAACATGAGAAGTGAAATGACCCACTTCCTCCGCAGGCCAGTAGAGAAAAGCCGCTTCACGCGGAGCCCGGGGACCCGACAGCAGCCGGGGCTGTCCATGCAAGGCTGGGAGCGCCTCCTTATCAGAGAAACCGGGAGCCTGGACCCTCATGCACGGAAACAAACCAGGAGTTCAGGAATCACGCACATGACACGATGGGGAAAGCAGCCGAGTCCAATGTGGCTCCCTTGGGACCCGGAGCCCCACTCCTGCAGGCTCAGGGCTTGGAACCGGAGGGGCTGAGGAGGGATGATGGGGACCTGAGGCCCCGGAGGAGCCCCTGCGTGGACGGCCACCTTCCCGCTGCCCCTGCCCCATACCCTACATCCAGTGCCCCGTTCCTAGGCCCAGAATGTGGACTACATTACCCAGCCTGCCTTGTGGCCAGCTGGCCACGTTCAGCCAATAGGATCAGAGCAGGAGCCGCACGCCCGAATCCCAAAGACACAGTGGCCGGCTGGGGACTCACCCCGCATCCTCCTCCTTGGGGACCACGATCTCCACGCTGCACGCGGACTCCACCTGCACCGTGACCTGCTGCAGGTCCTCCTCCACGTGTGTCTCCTCCTGGGGCCTGGACGCAGTGGGACACGCACCTCACTCTCTCCCCTCACCAGAACCCTGCCCCCAGGGTGCCAGCCAAGGTCCAGGCCACATCCCCAGTCCCGCTGGGAAGCTGGGAGTCTCCGCGGGCTGCTGTCTCTGGTGCCACCTGACCAGCGCCCTGCACTGGCCCAGCTCAGCCCGCGGTCTGCAAGGGGGCGGGGGCTGTGTGTAACCCCAGTGCCAGCAGGGGAATAATGTGTGCCTGGTGGCCTGAATCCTGCCCACCGTTCTGGGGGCAACTGGGCCCTGGCCCGGAGCCTGGACTGGGAGTGGGGTGGCTCCAGGGGCTTCAAAGATCCAGGCCCCTGATGTAGACGGTCGGGTCAGAACATTCCGGCAGCCAGGAATGCACTCTCTCCGGAGAACAACCCCAGAGAGCAATATGGTTGTGCAGGTTGGAGAGGGAACTGCTTTCCACCAAATGTGCTTTATGCCCTAACTTTCCCCTGGCAGGAACAACTGACCCCAAACGAAGGAAAGCAAGCCCTGTGGTCATGTTGGCAAGATCAAACCAGTGGCACACAATCCAAGCTCCCCCTGAAGGCGGGCCAGGCGCTGCCAGGCGGAAGAGAAGGGGCGCAGCTCCACCGCTCACAGCCGTGTGCACAGGGAGGGCTGTGCGGGGGCACACACCCCTGCTCGTGTGAAGACTAAGGCAGAAACAGGCCGCACATTTGTTTTCTCATATGCTCATAAAACAGTTCTAGAAAGAGACAAGCCCGTGCAGGGGCTGCTCCCAGAGAAGGGAAGGGGCCCAGGGCACCGGGAGGCGTTTCACTAGATTCTCGTTTGTGCCCCTTAGAATGACGCATAGTTAATAGAAACAAGGATCAACACGCAGGTGCAGGGAAACGGGGCGGGGTGGGTGGAAAGGACGACAGAGTGGCTCGAGGCTGCAGTTCTAGACCCTAACTTAAACCTGTGTCCAGGCGAGCGGTCAGACAGGCGCACAGGCGCGGCTGCGGGTGGGAAAGCCGAGGGGAAGGGAGGGAAGGGGCGGGGCCGGGCGGGGGGCAGCTGGGGTCTCAGCTCACCGGCCATCCTGTCCCGAAGACTGGGTGCGCCGCCTGCAGAGAGACGCAAGCACGCAAGCAGGTGGAGCAGGCCGCCGCCCGCCCCGCCCCGCCCGTGGCCACGCCCCCGTCCCGAGTGGGGCCCCGCCCCCGCACGTGCCCCCGCCCCGCCCCGGGTGTGGCCGCGGCCCCGCCCCCGCCTCGCGGAGGGAGCCGCCCAGGCCCCTCACCGGTACCGTGGCTGCTCCGAGGTCTCCGAGGGAGATCGCTCCGGGATGGAGAGGGACGTGGAGGACAGGGTTGTGGCGATGGAGGCGGTGGTGGCCTCCTCAAAAGATGGCGGCGTGCAGGGCAGGAGGTCGGGCCGGCCTGTGGGGAGGGGGCTGTGGGCACCTGCGGGAGCCAGGCCCCCGGGGCAGTCCTTCCCGCCTCTGGCTCCACCTGCGGCTTCGCTCACCTTCCGCACCCGTGCCCCACCCCCACCTGCCACCCAACACTCCGTCCCTTCTCGGCAGCTTTAAAAGGGCAAATATATTTTATACCCCCCCGCCGCCCCCAATGGCTTCCAGGAGCCCACGACTCTGAAGTGCAAACCGCCCTCCAGGCCCACAGGTCCTGCTCAACCTGCCCAGTCTCTCACTCTGCTGTGACCACACAGGCCGCCTGCTGTTCCTCCGCTAGGCCCGCTGCTGCCCCAGGGCCTTCGCACAGGCAGTCTCTCCCTTCCTTGATGCTATTCCCCCAAGACTTCCTGTCTGGAATCTTTGACTCCTTAACCCTGTAAACTGGGAGGGACCTTCCAAAACACCAGGGCCAACCCCATCGGGTGCTTCATCCCTCTAGGTGTCTGCACACCTGGTGATGGGGTAGGTCACCTCTCCCGGTGGCACCTTCTTGTTCAGCTCTCCCTCCGCACTCCCCACATGGCTGCAGGTCTCAGGCTGGGCTGGGGCGGGGTGGCTGTCACCCAGGCCCCTGCCATCCAAGTGCCAGCTTGAGGGAACCTTTCCTCACACTGGGCTGCCTCCTGCATCCGCTCCCCTCTCCCAGCAGCGCCCTGATCTCTCCCGTCAGTGAGGCGCCCGTTCCCCCACCTGGCCGCTCACCTTCGTCCTCCAGCGTGGGGTAGCTGCGGGCCCCCCGGAGGTCATACTGTGCGTCTTCCCGCTCGCTGGGGATCTGGCTGGCCGAGAAGGCGGCCGTGGGCCCCAGGGGCTTGACGGCCAGCAACGCACCACGGCCCTTCTTGGACGGGGAGGATTTCAGGGCTGCGGAGAGAGGGGCGCTAGCGCTTAGGGCTGCCTGGGAGCCCCGGGGCAGGCCCCCCCAGCCCCCACCCGCAGTAACACCCCTGCCATCCGTTTCAAGCTCCTGACATCTCAGGACGCGGCGTGGCGGTGGCCCGATGAGCCAGCGCCAGGTGACCAGGCTGGGGCACGGCCCACACGGGCATGGCCTGGGCTGGGAGGGCAGGTCCCACGCAGGCCTTGGGCACAGACACTGAACACCTACTGTGTGCCAGGCCCCAGGCTAGACACTGGGGACACACAGTGACCAAGGCGGACAGGCATGCTGCCTTTTGGGGTGCAGGGGGGGCCTTCTGCGGGGGGAAGACACACAGGGAGAAATCCCCTTTCTGGGACGTGTACCGGGATCGGGGACCCGAGGCCCAGCTCAGACACCCAGGGGCAAGAGCCGCCTGTTTGTCCCGTGTCCTCCCGACAATGCCCAGTTCTGGCTGCCTCCGTGCTCACCAAGGCCGTGCTTCCGTGGTGACAGCATGAGAGGTCAAGCCCAGCTGCTGTGTGTGTACAGATGGGAAAACTGAGGCACGGAGTGGGGCATTGCCTGCTGGAGGTCCCCATGAGGGTGGTGCCCTGACTATCCTGTTCTGTGCACCAAGTCCCTGACCAAGGCCCAAGGATGACCCCGTGGCGGGAGGAGGCGCTGTGGGCCCTCTGGGCTCCTGGCCGCCCTACCCCCTTTCTGTACCCCCAGGGCCCCTCCTGCCCAAAGCGCCTGGGAGCTCACAGGAGTTCTTCCGGAAGACCGTGTTGCTCATGAACTTGAAGAAGCGCTCTGCGTAGAAGCTGGGCCGGTGCACAGAGACCGTGTCCTGGGAGAGAAACAGGCCCAAGGGCAGGAAGGCGTGAGTGCTGCCATCCCGCCAGGCCCCTCCCCCCAGCCCCGCAGGGCAGCCCAGGGCACACGCGGGTGGAGAGGGGGTGGGTCCCCAGCACGGGGTGGCAGGGAGACCCCTTCATCATCAACCCATCTGTATTTAAAATCCTTTGAAGCATGTGACTCGAACAGCTATTCAAAGAGGTAAACGAGGAAGTATCAGAATACAGAAACCGCAGCAATTCTCTAAAGCAGCATCGGCAAAGGGCAGCCGGACACCCTTTGTGGGTAACATTTGGTGGCGTGCAGCCACGCCTGTTGTGGGGACAGGTGGCCGCTGGCGTTCCTCGGTCCCAGTGCTTGTGTGGGTGATGCTGGGCACGCCGGGCTCCCCTCCAAGAGCAACAGGGAGGCTGGAGGCCACTACACTTGCCGGACTCAGGGGCAGAACTGCCGTCAGGGAGGGGACTCCTTTCTGCCCCCAGGGCCTGGCATCCCCGCCTCCCCTTGGTACTGCTGACATCACCTGAGCAGCACCCCTGCCCCCCCCATGCCAGGAGCTCCCTGGGGAGGGGGGGTGACCACAGAGGGGCCCAGACACGGCCCGGGGCCGCCTCCTCCTGGAATGAAACAGAACCCACAGGGACTCGTGGTGGGGACTGGCGACCTCCAGGGTGAAGGCCACATTCCCATCCTCGCTGCCACGAGGCGTGGCCCCAGGACCGTGTCCTGGAAGGTGGCAGGGGAGCCGAGGCAGGGACAGTCTCCACCTGGAGCATCTGTGGGAGGCAGCTACGCGGGTCATGCCCGGGAGTGTGCAGCGACATGGGCGGAGAAGCCGGCCCTGCACTCCACGGGCCACCCCACCTGCCCCAGGCTGCTCACACCCGTGCGACTACGCTGACCCACGTTTGGGCCCCCAGGAACTGAGCCAAACCCTGCTTTGGGGGTGACAAGTGGCCTCAGTAGGATTTGCAGTTCTCCTGGCTGCCATTGACTTTAAAATGTCACGGAAAGGCTTCCTGTCACCTGGACCCTCTTGAGGCACCTTCTGGAAGCTCCCATCTGGACCCCCCAAACACTCTCTGAGGGGTGTTTGGGGCCGGCTGGGATTTTGGGTTTTACAGACTGCACAAACACAGATAGCCCTTAGCACTTTAGTAACAACTGGTCTGAAGGGAGCCGTGGGAGCACAGGTGTACATCAAGGCCCCGGCCAGCTCGCCAGCACAGCTGGACTGGGGTGCCGGGGCTGCCGTCCAAGGTGCACCCTGTTTGGTCCCCAACAGTTGTCCTGCCCCATGGGTGTGGCCAGAACCCAAGCTCCCTCCATACTGCACATTTCCAGGACGTTCCTCTGCCCCTCACCAGCGGCTCAAACCCCCTTGCTGGACATCCTACAGCTAGCTGCCCGCACTCTCCCGTCCTGACCCTGACTCCTTGGGCTGCAACTGCCGGGTCACACGGCCGCCCCCACAGTGCACTGGCTCTGGGAAGGGGGCCTGTGCCTCTGGGCTCGGGCGCTCCAGCGCGTGGCTCCGGGCGGACCTCACGACTGTGGGCTGACGCAGGAAGGAACATCGCTCACCCCGTCGTGGACGAGCGCCTTCCAGGTGTGTTCCAGCTTCTTGATGAACCTGCAGAGACAACGAGGGGACAGAAGTGGCCGACACGGGGACACCTGTGGTCATCACGACTGGACGTGCTCCTGGCACCAAGTGGGCGGGAGAGCCCTGGCCTAGAGGAACGGAGCTGCCTCAGCCAGAGGCCCCCTCCCTCTGCCTGCCCCCCCTGGCCCCCTCCTCACCCACTGGCGGCTCTTACCGCTGCTACTCAGAGAGGAAGTGAAAAGGCCGCGGTGGGGGGCGTACAGCCAGCACGTCCCAGAGCGCGTCCTTCCTCTGTCGTCACGGCCTAGGCTGTGCCTGGGGCCTCTCTGCTGAAATCAGTGCCCTGCACTGTGGCTCTAACTAGATCACTGCACACCTGGGCTGGGGAGAACGGTGCCTCCTCCAGGCAGCCTTCCTGGATGCCCTCTAGTCTATGGGGTGGGGGGAGGGTCCCCCTTAGGACACCCCTAACCCAGGATGAGCTTCCGGTGCCTGACATGTGCTGGCCCACCCTCCTTGCCTCGACAGCCCTGCGGAAACCCGAGTTTGATGCTTCCAAAGCATCCCAGGGCGCCTGGCTGGCTCAGCCGGGTAAGCGTCCCACTCTCTACTTTGGCTCAGGTCATGATCTCACAGTCCATGAGTTAGAGCCTGTTACTGGACTCTGTGCTGACAGCGCGGCGCCTGCTTGGAACTCTCTCTCTGCCTCTTCCCTGCTCTCTCTCTCAAAATAAATTGAAAAACATTACGGCCTCCCACTCCTGCTCTAAATCTGGAGGGACGCCCCCAGGGACAGGCTGCGACCATCAGCATCCGACGGGCAGGAGCCGAGGTTCCTGCTTATGAAAGAGACAAGAAGAAATGACCCAGCGCCCAGTGGGCTTCCTGAGGGGCCGGGTGGGGAACGGGGACTGCCAAGCCCAGGGTCCCCCCTGTCCTGTCCCGACGGTGCATAAGGAACACATTCTACTCTCAGGAAAGAAAACAAGACATGCTCGCCCCCAAAACCTCACGCGGGACAGGCGCGGGGAACGGGTGGCCACACCCGGCTCTAAGCTGCGGGTTAGGCTTCGGTTCTGCGGCGCCAGAGACCACACGACACGTGGCCGCAGCCACGGTTACTTCCGCCCGTCTGAGCTGTCCCCAGACGCTGTGCTTTCTGGCTGCGGGGGTTTCTGTCCAGCGCACTTTAGCCGGACACCCGGCATACAGTCGATGCTCAACAGACAGGGCTGGACCAGCTGGCGACACCCCACACGCCCCACACCAGCCCCGAGCTCCATCTGACGTGGGTTCTCGCCTCGTTCCTCAAACAACCCGGAAGGTGGAACCGGCCTGTGGGGTCTGAATGCCTCCCTTACAGGCCCAGGGGCTGAGCAGCCAGAGGGAGCGATCCGGGCCGAGGAGGCCTGTGTGCAGGGGCGGGGGCACCCACCTGTAGGACTGCAGGATGTCAATGATGCCGATGTGCAGCAGCAGCCGCTCCCCGCGGCCGTTCACGGCGGGAATGCCGCCCATCCTGCCGAGAGAGACAGGGCCGGGGTCGTCAGCACCCCCACCAGCCGCCCCGCTGGGGGCGGGGCCCAGAGCCAGGGCGCGGGGAGGCTGAAGGAGCAGAGCCCACAGGCTCCGGCAGGTGGCAGCCCGGCTGGGGCCGCGCCGCTCTGCAGCCGCCTCAGACACGTCAGGCTGGAGGCCGGCAAGGGGTCCGGCCCCCACGCGACGGTGTGCACGCACACGCACGCCCTGGGCGGGGCCACCAGCACTTCTGGGTCCCGTCTGGGGAGTTAGTCACTTCACTCAGCCCCGGGCCCACACGCACCCGGCCCAGCACGTTAGTGAGGTCACACGATGCAGCGACTGTCCTCAAGTCCCCATTACCCCAGACCTGCCAGGCCCGGGGCCCCCAGGCTCCGCTCACTGCACTCCAAGCACTGCCCAGCTCACCTGTGCGCCCCATCATCCCCTGCCAGGCCTGGCACGGACCCTACAAACACCGAGACGGTGGAGGTCGGGCCAGCACGCCAGGCCTTTGGACACGCCCCCCCCCTTCGCTCCCCCACCCCACCGGGGCTCCTCCCCCATCTTCCCCAGCAGTGGGGCTCCCCCCGTCTCCCCAGCTGTGAGCCCCCATCTCCCCAGCTGAGCCCCCCATCTCCCCAGCTGTGAACCCCCTCCTCCCCAGCTGTGAGCCCCCCATCCTCCCCAGCTGTGAGCCCCCGGCTCCCTAGCTGACGCTGGGGGTTATGGCCCCTCCACGTGGGCCCCAGTGCTGGTTCCCTGAACGCTCGGCCTCGACCCCGTTTACAGAAGGGGTTCCCGCCGCGGACAGTCCTCCTCAAGCACTGGACAATGTCTGGAGACGTCTGTGGCCCTCACGACTGCGAGTGTCCTCGCACGGGGTGTAGGGAGCCAGTGCTCAGGAAGCCCCAGAGAACGACCTGGCCCAGTGTCCGTGGTGCCAGAGGACAGGGGGGACACCCCCAGGTGTGGCCCAGGCAGGGGGTGCGCCCCTCTCTGAGCCTGTGACCTCGTCCTCCACCGCAGGGGCTGTTCTCCCTGGGCTCTGGGTTCGGCGCCTGCTGTAAGTGTCGCCTCGGTCCCCAGCACTCAGCACTGCACGGCTTTGCCTCAGGCGGTAATTAGCGCCTTAACCCACTCTGGGCTCCGACGGGACGAGGGACGTATGTGTTCCCCACACGGACGGCGAACGCCCCGGGCATCACACACCCGGGGGGCTGTGCGTCCACCTGTGACCCTCACGGGACCGGCAGGCTGGCGCCCGGGTCCACAAACCAGGAACCGGCCGCAGACGGGCTTCTGGACTCATCTGCTCCCCATCTCTCGCCCTCGCGGCCAGCTCTCCCCGCCCGCCTCACTCCCGAGGGCCCCTCAGTCCCCGGCCACCTACGTGTCGTCCGACTCGATGGCCTCGCCGCGCGCGGCCCCGCCCTGGATGGACTCCATGGCCGTGGAGTAGAGAGCCTTCTGGCCCAGCGGCCGCTTCTCGTCCGCGGTGCTCTGGGCGCCCTGGGCCTGCCGCTCCCGCTCCTGCTGGTCGATGTTGTGCACGCCCAGCAGCAGGCTGTAGTCCATGATCTTGAAGCTCTCCAGCACCTGCCGGGGGCGGGGTCGGCAGGTCACGCCCCTGGCCCCCATCCCCAGATGCGGCCCCACGTGACCCCAGGCTGCGTCTCGGGTCTGTGACCGTTTGGTCCCCACAGCCACGCGGGGGGCCTGTCCTGACCCCCACTTCACAGACAGCCAGGAAACCAAGGGGGCGGGGGCAAGGGGCCAGGCCACGTGGGGGGCAATGGGACCTGGGGTGCGGCATCCACAGGGGGGCGGGGGGGGTTTCCGGAAACTCCGCACACAGTGTCTGCTCCTGGCTCCGAGGCCTCTGACACCTGGGCTCAGGGATGCCCCGGGGTGGGGGGTGGTCCTTGGGGGAGGTCTCGGGAGCCAGAGGTGGTGGGCCTTGGGGCCTCGGGCAGGCATGCCCCCCACTGGGCATCTGTGGCCTCATCTCTAGAGAAGCAGGCTGGAACCCCAAGGCCGCAGGGGGAGGAGGAGACCACACTGACGTGGAGGGAAAAGCAGGCTGTGGGCCTGGGGCTCACACTGCACTCGCTTCTACCAGCGTCCCCGTTTCATAGATGGGACAACTGAGGCCCAGGGAGGTGAGGGACCCCGGCCCGCCCTTGCCTGGGGCCCCTCACCAGGCAGTCCCGCTGCAGCGTCTTGACGAGGGCGGAGAAGGTGTCTGCGTCCAGCAGGAGCCCCTCGGGCATGTCCTGGATGAAATCCAGGTCCTTGTAGGTGGGGATACTCTTCTCCTTCTCCTTCTTGCTGGCCCGCCGCTTGTACGTGGAGCCCTTGAGGTCGAACTTGAGGTGCATCTTGACCACGCGCGGCAGGATGTTGTTCATGACCACCACACGGATGTTCTTGCCGCCCGACTGCACACAGTACAGCCCGTAGAACTTGGGCAGCAGCGTCCGCGGGTTCTGGTTGAGGTTCTGGGGGGCGGAGGAGGGGAGAGCGCCGTCGCCAGCGCGCTCTGAGCAGGACCACCCCTAGGAAGCCCTCCCTGACTACCCCCCGCCGGGCTGGCCCCACACTCTGACATTAGCCAGGTCCCACCAGACAAGGTGCTCTGGGTGTCAGGGCCCGGCTCCCCTCCGGGTCAGACCCTGGTCCCCACTGCCCCAGCCTGGGGTGACACAGGGTCACGCCTTCGAGGCATGGTCAGCACAAGGGTCGGCAAACTCTGGGTACAGGGCCAACTTCCACTCCCCGCTTATTCTCCCACGGCCAGCGGCAAGCCACGAATGGCTTTATGTTATTAAAAAGTTAGGGGGAAAAAGGAAAACACTATTTTGTGACATGTGAGAACAGCATGAAATTGACATTTCAGTGTAAGTAAATGAACTTTTCCGGGGAGCCTGCCCCTCACTCGGGGTCCATGGTGGCTTCCCTGTGGCGACAACATGGCTGAGCCACGGAGGCAGGGGCTGCCTGGCTCACAAGCCCCGGTGTTTTCTGGATGGTTCTTTACAGAGAGCTCGCCGACCCCCCGCGGTGGGAGCAGGGCCACCGGAGCCTCACACACACCAATGACTGATGCCCCGGGCGGGGAGGGGTCACAGTCCAAACAGAGCTGCCCAGAGAGGCCTGCTGCACCCATGCCAGGTGCCCACCGGGCACAGCGGGGGGGGGGTGGGCACTCTGACCCTGCCACCAGCCCTGCCGCTCCTGCTTCCACCCCCGCCCAGGCCGTGAGTCACAGGGAACGGGAACGGGAAGTGCCCTGGCAGCTGGTCCTCTGTGACACCCCAGCTGCTGGTCCGGCCCCCCTCCCCCACGCCTGAGTCACCAGCTACCAAGACACGAGCCACCAGCCATGATTTCTGGGATCCATGACTCAGGGATGCCAGTGGGGGGAGGGGAAAGGGAGCGAGGACTGCCCCCTCCGCCCCCACTCCTACTGCCCCCCATCCCCGGGGAAGGCCAGGAGGGCCTAGACGGCAACTCCTGCTTGCCGAGTGTGAGGGGACACGGGGGGACCCTGAAGGGGAGGCTCGGGACCCAGGCAGGCTTCCCATGGCCCGCCCAAGAGGGGCCTCCCAGACCCCCTCTGCCCGAGCTCTGCTCTTGGGACTTGCTCCGGACAGGACAGGAGACGAGCTAGGGGCAGGGTGGGCTCCTCACCAGGTAGTAGCGGGGGGTGGGGATGCGGGGTGGGGCTCCTCACTACGTACTAGCCGGGGGCGGGGCGGAGGCGGGGCTCCTCACACGTAGTGGCCGGGGGCGGGGCTGCGGGACGGGGCTCCTCCCACATAGTAGCCGGGGGCGGGCCGGGGGCGGGGCTGCGGGCCGGGGCTCCTCCCACATAGCAGCCGGGGGCGGACCGGGGCGGGGCTCCTCACCACGTAGTGGCCGGGGGCGGGGCTGCGGGACGGGGCTCCTCCCACATAGCAGCCGGGGGCGGGCCGGGGCGGGGCTCCTCACCACGTAGTGGCCGGGGGCGGGGCTGCGGGACGGGGCTCCTCCCACATAGTAGCCGGGGGCGGGCCGGGGGCGGGGCTGCGGGCCGGGGCTCCTCCCACATAGCAGCCGGGGGCGGACCGGGGCGGGGCTCCTCACCACGTAGTGGCCGGGGGCGGGGCTGCGGGACGGGGCTCCTCCCACATAGCAGCCGGGGGCGGGCCGGGGGCGGGGCTCCTCACCATGTAGTAGCCGGGTAACAGCTTCTGCAGGAACTCGGCCTCCTTGTGCATCACCGTCTTGATGATGAACTCGTCGTCGCTGGTGACATAGAAGAGGGAGCCGCTGGCGCCGGGGTTGGACAGCTCGATCAGTGGCTCGTTGCACAGCGAGTACTGGGGGGGCAGTGAGTGGGCAGGTGGGTCGCTGACGCCCCACACACCCAGTGTCTAGCGGACAGCTCTGGAACAGGTCACTGTCAGCTTCCTTTCACAGATGAAGAAATAGGCTCAGAGAGGGAGACCGGCACGCCTGAGGCCACACAGCAAGGAATCAAACCCCAGGCTAAGCCGCAGCCTGGGTGCCAATCTCCTAAGGCAAGGTCCCTCTCCTGTTAGTAACAGACACCCAGTCGTGCTAGGGTGTGCACCCATCTGGCCAAGACTCGCTGCCCAACCTTCCCCCACAGCTAGGTGACACTGCAACAGTCAACTCTGGCAACGAGCAGTCTGTAAAAGCTTCTGAATCCCTCATCGGGTGACACACGCTGGTGCCTCTCCCTCCTTCCCATCCTTCTCCCACCTGGAAAGCTGATGTGATGGCTGGAACCCCAGCAGCCACGCTGGACCACAAGACAACCTTTGGTATGGAAGCCACACACACAGGAACAGAGAGAAGAGCCTGTGTCTCTGGCGAGCAGCCCCCACCCTGGCCCCTGCACACCCTTCTCTTCCCTGTCTTCTCTTCCACGGACGTAGGCTTTTCCATGCTTGCTGCCCATCAGCCCCACACGTCCTCCCTACCAACAAGCCATAAATTCTGTGGCCCCACGGATTTTTAAGCATTTTTCTCACGAGGGTCCCTGGCACCCACGACAGGGCCCAGCACAAGGCAGGTGTCTGGTCCGTTAAGCAGGGAAGTGAGGCCCGCAGGCCGCTACCCCTAGGCCTCTCCAGTGAACGAGCCAATGAAGTGATTTTTGGGATTCAGGCTGTGTGGGTTGGGGGTCTGTCCCCTGCACCCCTAGAGTCCCGACTGAGCACCGCTGGTATACGGTAGGGGCGAGGCCACAGCTTGTCCCTGCTGGGCCACAGGGTAAACGCCGAGAGAACTCCTGCTGAATACCTGGGTGTAAGGACCCTAACCCAAGCCCCAGCAGTCAGCGCCCTGGCTGGACGACGACCCGGGGAAGCTGGGGCGGCCCCACCTGCCGTCTGGCCACGGCCAATCCCAGAACCAGCCGTGGTCCAGCAGGACGTGGTGCTGCGCAAACTACAGAGTGTGGCCCGGTGTCCCGGTGTCCCCGGTGTCCCAGGCTGGCCATGGTGGGACGGGCACCACCAGAGCGTGACTCCCCAGGGACCACAGGCGCCACCCTGAAAGGAGCCCACGGCCACAGCTACCGCCCCTACTCCTGTGACCTAGTGCCGACCACGGGGCCGAGAGCACCGCCTGGTACTGCCCGCTGCCCTGGTGCTGACCGGTCGGGTCACCTGGGGGGCGCAAAAGTTTCCCCCACTCCTGCACCTCAGGCCATGGAGCCGACAGCCCCTCCCAGGCCCCTCAGGGGGAAGGTGCTGGCAGAGTCCCCCACACGGTGACCGGCTCAGAAACGGCACAGGCTGCAGTGGGGCTGACGCAAGCCCGTCTATACGACAGGATGTGTGGACGTGTAGACGGCCGGAGGACAGGGTGCCCGAGACCCATCTGCACTGGGGGCGGGGGGTGACGGTGCCGGAGCCGTGTGGGGGCCCCACCCAGGGCTGTCAGCGGCCGGGAGCCAAGCCAACGGGCCTCCCGGCTGTGCTGACCAGAGGCAGCAAGAAGGCAGCTGGGGGTGGGGGGGCGGGGGGGGGAGGTCCCGTTTGCAGCCAGCAGGGCCCTCAGACCTGCGCTGCTCCGCCCACAGCCAGAAGGCACCAACACCCTTGGAAACACAGGCCCTGGATGCCCGTGCTCTCCCTCCTCACCCCTGCCTCACCCGGCCCTGCCACCTAAGGCAGCAGTGAGGGGCGTCCTGGGCCCCGAGAGCCCCCAGGAACAGGGAAACCCTGAGGTAGGAGAGGACAGTTCTGAGAGATGAGCGCCGAGGGGCGTGTGCGGCTTTCCGCAAAAGAAGTCTGTGAGCAGAGAAAGGTCTGGAACCAATGCCAATGGCAGCTGCCCTGAGGGAGCGGCCTAGGAGACGGCGTACAGGGCTCGGCCCAGCTGCCAAGGAGGAAGTGGTGGCACGCGCAGACTTCCCAACCAGGTGACCGCCGACCACTGGGACAGGGTCACGGGCAGACGGCCCCTGATGTGCCCCCTTCCCCCTCGGCGCCCCGGGAGGGTGTCTGTGGCCCGAGGCTGGCCGTCTGCAGCCCCCACCCCCACACGTGTCCCCTCTCCCCCCCTCCTCCCCCCTGCCATCCTGAGATGGGGACAGCCCAGGGCTCCCACAGGGATGGTGGGGGAGCACCCACGAAACTCAGGACCACCGGCAATTGCCACAGAAGTCTCTGGAGCCGAGGTGTGGGTGCCCACGGCCACGGGGTCCCGGGGGAAGAGCTGACAGGCAGGGGCGGGGCCTCTCGTCCAGGGGCCCGGGGCACCATCACTACAACGGAGCAGGTCTTCCCAAGGACGGAGGACATCTGCCGAGCACCCACTCGAGGCCGAGACCGGGCTGCGGCCAGCGCCCTGCGTCCGCTCTGCTTGTGTCCACACCCCGCCAGCCGACAGAGGCCACATGGCCACAGGCGTCCACTTCTCTCCCCAAGACCTAAAATCCAGGTCGCCCGGGCCGTTTCTACAGCAGCACCACCAGGCTGGCCTCGCCCCAGTAAGGCTGCGGGGCCACAGGGACCGTCATTACGGGGCCAGCGGGGGGAGGCACGTGGCAAGGGCCAGAGTCGCGGTCAGAGGCCCAGGCCTGGCCCCGGCAAGGGGCACCGTGACTGTGGGGCACCTGGACACACTCCTGGCCGGAGCAAATGCTGCTCCCTCTGGAGGACACAGAGTGGCTGAGGGCACAGCTTTCCCACAGACTAAGTGCCGAGGGGAGCGAGCGGCCAGGGACCCCCCGACACGCAGGGAGGCGAGTCGCTGCAGGTGAGAACCAGGGGGACTGGGGGTGCCGGGGGGACCGGGGCCCGAGCCCCAGCGACACCAGGCAGTGGCGATCACATGGAGTAGATGCAACAGCCATGGACGCGGTCTCGCACGGGGAGTCAGGCTTCCCGAACACAAAGTCGCAAAACAGCGAGCGGGCGGACTTCAGACAGACCAGCCAGACCTTTCGCAAGAGCAGACGGACCCACCCAGGTGAGGACCCCTGCGCACTCGAGCTCTAACTTCCAGGAGTCCTGATCCATCACTGTGAGATCGAAGGGTAACGCCTAGGTTCTGACTTTTCTAAACGTGTATTTATTTGAGAGAAAGAGACGGAGACAAAGAGAGACGGAGCACAAGCAGGGGAGAGGCAGACAGAGAGGGGGAGAGAGAGGATCCCAAGCTCCGTGCACGCAAGCGTGGAGTCTGACATGGGGCTCGAACTCACGAACCACAAGATCGCAACCTGAGCCGAGATCAAGAGTCGATGCTTAACCAACTGAGGCCCCCAGACATTCCAAGATTACTCTAACTGGAGAGACTAAAGCCACACCAGCACTGGAGGGGACGCTCAGCTGGTCCCCATGACCCACCTCCTCTAGAATGGAGGTGTGACCTGTGACGCGTCTCCAACCAACAGACGTAGCAAAGACGGCAGGACAGTCAGGTCCCTCACGCTCTGATCACGAGACCCGCAGGGAAGGAACGGACGCCCCAGATTGCGGACAGTGGGGTCCCGCCCACGTGGCAGTGGGCCTGGAGGCAGGCTGCCTCTCCTTCCGGTGCCCCAGGCTCTAGCCCCGCCCTCCACGGCAACCCTGGGCAAAGAACTGGGATGAAACGCGCGCGTGAAGTCCTGACCCACGGAAACCACGAGGTGACCGACAGGTGGCGCTGTGAGCCACCTGGCCTAGTGCAGCTTGTCACGCAGCAGCAGCTGACTGACGCTCTTACCAGGTAATCGTCCGGCCGGATCCCAAAGAGTTCCCGGAAGTAGCGGAAGGCGACAGGTGCATAGGTCTTGAACCTGAAGTCCTGGAAGTGGTGGGCGGGGGTGAGGTTGCTGCCTTCACTGCGGAGCAAGGAGAGAGGGGGGCTGTGAGGGACGGCGGCGGCCTCGTGGGTGCCTCCCCCACTCCCCCCACTCCCCCCACTCCCCAGCAGTGCGGACGCCCCAGACAGGAGCAGCGCCCTGGCCCCTGAGCTCCAAGGCCTTCTCCAGACAGCCAACCCAGACAACGGCGCGGAGCTCCCTGGGGGACAGAGAGCGGAGTGCCAGTACCTGACCGGGAGGGAGCCCACTGCCCAGCCTCTCCCGCAGCTATAGCTCTGGCCACACGACTGTGCTCAGCCAATGGGCCCTGAGTGGGGCAGAAACATGCCACTTCCCCATCCTGCCCTGCCTGGGGAGGATCATGTGCTCTCTTCCTGTGGCTGGTGGAATGCAGATGTGATGGCAGGATCTGAGGCAGCCACCTGAAACCCTGGGCTACAAAAACTGCCTATGAGGATGGCGGAACAGCTACAAGAACGCGGGACCCCAACACCGGGGAGCTGCCCGGCGGCCCTGGGTTGCCCATCAGTACTTTTCATGTGACAGAAAAGTAAACTTATGTCTCTTCCTGTTTCTTAAAATCAGTGCTGTGTTGCATCGCTCTGGGCAGCAAACTAACATCACAACCAAGACAGGGTCAGACCTTGAAGCCCAGAAGAAGCCAAGGGAGGCCGGTGCTGTTTCCAGCAGAGAAGGGCACTCAGAGAGCAGCAAGGCCGCTTTGCGTCCCTACCGCGTCTGCGCGCTGGGTGGGCATCCCAGGCGCCAGGCAGCCTCTGTGGTGCGGCCAGGCCTACCTGGGGAAGAAGATGCTCTCCACGACGTAGAAGTCCTGCATGAGCACGTCACGCTCTGGCTTGGAGCTCAGGTTGCCTACGGTGTAGCCGATGCCCAGCTGGATGGCCCCTTTCAGGGTGGAGGACGTGGTCTGCGGGGAGACCCAGCTGCATCAAGGCCCTTGGCTTCGGGGGCGGGGGGGAGGCTAAACAAGACGCCCCTCAGGGTGGCAGGATGGGGCGGCTGTGCAGCCTGCAGCTCGACCCTGGCACCCATCCCCATCATGGGGTCCCAGGGTGCCTGCCCCCCACTTGTCTGGGCCATTGCTGAGCTCACACAACCCCATGGCGAAGGGTGGCCTGGCTGAGACGCCAGTATCACCTCATGAGGCCCCCAGGCCTGTTTTCCATCAAGGTTCTAGAAGGTTCCAAGTTCTCAAACTGTCCCGATTCAGCAAGGGTCTATCTACCATCAAGATTTCCTTCTGGGGGGAACCTGCGTTTACAGAGTGACATCCTTTCACTTCCGTGACCCCGGACTGCTGCTACCCATGACGTGCACAGTCACGCTGGGCGAGCGACCCTACTGCTGTGCCTCGGTTTCCCCAGCCACAGTGGGGCATGTCAGGGGCTGCTGGGGACGAAGTCTGCCCACGCTGGAGCAGGAGGGGGTGGGAGTGAAAGCTCAGCCCGCTTCCCAGGGGAAGGGAGGAGAGCCACAGTCTCCCAGGGTCCCAGGAGGCTCCTGTGGCCGGGCAGGCGGTGCTGCAGCCGCAGGCGTGTCACCCGAAGCCTGTGATGGTGACAGCAGGTGAGGACCTCACTGGGATGGAGGGGCCGCACCCAGAGCATCTGTCTGCAACCCCTGTGTGGGGGCCCCCCCCACGCCGCCCCACTGCAACCAGCCGCGGGCAGAGAACCTTCTTGTAGGTGGTTTCGCCAGACGCGTCCACTCCCCGATGACCCAGCTTCTTCCCGTGGCCAGGGCCCAGCTGTCCAGTCATCGGCGGGGCCTGGAGAACAGGAAGCAGGAAGCATTAAGCAGCAGCATGGAGGCGCCACTGGGGCCAGAGAGCTCTGGAAATCCTGACCAGAGCGCCTGAGTCCCCGGCTGTCAAGCCGCATGCAGCAGAGGCTGGTGTGGACGGGCTCCAGGGCAGAGCAGGTGGCCTGTCCCTTGCAGGGGCCACATGAACGGTCTACCTCTGAACATCCAGGGGGCCCCGCCCAGACCAGACCTCCGGTTCCTCAGGAGCAGAACCCCAACCTCAGGGATTCCCCTGCCCTGCTGACGGGGGCGGGGGGGCTGGGTCATCCCCTAAGGGGCGTCTCATGCACTGTGAGCAGTGAGCAGCCTCACGCCGTCCTGACAACCACAGATGTCCTCAACGCCACACAGTGTCCTCTATCCCAGCCGAGACCCCTGGGCTGGAATGACTGTGAACCGGGGAGAAGTCCCACTGGCCTGGGGTCTGTGTGGGGACAGACAGGGCAGGAGAGACAAATTTGTGTGGGAGCCACCAGCACTGGCTCCAAGGGGGAGAATGGGGGAGGGGCAGGGGGGCTGCACTGTCACGGACGTTTCAGGACCATCTACTGTGTACCTGCCACCATCCGAACAGCCACGCAGCCCTCCGGCCCCCAGCTGGGGGCACTCAGACCAGCCCAACCCCCGTTGCCCCTCGGGGGTTCCCGGCAGCCTTCACTCCTGGGCCGGCTCCCGCGAGTTCCTCTCATTGGCCACCAGGGGGCGGGCCCTCCCCAGGAATCGGCGGCCTCGCCCCTGCTCTGCCCCCCTCGCTGACTCCCCACTGCCCCGTGGCCGCCAGGAGAGCCCTCCTCACAGGGGCCCCACGTGGCAGGTGGCATCGGGGGGACATGAGTGTCTGGCCCAGGAGGCTAGCGCAAGCGCAGAACGCCACGCCTGGGTGGTGCGCACAGGCCGCTTTCAGGACCAGGGACAGGGCCGACCCCCCACGGGGGCGGGGCGGGGGCAGGAGCGGCCACACCAGAGAACGCTCTCTGGAGACGCTGCACCAGCCATGTGGCCGCATCTGACCGCACAGCCCCCTCCGGGAGCTCCTCAAGGACCCACCTGGCCCGGCTTCCCACCGCTCCACGTCCCTGGCCCCCGGCCTCCGGTCCCTCTGTCCCTGGCTGTCCAGGCCGCGACCTCGCCCTTCCCTCCCCGGCAGCTCCCCCCCACCCCTCCGCCCCGAACCTCGGGGCGCTGTGCCTGCCACCTGCCTGCCCACGGGCCCAGGGAGGTGCAGCGAGTGGCCCCAGGCCGCACAGCAGGCCCGGGGCTGGTCTGCCTCCGGAGAAGTGGGTCAGCTGGGCCACAGGACACTCACCTCCGACGGGGCCATCTTCTTCTGGGCCAAGCCTGCAGAGAGAAGGGAGAGGCTTCAGCCGGAGACGGGGTGGCCCTCACCCCGGTTTCTCTGCCCTCGCTCAGGTCCCTGCGCCCCTGTGGAGGGAGAGCACCCCGGCCAGGAGCAGGGGTGTGGATGTCGACCCCGCACTGACCCCAAAGTCGTTGGGTCCTTGGCAGCAAATGGCCAAAAACCGCGGCCTCCCCCGCCGGCGGGAGCAGGGCTTAATCAGATCCTGGGTCCTGGGGCCGCGGAGGAATCAGGTGACCGGCTGGGCCAGGGGACGGGGCGGGAGCGGCTCCCTGGCCCGTTCACACTGCCCCCGGAAAAGAGGTGCTCGCCGTGGAGAGGCTCGCGGTGAGGGAGCCGGGGTTTTCATCGCTCGGGACCCTGCCCCCCAGCCCTGGCTCCCTGTGCAGGGCGGGCACTGGCCTGAGCCCTGGAGTCCTCACCCGCAAAGCACCTTCTGCTGAGAATTATCCGCTCAACAGGTATGGACGGCAGATACACCCCTGCCCCTACAGACGGTGGGCTCGGCAGGTGGGAGGGAGCCAAGGCCCTGAGGTCAGGGCCACCTGGGTTCCCGGGGGCCCAGTGTCCTCACGAGAGGGAGAGAGACGGGCGGACCCCATGCCGCAGGCCGGGATGTGGCACTTGTGGAGGCCGGAAAAGGCGGGAGAGGGTCTCTCTGGGGCCCCAGGGGGCGGGGACCAGCCCTGCCTGGGTTTCCCCGGGTGAGACCATCTTAAGCCTAGTGACCTCCAGAGTGGTTTTGGATCCAACTGTGGCGAACCGTCAGCCACAACAGAAACTCAACGCTGGGTACCTACGGTCAGGCCGGTAGCTGGCTTGGGTGACAGGGGAGGGGTCAGGTCAACAAGGGAGGACTTGAGCTTTCCCCCCAGGAAGGTGGGAGCCCTGGCGGGCTGTCGGCAGAGGGAGGGGACCTGACTCGGGTGCTCGTGGGCGCCCTCTGGTGGCCGCTGCAGGGAGGATGGACGGGGCAAGGGTGGAGGGGACTGAGCTGGTCCTTCAGGAGAAGATGGGCTGAACCAGGTGAAGGAGGCGGAGGGGGAGCAGGCAGATTTTGGACAGGTCTCAGGGGAGGACAGACGGGCTGTCCTCACTGCAGGCAGAGCGAAAAGCAGGGAATGCAGATGACTAAGGACTCTCGCTAAGCCGCTAACGGAAGGAACGAGTGGCCTCAGCTGAGACGGAGGGACGAGGCAGGACAGGTGTGGGGACAGTCGGGTGCAGCACGGCCGAGCGGAGTGTGAGACGCCCAGGAGCCCCCGCACAGAGACCTCCAGGATCAGCCGGACCCCAAGTCTGGAGCTCAGGGGGGTCTGGGCTGGAGGCACGGCTGTGCGGGTGTGCGGCCGAGACAGGGTTCCGGTGTCAAGAGTGGCTGAGGGCGCCTGGGGGCTCAGTCAGTTAAGCCTCCAACTTCAGCTCAGGTCATGATCTCACAGTTCGTGGGTTCGAGCCCCGCGTCGGGCTCTGTGCTGACAGCTCAGAGCCTGGAGCTGCTTCGGATTCTGTGTCTCGTTCTCTCTCTGCCCCTCCCCTGCTCACGCTGCCTCTATCTCTCAGAAATAAATAAAATATTAAAAAATTAAAAAAAAAAAGCAGTTGAGGCTGTGGATGGGGAGTGACTGTTAATGGGAATGGGGATTCCTTCAGCAGGATAAGAATGTTCTAGAATCAGTGGTGACTGGCACAACACTGTGAATACACAAAAAACGAAACCACGTGCTTCAAAGTCTGAATTTTATGGCATGAATTATACTTATTGCAAAAAGGAGACAGTGGCCGTGGGGCAAGCCCGGGTGAGCGGGTGGGTGACCAGTGTCCTCGTCCAGCGCCCAGGGCCACCACTGCGCGTGGCACATGCGTCAGAGGCGCTCCAGATGGGGACACGGAGGCTGGTGGGCGGCCGGCTGATGCCACGGTCACGGCTGCAGGGCCCAGCAGAGGACACCCCAGCAGAGTCAGAGCCGACAGACGGAGGCTGGGTCGCCTGCCCAAGGCCCCAGGTGCCCACCCGCAGACCCCCCAGCCTGGGTGCCCGGGCCCATCCTAAGGCTTGGCTAGAGGCAAGCAGGTCATAGAAGGTGCTAGAAAGCTGACATAATATTTTTGTTGGCCGCCCAACAGAACAATTCATGGTGTTACGTCCAGGGTGTGGGGGAAGGAGGAGGCGAGAGGGCAAGAAGCTGGCGGTAGACCAGGGCAGAACATTCTGGACTTCATCCTCTGCCGCTCCCAGGCCGAGCAGGCCCAACACGGAGGTCCCGGCCTCACCCCCGAATGGCTCCACCTGCTCCCCAGTTCTCCCGGCTCACTATCAGGGTCAGGGGCCTGCCCGGCCACGTCCACACCAGCCTCAGGGAGGAGGCCCCGTGGGGGGGGGTCCATCTGCCCCACCACGGCTCAGGCTCCGTGCCTCTGAGGACCCTCCCAAGTCCCCAGGGGGGGTGGCTGCTCACAGCAAGTCCCCTGCTGGAGGTCACGCGGCCCCGCCCTGTGCGGCCACCAGCCAGGCCGGTGGGACGACAGGCCACGATGTCGCTCCTCCCAGCCCAGGACGGGACCCACTCTCTTCTGAATGAGCCACCCCATTTTTGAGAAAATTAAGTTTTAAAAATAGCCTGGGGAGGGGGTGAGCGTGCCGTGCTGGGCCCAGGCCTGCCCCGGGACACAGCAGGGGGACACGGGACACAGCCGTGCCAGCCCCTGGGCGGGAGGCAGGGGGCACACTCGGGGCCCAGACTGTCGGGGCTGAGGCTGGGCTCTCCTGCTGTCCACCGCTGTGTGGCTTCAGCCGAGCCTCTCCACCTCTCTGAGCCGCTTTCCTGTGGTCTCGCAGCGCCTCCGTGGGTGCCCAAAGCTAGGGCAGCAGAGCTGGGCCCCCCTCCCCAGCCCGCCACCCAGCCCTACCACAGGACCCTGCCACAGGCCGCTCTGCTGGCTTCAGTGCGGGTGACCTCACAGCCACCCCAGGGCCCAGAGGAACAAAGGGAGCTCCTCGCGCCCTCAGGGGCTTCTCTCTGAGCCTGTTCCTCAGCCTGGAGAGGCCAAAGCCCATTCCTCCTGGCGTGCAGGGCCCACCGCCTATCAGCTGCTCCCTGCTCACGTGCTCCAGCTGGCCTCAGGGCCCCTGCCCTGGTCGTGTCTCTCCCCCCTCCCCCCTCCACACTGCACTGCGGGCCCCATCCTGCACACCCTGTCTTTTCCCTCCAGGCAACAATGACATCATATGTGCTCTTCGCAGGTGCCAGGGCCTCCCACCTCAGGGCCATGCCCGTGTGCGGGCTGACCAGGTCGGACACCACCCTCTCCCCTCCCCCCTGCCCACACCTGAGCTTCCACAGAGCCTCTTCTACGCATTTGTATGATGTGGAAACAAAAAGCTCAGGAAGGACCTTGGGCCCCTGGGACCCAGGGAGGACCCTGGTCACCTGTCTTTCAGCACAACCACCACCTGTGCCCTTAGAATCCACCCAAACTGTGCCCACTGACCCTGACCCTCCCAGCGCCGGGGCCACTGCAGCCCCCTCCACTGGGTCTTCCAGGCACTCGGCAGCCCCTGGTGCGCGTGTTACGTCTCCCCCACTACAGAGACCAGGTCCACTCAGTTACCCCGACAGACGCCTGCAGAGCTGAGTGCAGAGTCACCGCCGGGGAGGGCAGCGGGGGGCACAAGGCTGTCAGGGCTGCGCAAGGGCCTCCAGGGCGGGGCCGCTCCCAGGGCAAGGCTGCGTACACCCCGGTGGGGGGGGTGCTGGCGCCCCAGGACTCAGAGCGAGGGAGGAGGCCCGAGTACAAGCAGACGGGCAGCAGCCAAGAGCCAGGAGGTGGGGCCCAGCCGCGCACACGCTTCCCTGATGAGCCGGGGCGACCCGGCCCAGGCCCTGTGGGGAGGCGCGAACTCGGGGCGGGGGTGCCCCAGCCCGCAGGCTGGGCCCCGAGGGCGCTTACAGGCCACACTTGAAAATCCTCTCTCTGAATGGAAAGGCCCCGCAGCCGGTTCTCTGCAGCCACGTGCACAGAAGACACTGGATGACGTGGGGAAGGGTGGAAGCTTCTGGTTCTGCCCTCTGGGAGCCCTGAGCCCCAAGGTCCCGGCCGGGTCCCTGCCAGAGATCGGAGCCCCCCCGCCCCCCCAGTGAGGTGCGGAATCAGGGGCCGGGGCCGCAGGCAAACACACACGTGTGGGCTCGGGCCCAGGGCCTTTGGCAAAGGAACGGGAGGATCTGTTACCAGGGGCTTCTTTGCGGACGGAGAAGGGAGTTAGAACTTTAACTTCTCTTCTAAGTCCAACCTGAACTCGTTGCATTTAAAAAAGCATTAACTGGGGCGCCTGGGTGGCTTAGTCGGTTGAGCGTCCGACTTTCGCTTAGGTCATGATCTCGCGATTCGTGGGCTCGAGCCCCGCGTCGGGCTCTGTGCTGACTGCCAGCTCAGAGCCTGGAGCCTGTTTCAGAGTCTGTGACTCCCTCTCTTTCTGACCCTCCCCTGGTCACGCTGTCTCTCTCTCTCTCTCTCAAAAATAAATAAAACATTTTAAAAATTAAAAAAAAAAAAAACACTGCCCAAAGATATGCACCATCCAGAACCTTCTCCGGACTCCATTCCTTTCTGGCAGGCAGTGCTGTGAGGTGGGGGGGGGGGGGCTGAAGACGCTCCCAGGGCTGAAGTGAAGAACCCTACGGTCACATCTCAGAATCCAGAAAAGCATCCACTGTGGATTTCACTTCGCGTCCAAATGGCCCTAGAAACCAGAGCAACAAATAAACAGAAGCGGGGATTGGGGGGGGGGCACAGGCGGGGCAAAGGGCTGTAAGCGAAAACCCCCGAAAAACCCGCGGCAAACCGGCGGGGGCGCAGGGAGGGAGCCGGGGGGCAGCGGGGACGCTGGCTGGCACGGCAAGGACACAGAAAAGGAACGGACTTGGAAAGATGAAATTTCAGAAAACCCAAGAGCACCCCGACCAACGCCAGGACTGCGCGCAGCGGGGGCGCCGGGGCGGCGCGGGTGACCGTCTCGCGGGGGCGCGTCCCATGCTGGGCTCTGTGCTGACA
The DNA here is from genome assembly GCF_003009895.1 of Hyaena hyaena. Lineage (NCBI taxonomy): Eukaryota > Metazoa > Chordata > Mammalia > Carnivora > Hyaenidae > Hyaena > Hyaena hyaena. The sequence goes on along the minus strand of NW_024080931.1, from coordinate 1,481,982 downwards.
GCGCGGGGCCTTCTTGGGACTCTCTCTCCCCCTCGGTCTCTGCCCCTCCGTGGCTCACACACTCGCTCTCTCTCTCAAAATAAATAAATGAACAAAAAAAAAAAAAAAGAAGAAGAACTAAACAGCGGAGCGGGCAGCCAGCGGCGTAACAAGGTCACGGGTCTTGGCCTGGAGAAGTGGGATCGGGGAGCCTCTGCCCTGTGCGCCCACCACCTGCTCTTCACAGGGCTCCGGCTTGAGGGGATTTTTATCCCTTAAACACAGGCGGCCCTCCAGGGGCACTAAAACCCCAGAGCGAGGGGGTGTGGGTGTGCGAGAGGGGGTGTGGGGGAGGGGGGATGAGGGGGAGGGAGGGGGGAGGGGCCATACATGGAACAGATGCAGCCACCGGGCAAGGGTAGAACCCAAGCAGTACCGAGCGAGTGACCACTGTCTGCTTCTTTCAACTTTTCAGTACAGTTGAAAAATTTGCTTTTTTAAAAAATGTTTTGGCGGCACCTGGGGGGCTCGGCGGAGCGTCTGACTTCGGCTCAGGTCATGGTCTCGCACTTTGTGGGTTCAAGTCCCACGTTGGGCTCTGTGCTGACAGCTCGGGGCCTGGAGCTGCTTCAGATTCTGTGGCTCCCCTGCCCCTCTCTGTCCCTTCCCTGCTCATGCTCTTTCTCATTCTCAAAAATTAAAATTTTTTTTTAATGTTTATTTCTGAGAGAGAGTGGGGGAGAGGGAGACAAAGGATCCCAAGCAAGCTCTGTGTTGAGCCCCGACACGGGGCTCAAACTCACAAACCATGAGATCATGACCTGAGCCAAGATCCCGAGTCTGATCCTCAACCGGCTGGGGCCCCAGCGCCCCTCAGCTGAAAATTTTCTGAATGCAATCTTTTTCCTCCAGGTTAAAGGTCAATCTTGCCCTCTGCCGCCACGTTTATGAGTGAGTCGGCCCCAGGAGTGCGCGTGCTTAGGCGGCACCGAGCGCCAGCGTGCCAGGAGCTGGGCTGCACGCACATGCACTCAACACACCTTTGAGGCAGCGGTTCCCACCTCACGGCCTTAGCACCCACCGTGCCCTCTGCCTCAAAGGCGCTGTCCCTACGCTGGCTCCTGTCCTCTGTCACTCAGCGGGTCTTGGCCTGAATACTGCCTCCTAGAGGGTCTGTCCCCAACATGCCGACTTGCCGCCTGGAGCAGTCCCCTGGCACCCGGACCCCTGCCCAGCCTCCACCTCGCCAAGTTCGTTGTTTTCAGGCCTCACGTCACTGAAGAGGACTGTCCTTACCAGCAGAGGGCACGCCGGGCCTGTGGGCGCCACGTCCCCACGCCCCCACCCAGTCCCCGCACGCGGGCGGCGGGAGCTGGGCGGGAGAGGCTGGGATGGACAGGGGGCGCGGATGTGGGGAAGAGCACGGAGCGACGACAGCCAGGACAAGGAGGTCCCCACTGCAAGCGGGAGGACGGGGAGGGCACGGAGCCCGGGGCGGGTCAGGCGGGCCCACCGCTGCGCCCGGCGCCCAGGGGAGGGACGCGGGATGTGGCCGGAGGCTCCCACGTGGGGAGCAGGACAGTGTCCACACGGGGCAGGTGCCCCGTCGACATCTCCTGTCAGGGACTGAAGGCGCAGACACCGCGGGACACGCTGCCCCGGCCGGGAGGGGCTGGGCTGGACCCCGGTCGCCTGGCCCCAGCGCACGCGGGACCCTCACGGCTCTGGCCCCGCAGCCGGGGGACAGCCCACCAGCGGGGCCCCCACAGGGGCAGGACCCAGGCAGCAGCTAAACTGCAAAATTCGGGCAAGTCTCAAACCAGGGCTTCGGGGTTAGCGAGACCCCGCTCTTCCCCTCGGACGGTTTTCCTCTCACGGTTCCGCGTGTCCTACTCTGAACCGCCGGGAACGGTGAGTCAGGGCAGGGACGGAATCACAGACTGCTCTTAGTGCCCACCTTCCCGAAGAACATTCCGTTCATTGTTCACTCATTCACTCGCTCACCCAAAGTCGGAGCACTTCCCGCGTGCTGGGCCCTGCTCCGGGGACGGGAGAGGTTTAGTAACAAAAGACTGGAAGCGCCCAGAAAAGCACAGCCTGATGTAACAGACACCAACGTGTCGGGCGCCTGGGGGGCTCAGTCGCTTAAGTGTCCCACTGGGTTTCGGTGCAGGTCGTGATCTCCTGGGCCGTGGGTTCAAGCCCCATGTCGGGCTCAGTGCCAACAGCACAGAGCCTGCTTGGGATCCTCTCTCTCCCTCTCTCTGCCCCTCCCCTGCAGCTCGCTCTCTCTCTCAAAAATAAACATTAAAAAATAACAAAATATTTCATAATAAAAACATTTACTGTATACCCCGTGTACTGCCGTCTTCTGTTTGCAGATCTTTGTCGGAAAAACCACAGGTGCGCACACCCCCCAGCGCTGGGCTGGCGCCCAGGAAGCACACCCCCAACCTTCTAACACTCCAGGGAGACTACCGTCCCTGGACCCACTTTACAGCTGAGGAGACTGAGGCTCAGAGGTCTGGGCAAGTTCAAGGTAGCTCAGCTGCAGGGGGTCCCTAGTCCCTGTAGACTCACTCTGCCCACAGGGCTGGCTGTCAGGTCGGCTCAAGGCAGCCCAAGCTGACCCGTCCTCACGGCAACTGGAAGCTTCCTCCCCTCTGGGTGGCTCTCCCTGACCCTCCAGGCTGCTCCTGAATGTGCCCCCAGCACCCAGCCACCTGTGTGAGCCCCCCACCCCCACGCCGGCAACTGGGCTCAAGGGCAGAGCTCCAGGCCACGCCCGTCTGCTGACCGACTTCTGCTGTGCGGCTCTCTCCGCCAGCACCAGCTTCGGTCGGTCCCGGCACAAGCAGCGGACACTCCGCCCAGGGTCACCCCTGCCTTCACGGGGACGGTGGGGGCGGGGGGGGGGTGGAACTGCTCCGCTCACAGGTTCGGACGCTGGGGCCCCAGGCTCGCCGTCCCAGACCAGCGCCTGCTGCCCGGCCTGTGGTCTCCCGTCTGGTCCTCCGCCGTCTGGGCTCCTTCACGGCTGGGGCCCTGGGCCCTCTCCCCACCTCCCCTCCCCTCTGCTCGGTAAGCGCCTTCCCCGTGCCCATCTTGGGACCTATAATTGTGAGTCTGACATCTCCTGACGGCCTCTCCCTGGGAAACCCACGCCACAGTGCCGCCTTCAGGAGTCTCCTGGCTCCACCGAGAGCCCCGCGGGGGAGGCCACTTCTCCCTGTCCCCCTCCATGACCCCCGCACCAGCTCCCAGGCACAGAGCAGGCCTCAGTGAGCATCAGCAGAGAAACCCTGGAGGGCTGCATGGAGGAGGCTGAGAGCAAGCACCCCCGGGAGCCTCAGGGGGAGAGCGAGGGGAACGTGGCTCTCACATGTTCCCTGAGCTGGCCATCTGAGGCAGGGTGAATGCCAGCAAGGCCACGACCCGTGGGGCTTCCCCCCGGCCCACCCTGAGCAATGCCTCTCATCTCACTTCTTCAGAGGGGGAAACTGAGGCTCAAAAAAGTGGTATTGGGGGTTTTGTGTTGAGACAGAAACCTAACTCACACTGTCGGAAGAACCCCGTATGTGAGGAAGAATATTTGTTAATACAACTCAGGGGCCAGTAAACTGTGCCCTGCAGACCAGACCCACCTCCTGTCTGTTGTGATTAAGTTTTATTGGCACAGAGCCACACCCGCCCCTTGTGAATCTCCGTGGTGGCTGCTGCACTACTATAACCGAACGCTTACATAGAGGCCCCCCGGCCCTTCACAGGACAAGCCTGCCCGGCCCCAACCTAACTGAAGAGGTAAAAGTGGGGCCGTGGGGGCTCGGTCTCCCGCCTGCCAGGGCTGCTGTCCTCCCCGTGACCCCCACCCTCAAGCCGGCGCCTGTGGGTCACGTGCCGAGGCCGCGTCCCCACCCAGGAGCCAGCAGCACTCTGCCCGGCTGTGGGGGGTGGGGGTTCCTCACGGGGACAGCAGGCAACTGCAGACCTCCCCTCGGGAAGGGCGGGGGAGGGGCGAGACCTGAAGACACAGGGGCAGGAGCACATCTGGGGGGGCAGCCCCTGCTGGCAGGTGCCCGACAGAAGATCACGTGCTGTCTCAGGGCCTGGGTGTGAGGTTTCTTGGCCCAGTTTTCTTCCCAAGTATATTTCTACTCCCCGGAAGCCAGGGCTGGGCTGCAGACACTGCACTTGAATTCTAAAACTCCAAGGGCCACCAGGCAGGCCGGTGCTGCTCGGCTAGAGGCGCCCTTGGCCCGGCTCCTGTCACTCATGGTAGGTGTGCACTGGCCAGGCGGCGGGGGGGGGGGGGGGGCAGGGGAGGCGGGGAGCCGGGGCTGGGCCTTCTCCCGACATGCCCATAACTTCCCGTGTGGGCCAGCGGCCCCGACAGGGCAGGTCTGGGCTCTCAGAATCCCCGGGGGCCGGAGCTGGCTGATACGGAGGCCTCAGGCCGGGCTCTGGGATTCCCAGGGACCCCCCGCACCTCGAGGTCACTCCGGGTCCGGCTCCCGCTGGTGCTGCACTCCACCCGGTGAGGCGAGGGCCGCGACCACCCCGCCTACAGAGGTCAGGAGGCTCTGCGGTCTCCGGGATGGCCCGCTGCAGCAGCCTGCGGGCATGATCCACGGGTCACGGCTGGGGTGGGAGCACGTGGCCTCTGACACAGGTCAGGCGCGGCCTTGGCCTGCCCTGGGGTCGCTCACCTGGGGAGAATCGGCCGTGTGGTGAGGAGGCCACCTGCCGGCAGACAGCAGCTTCTACAGCCCCAGCTGAGCCTTTGGATGAGGCGGGAGGCTCGACTGCAACCTCATCAGATACCCCACACCAGAACAGGCCACCCGTGGACTCCTGACCACAGACACCAGGAGGTAACAAATGCGAGCCGTTGTTTAAAGCTGCTATGTTTTGGGGTCTATGTCCACAGCAACAGCCATCTGATCTGCTTGGGGTTTCCACACGGCCGCTTAGAGTACAGAGAAGGACAGCGGGTGGGGGCTGTCAACCAGGATGGCCTCCCTGCCCTCCCCTTCCCCACCCCCTGCACTCCTGTCACACAGCTTCCTTGCTGTTCCCTACAGGCACCAGGCACAATCCTGCCCCAGGGCCCTTGCACATGCTTCTCTACCTGGGATGCTCTTCCCCATTTCACCGTTCAGGCCTGGATCAATCTCGGCCTCAGAGAGGCCTCCCTGCACCCCTGGTGAGGCCAGCTCCCTAACCCGTTCTCCGCCCCCCATCATAACTCCTGCCCCAGTCAGTTTCAACCTTCTATTTAATCCGCGGGTCCTCCAGTGGCTGCTCCCTTCGAGGCCCGGAGCCCCGTGAGGGCAGCACTCGCATCCTGCTCCACCACCACAGCCCGGGGGCCTGTGCTCACACCCATTGGCTGCAGCACCGGGACCCGCTCCCTTCTCCCTGGTGGTGACCCCGGGAGTCATGGTCAGGGGCCAGGGCACGAAGGGCATGGCTCAGGAGGCAGGTGGGAGGGAAGGGCCTTGGGGCACCACCTGCAGCACATCCCTAACCACTGAGCCACCGCTCCAACACCCCACTGGGCTCCAGGGACCGGCTAGGAAGCAGCAGGCATGTGGGCACAGTAACAAAGGGCTGGCATTTGCTGGGTCTGAACCACACCGTCTGACACATCCGACAGCCGTGCGAGGTGGGGGCCACGGCTCTGAGAGGCCAGGTCACCGGCCTGAGGCTCCCCAGGGAAAAGTGGAATGGACGCACATGACTCCGGGCAGCCAGGCCACAGGCTCACGGAGGGAAGGGGATGGGCAAGAGCCAGCCGTGCCAAAGGCAGCAGAGCCTCCCCGGAGGAAGGAAGAGCTGGTGCAAAGGCCCTGGGGCAGGACTGTGCCTGCAGAGTTGGGGAATCGGCACAGAGGACCAGTGGCCGGAACAGAGTAAGAAGAGATGAGGGTAGGGATGGGACAGGCCTTGTTGCCCCTGTCGCCGTGGGGACCCACGTGTGGCTGGCCTTCTCCAGGCCTTCCCAGCCTGGGGGCTTCCTGGAGGCAAGCCTGGGATCCACCCTGGTGGAGGCCAGGCCAGGGCTGGAGGCTGATCTAGGCGCTGAATGAACGCCCAAGCCGCCCATGCTGCTCTTGTCACGGGGGCAAAGGCCTCACTGCCCGGTGCCGGACGCTTCCTGGGCCCCTTCTGGGTTCTACCGGGCATGGGCTTCCCTGCGGGCCCGGCATACAGCGGGTGCTCAATAACGAGCCGATAAGCGGGTGGCATGGGTGACTAGTATGTATACAAGGGAGTATCATACAGCGTTTAAAAGAACCCAGCGGCTCTGAGCGACACCGTCAGCAGCTAAGAGCCAACCCAAACTTAATACGTGAAGATGTAAAACGCGGGAGGCGCCTGGGGACTCAGTCGGCTGAAGGGTCATCTGACTCTGGCTCAGGTAGTGATCTCATGGTTTGGGAGCTTGAGCCCCACCTCGGGTCACTGCTGTCAGCACAGAGCCTGGAGCTGCTTCAGACCTTCTGCCCCCCCACCCCCGCCCCTCCCCCACCCATGCACGCATGCGTGCTCTCTCCTTCTCTCTCAAAAATAAACAATGTAAAATGCAGAACAGAGTCGGAAGAATCCCATTTCCCCATTTCAATATGGCAGCAAAGCCACAGTAATCAAGGCAGTGTGGTCCGGGTGTAGACAGACGGGGATGCCCGTGGAATGGTCCAGAGTGCATCAGTGAGGACCCAGAACTTAACACGCACATTCCCAGCCTGCGGATTTCAACAGCACCCAGACGGCTCCCTGTCGGCCTGTGGCTCTAGGACATCCGGGTTTCACGCACAGCCTACCTCACGCCAGACGCTCGGAGGGCTCCAGAAGCAGCAGAAATCTAAGCCAACCGAGCGGATGGAGCCACAGAGCTCTCAGGAGAAAACGGGCAAATCATCGCGGTGAGTCGGGTTGTGGTTTCTTGGACGTGACAACTGAAGTCCAAACAGCCGAAGGAAACATAAACTGGACTCTTCCTCAAAATTAAAAATGTTTGCACCACAGGGCACCCGGCCAGCTCAGGCCGGGAGGCCTTGATCTCAGGGTCATGACTTTGAGTCCCATGTTGGGCAAAAAGATTACTTAAAAAATTAAATAAACTTAAAAATAATCTTTGCATTTCAAAGGTAGCCTAGCACCAAGAAATCGAAGAGACAATCTGCAGAATGGGAGGAAATATCTGCACGTCATAGATCCAGTAAGGGACCTGTATCGTATCTAGAATATATAAAAAGTGCTGACAATTCAACAAGAAAATCAACCCAAATAAAAAATGAGCAAAGATCTCAAGAGACGCTTCTGGCGGGAGAACGGACAAATGGCCGGCAAGCCCAGGAAAGCCTGCTTCGCGTCACCCATCAGCAGGAAATGCAAAGCAAAACCGCAGGAAGACGCCACCTCGCGCCCACCGGGAGGGCTAGGCTCCACGCGGCTCCAGGAGTGGGGGGATCAGGGCCCTGGGCCGGCGGGGCGGCCGCCGTGCAGTCGGGCGGCCCGCGGAGCTTCCATCTGCCCAAGGGAAGGGACAACACGCACGGGGCCTGGCGCCACGCTCGGCAACGGCAACGGCAACGTCATCCGGAACGGGCGGAAAGTGGGAACTGCCCAAAGGTCCGTCCGGCCTCGTGAGACGCGGGGCGTCACTAGGCCCCGAAGGGCAGCAAGGCACCGACACCGCCTCCCCGCGGGGACCCTGAGCACACGGCCGCGAGGGACACCAGGGTGCAGGCGCCCTAGGGTGGGGAGCACAGCCCACGGCCCTGTGGGAACAGGACGGGATGCTTTCGGGGAACAGAGAGCCAGGGCCGGGGTGGCGGGAGGGGAGGGTGCCGCTGGGGGGGCCGGGGGGGGCGGGGCCCTGGCCAGGCGCCGGCCCCGCCCCCCACGCGGAGGCCCGCCCCCTTCGGCATCTGCATCCCCACCCTCATCTCGGGCCCTGAGCGACTGTTCCCGGAGTGGTAAACAGGAAGCCTTGCAAAGGATGGGGGAGGGCGGCCACGAATCCAGGGCTCGGCAGGCTCAGGCCTTGGGCGGGTGGACGGAGTTCCAGAGAAGCAAGATTCCAGAACTTTCGCCACTCTTGCCACAGGCACGGTTGCACACACGTCCATGCCGGGCACAGGCCTCCCACGGAAGCCCAGGGCCTGATGCCCGGGGGGAGCAGGTGGGCTTCCCGAGTGGGGTCCCGCCCGCCCCCAGGCCCGGAGGGGTGATCCTGGGCCGGACCCTAGCGAGGGATCGGAGGCCGCCACCCGGGACAACCGTGGACGCACCGCCTGGGTGTCAGGCTCCTGAACGTGATCTCTGCACTCGGCGGAGGGGCGCCCGCAGCACCCGATTCCGCACCCGCGCTCACGCACCTAATCAATAATCAGGAGCCCTTCCGGGTCACCTGGAGGCACACGCAGGGGACTGAAAACTGTCACCTCCCACGCACCGTCCGGCCGAGCGCTAACCACGTCCCGGCTCCTCCCGGCTCCTCCGGGCGCCTGCTCTAGATCCGGGCCCTTTCCGTGAGCTCCTGAGAGCCAGGTTTTACATTCTGGGGCTGTTTGTTGGTGGTTTTCACTGCGTGCAATGCCCCCCAGGCTCAGAGCTGCGGAGTTAGGTGTCCCAGAGCCCAGGGGACCGCGACGCGCCTCTGTGTGTTAGACCAGCTTCCGACCGCAGGAGTCAGCGCTGCTCGCCATGAGGTCAGTGCTGAGGAGCCAACAAGGTGTATTTTAAAAAGGGTCTTTATGCAGAAAGGTTACATAGTGACGTGACCCGGTGATGGAACTCAGGACCAGAGGGACGCAGGGACCCGTGTGCCCCCAGAAGCCGCACCCCAGGATTCCCCAACTCCACGTTCACGGCCACTTTGCACGGCAGAACCCTGAATAATGAGAACCGGCCACACCTCCGAATTTAGGGACAAAGGGGCAGAACGTCTGCAACTGACCCTCAAAGCCACACACAGCCAATAACACCCGTTCAGAGAGAAGCTCAGCAGCGGGTGAAGCTCAGCTAAGGGCCTGAGGTGTCCACCGCAGTCTCGTGCAACTTGCTCTGCAGGCATGGATGTTTTCAAAATATGATGTTAGAAGATAAATAAATAAAAGGTATGTGTGAGCACAGAAAACCTCCTGAAATGACTGACGGTCACCTCCTCCTAGAAGCAGAGAGGGCGAGACAGAATCCCTCCCCTTCTCCTGACCACGGGTCAGGCTGCTGCTGCTTAAGGGAAACGTGTTATTACTCGTAGCTTCAGACTCGCCCGCTGCAAGGAGACAGGCACATGAGTGGGACAGAATAGAAAGTCCAGAAATAGACCAGCTGCAGGCAGGGATGCGGATGTAACGGAGGGGGCATCTCCCATCGGTGAGGGGAGCAGACGATCCAGGAAGAGTTGGGACGACCCTGAGCCCCCGGAAAAACGAGGAACAAGGAAATCCTCATGCAGGGCGCGGGGCACCCCTAGCAGGCAGGGCTCTGAAACTACCGAAGCACTAGCAGAATTAGAACCTCAGGACGGGGGGCACTTTTCCATCCACGACACCAAACAGAAACCATTAAAGGAGAGACTGATAAACTTGACCACATAAACACAAAGGTCCCTGCCTGACATTTATTGTCACAAGAGAAGGTGGGGAAAGACTACTCACACTTGAATCACAAATTTAAAAACACAACAAAAACCTTTCACAATATATAAAGAGCTCCCACAAATCAATAAGAAAAAGACTGGTAGTCCAACAGAATACGGGAAAGATACACCCCACGGTTCCCATAAAACAGAGCGAGTTCTGAGATGTACGTTATTAAATGTGGGGAGGGGTGAGCAAGGCCAAGCGGTCTGGCCTAAGCGCACCTTGGGGGGGTCCCTCATACGCAAATGCCCAAACAGCACCCCACTCCCTTAACCCTTCGGCGCAACCCCACGCATCCAGAACAAAGGGCAAGAAACATGTGCGTGGCACACGCGTGAGACAGAAAGCAGGGGTGACAGAACGCCGGGGGCTCCGTTTTCCAACCAAAGTCACAGGCCAGGTCCCCGAAAGGCCTTCGCTCTGGCCCAAGCCCTCCGGTGCGGCAGGTGCAGGGCCCCGCAGCTAATCCCCGGGGTCGGTAATCCCCACACAGGGCGGGGCGCTGCTCCAGGCCCTGCTGGCCAGCTGGCGGCAGCCAACCCCCAGTGGGTGCCAGCCGGCCCTGTCACGAGTGGTGACACGTGGCTCAGTCACAGCGGTGGGCGGCGCAGGTAGGAAGGCCTGGGGGCCTGAGACCCTCCAGGAGCCCGGGCCTCCCCGGCGATAAATGCTGATGTCCCGTAGCTGTCATTCACTGAGCGCCAGCTGGGGGCTGCAGGCCGCCCCTATCCCTGTCCCCCGAACCCCTGGAACCCCCTCTCATCTTGCGGCGAGCTGAGAAGGGGGGCAGGGACTTCACTGGCTCAGAGGCACAGCTGTCTGTGGCCAAGGCAGGGCCAGACCCAGGTCAAGACCCGGGCTTCCCAGCCCAGGGTCCTGGGGCTCCCCCTGTCCTGCCCCCACCCCAGGGCCCCCGCCTGCCCCTCCCACACCGGCATGAGCCTGCCGAACTTGCTCCTTCTCAGGCATTGCCCTCACCCCCCACCAGCTCCAGGGCACTGACCAATCCCTTCTGGGTTGCTCGCATCCCTCAACCCCTCACCCCCCAAGGCCTCCACGCAGGCCCCCAGCACATCTCGGCACCGCTCAGCTGGCGCCTGTACCAGAAACCTCCTTCCCAGCCAACCAGCCAGGGTGCTGTGCCAGGGCCCCCCAAAGGCCCCACATGACTGGCCCAGCCTGTTGCAGGCCCCCCCACAGCAAGAACTTTGTTTCTGTGCTCAAATGAGTCAAGCTTATTCCTACCTCAGGGCCTTTGCACAGGCGAATCCCTCTGCCTGCTAATCGGTCTCCCATGGCTATTTTTCTCGTGTAGGCCACTCCTCCCCGACCACCCAGGCTGCAGCTGGCCCCACGCTGGTGATCGCAGCAACACGGTCTCTTTTCCCTCCACGTGCTCACCACTGACCAGCCTGTGCTCACTTAGGGGTCAGCAGAATTATCCACGGTGCACAAGACCGTGCACATTTCACACTCTATGGGCCAGAAGGTCTGTAGCACAAAAGCTGTCAGACAGCATGTGAGTGGGTGGGCGCGGCTGTGTGAGAATAAAACTTTATTGACAAAAACTAGTGATGGATGGGAATTGGCCCCAGGAGCCAGTCTGCTGACCACTGGTCCCACCAAGTCTGCTTGTCCGCCCCCCTCACTCTGACCCCCACCAATCTGAGAGCCCACGGGAGCGGGGAGGGAGCCCCCAGACCACTGCACCTGGAGACTTGCTGCCCACGGCAGGTGCGTGAAAGAAGTTTAAGCAGCATTGTTCAAGGGCCAAGTGAGACGTGACTGCGTGTCCTCATGTGCCGTGCCGGGTTCTGCGGGGGCCCAGCGTATAGCACGTGGCCCTCTCTCACCCGCACAACCACCTGAGGCGGGAAAATCCCAGCACCCACAGGGAGTTGGCTACGCGCCAGGTGCACTTCTAAGGGCTTACATGTCAATCTGCTAGACTCGGCTCTAGAAGAAAGGTACAGTCATCGCACCCATTTCACAGATGGAGACGCCGAGGCAGAGTGTCCCTGGCTGGTGAAGGGTGCAGCTGGGCTGTGAGCCACGTGGTCTGGCCTGGTCTCCGTGGAGGGGACCAGACTGTCAGAGGGACACGTGTCACATTGCCAAGAAGCATCCAGGCCAGAATTGCAACTGGGAGGTTCCTGCTGACTGGCAGCAAGGGGATGAGGGGCCACTTGCCCACAACCACAGAGGAGGCTGCCGGTGATGGAGCCCCAACCCAGCCCCGGCGGCCCCTGTTGTTTCTCAAGTGCACCAGGCCTTCGCCCAGGCTGTGCTGTCTTCCTTTCTCTCCTTCAGGCCTCTCTCCAAGGTCAGGGCAGGCCTCACTGAGGAGACAGTTGAGCAAAACCTTGAAAGAACTAAGGAAGCAAACACCACAGGTATAAAGGACAAATGTTCTAGACAGATGGCGCAACATGTGCAAAGGCCCTGGGGCAGGACTAGGCCTAGGAGGAACAGTAAGGACCAAGGCCATGTGGCTGGAACAGAGTGGGTGAGGGGAAGACAAGGGGAGCGCAGGGAGGGGATGGGGCGGGTTGTGCAGGGCCTTGGGGGCCTCAGGGAGGACTTGGGCTTTTACCCCAGGGCAGTGGGAGCTCTAAAGGCCTGTGGGCAGAGGAGAGCAGGACCCTTCTGGAATGAGCCTCAGGGCGCATGGGACAAGACGAGACGGGGGACCAAGCCCGTGATGGATGATGGGGCTAGACCAGCACTGGCAGAGGAGGAAGAAGTAGGCAGACTCTGGGTCCCTTTTGAAGACAAAACCAGCATAATCTGCCACCAGATTAGATGTGAGAGGGGGCTGGCGGGGGGGCGGGGGGGACGCTGGGAACGAAGCCAGCTGCTCAGTGCTGTCACGCAAGCAGGAAGGACAGGAGGGGGACGTGGCTCAGAGCAGTGGACCGCAGCGCGGGCCCCAAACGCCAGCGGAGAACCCCATCGGGCCGTTTCTGGACCAGCCCTTGGGAGCAAGGAGCGGAGCGTTGAAAGTAACCAGACTAAACCCCAAGATATCATTTCACCTCCATCAGATCGGCCCCAAATCTCCCCTCCATCAGACTGGCCCAAATCACCGAGGCTGGTAACATTCGGAGCTGGCAGCGCTGGCCAGAGTCTCTCTCCGCCCCTGCCAGACCTTTCTGGAAAGCCAACAGGCGTCAGGTAATAATTTTCAATCTGCTCGCCACGACTCAGCCATTCCAACACAGGGACTTCAACTGCCGGAAAGAAGTTAAAGCACCAGTTAGGGGCCATGTTCAAAGATGTTTCCCACGGCACCGCTTCTAACGGCACAAGGTGGATGCCAAGGCAGCCGGAATGGCCCTGAGCAGATGCGGGAGGATCAGTCATGGCTGGTGCCTGAAACGCGCTGTCCCTAACGGGCATCAAGCACTGGCAGCGTGCCAACGCGTACTAACTCAGGCAAGGCTCCCAGCCAGCCCCAAGGAGATATAGGCGTCACCCCATTCCACATACAGGCTCACTGAGGCTCAGAGAAGCCAAGGCATTTGTTCTTCAAGGTCACACAGCAACTGAGCCAAGCCCAAGCAGTACGTCTGGAGTGCGCATCCTCTGATCATGCCCCGTATTCGCTCCCTCGGAAGGGAAATAAAAACTGATACCAACGTGGGGGGAAGATTCCGATTACTGCGGATCAACAGCAAAGCGAGTCACGGAGTCGCAGGTGAAGCGCAGCGGTTCCTCACCCAGGGAGACTGTGTGTCCTGGACGGGACACTGAGCTGTGTGTGGACACAGGGTCATCACCACTCAGGGGACACGCTCCTGGCCCTGCACGGGCGGGGCCAGAGTCTGCTCAACAGCCTCCGGTGCCCAAAACAGAGACTGTTGCAGCCCAAGCGTCAGTAGCACCCAGGCAACGACCCCCCGGTCAGGCGCCTCCTCATTTCCCTGAGCAGGAGGAGGGGCGGGGACACTTACTCCCCGAACTCAGGACTCAGGGGGAAGTGAGTTTGGAAGGGAAACAGCAGCTTTTAGTTTTAAAGTGAGTGAAATAAACGATTTGCTGGGGGCAGGGGGGTTGGGTTTCTGCCCATCTGGGTGACAGGCAGGCAGGGCTGACCCCTTATCTGCCCGGTCCGCACGCTTGGACCCAGCCACCGCCGGGCCTGGGGCTTTATCTGCCCCCATTTGGCCCACGAGCCCCCGATAAAATAAACGTTTGCTGTGTGGCTTTCTTGCGGTCACTGAGTCTTGAGCTGTTTTGTCTCTGACCCGCGCAGGCCAGAGGGTTCACGGTGGAAGTCAGGGGTCTGATAAAGGGGCCGCTGGGTCCCTGAACCATGTCTAACAAGAGCAACGGCGAGGCGACAGGATGGTGGAGGAAGCGGGGCGCCTCCAGAGCCAGGGGCCTCACTCCAGACATCCCCCTCCCCCCACCGCACAACGCGGACCGCCTGCCCAGGAAGCTTCAGGAGGTCTGGGGGAGAAGGAAGACGGATGCCCACGTGGGTGTCTGCAAGCGAGGGCTGCCTGAGGAGCGCGGAGGATCCTGCGGATCCGGAAACTTCTGTCTGGAGGCTTGAGAATGCCACCCAGAAGGAAGCTTGCAAGAGTGGGGGCCATTCGTCTGGGCAGCAGCTCCGCTCTGCAGGTGCCCTGGGAACAGCAGGTGGGGAGCCCACGGGCCGGGCCACCCACTCCCCCCACCTGCTGTTCTGAAGACTGAGGGGGGAGGCAGGGGCGCAAACACCAACAGCAACCCCGGGGTCCAGGCAGGAGGCGGGGGGCTTACCCCCCCACTTGCCTGCAGCACCCTGGCACTGAAGGTAGCGCCAGATGTCATGCCCTTAGCCCCCTCCTGTCATAAGGAGGTAAACTGAGGCCCAAAAAGGCAATCAATGGCCTGCGCTAGAGACCGGGGCTGGTGACTCCCACGAAGAGAAATGAGATCGTCAGGAGGCCCAGATGGCCTCGAAGACCCCCCACGTCCACGCTGGCAGCGCCTGCCCTTCGCCACCAATAAGATGTGCCCATACGGGTGGCTGCCTGTGGAAGGAAGGGGCGATCCCCGAGGCGGATGCCAGCAAGGTGGGCGGCCCCGCGGCGTGTCCAGGAAGGGAGGGCACATCTGGGGCAGTGTCACCTCCCTGCCATGCCCCCCCAGGAGGCATGGCCCGTCACCAGCACGGAGGCACTCCACCACCCCACACGCCAACGAGCCTGGGGGGATGCCGTCCCCAGGCGCCCTCGGCAGGAGGCGGCGCACCCACCCACAGCGTGGTCTCACCGCCTCCCCCAACCGCAGACCCGAGGACCGTCTTCCCCGCACGCCTCCGGAGGGGGCTGCCCCCCCACGGCCTTCCCGAACGGGGCCCCGCACCCACCCTCGCGGTGCCCCCGGAATCCCGGGGAAGGGCGGCGCCGCCCCGAGCCCCCAGGCGGGGCGCTCCATCCTCCCCCGGGCCCCGCGTGGGGCGTCCCATCCCCCCCGCGAGCGCCCCCGAGTGGAACGTTCCGGCCTCGCCGCCGCGGGTCCCGGCGCCCCTCCGGCGCTCGGGCGGGTCCACTGGGCCCCGGCGGGGGGAGGCCAGGCGGGTCCACTCGGGGAGCGGGGAGGGACGGAGGTCCGGAACCGTTACCTGCCGCCGCCCCGCTCTCCGAGGCCCAGGACGCCTCCGAGGTCACGGCCCCCGCCTCGGCGCTCTCCGCCTCGTCCGGCACCTCCAGCTCCATGGCCGCGCGCGCGGACCGGCCGGCGGCTGCACCCGAGCTGCGGCCGCCGCCGCCGAACAACAACCGCCGCCGGCCGGAGGGCGGAGGGAGGGGGCCGGGCCCGGGGCGCGGGGGGCGGGCCCGGAGGCGGGGCCAGCGTGCGCCGCGGCGCAGCGCGCGCGCCGCCAATCGGGGCTCGGGGGTGGGCCCGCGTGCGTCCCCGCGCCTCGCGCGCCCCCAAGCGCCCGGGGGTGGAAGGGCAGCGGCGTGCCCTGCGCTTAATCCTGTTGCCCTAATACTCTCCCAGGCAATACGCATGAGCGAAGTCTGCGATTAATCAAGTATCTACCGTCATATTGCAGATGACACTTACTCATGGCATATGCTCTGTCATAAGTAGTAATTATAATGGCTTAATAAATGAGTTTGATTTGTGTTATATGCACAGTGTATAAATGATGATGTGATATTAACATACACATACTAATATCACTGCTAAACAAAGTATGTTATTACAACACACATAAACTCAATAGACAATATGCAAGTATCTTGTATAACAAAAAACATCATGTACAGCATAATAAGTGACAATACATTTAAAAGCGTTAAAGCCTCTGCATACAATGTCTCCGTAAGCTAGAGACCTATTGGGGCGCCTGGGTGGCTCAGTCTGTTAAGCGACCGACTTCAGCTCAGGTCATGATCTCACGGTCCGTGGGTGTCGAGCTCTGTGCTGACAGCTCAGGGCCAGGAACCTGCTTGGGATTCTGTGTCTCCCTCTCTCTGTGGCCCTCCCCCTTCCTGCTCTGTCTCTTTCTCTGTTAAGAATAAGTAAGAAAACATTAAAAAAAAAAGTTAGACAGCTAGTTCTTGTTTACTTTTTTGTTTGTTTTTACTGTGAATACATTCCCAGTACCTAATATAGAACATAACACCTAGAATAAAATACATATTTGATAGTATTGATCAACCAGATGGGAACTATTATCATTTCCGCTCTACACACAAGAAGACAGCTCAGAAAGCTGAAGCCACTTGCTCAGAATCACAAAGAATCATGATCATGCTGTGAGTCAGTGTATTAAGAATAATTGTGTTCACACAGTCAGTAAAGTTTAATGGTGACTTTATTAATGACATGGCTAGGAGGTTACTAATTCTGAGGTCACGATTTGGAGAATAATAAAGGTTGGTATTATTAGTTTTATTCATGACTAATGGCTTCTGCTGGCGGGTGAGTAGGGGAGTCTGGACACCCAGCTAGTGAGGGGCAGACCTAGGATGTTTCCACCCAAGCCTGTCTGACTCCGGAGACTGTGTGGGGTGCTGGCAAGGTAGGTTGGAGACTGGGCTGTGGGGTGCCTGGCAATGAGATGTTAGGAAACCAGGAAAATGGAGAAGGTCCCAGTCAGAACTGGGGGTTACAAAGATGTTTCTGAAATGTTCTCCATCAAAACAAAGACACAAGTCAAGAAAGGGAAGGGATGGAGAACAAGACTCGGTGTGGTGAAAGGAATCCCCGGTTTAGCGGGCGTCAGAAGACAGCCCACCCTTGGGGGACTCAAAAGGCTTAAGGGAATCAAAAGACCAAGGACGAACACAGTGTGTCCATCCACACGTTGGAATATTATCCAGCCTTAGAAAAGAAGGAAATCTGAGACCTGCTACAACATGGCTGGACCCGGGACACTGTGCGCAGTGACAGAGGCCAGACACAGAAGGACCCATCCTGTGTGACCCCACCCACAGGAGGTCCCCAGAGGCGACCCGTCCACAGAGAGAGAGAGTAGATGGTGGGAGCTGGGTGTGGGATGGGGGGCGGGGAGTCCGTGCTTCATGGGGACACAGTCTCAGTCTGGGAGATGGAAAGTTCTGGAGACAATGGTGGGGGCGGCTGCACGACAGTGTGCGTGTGTTGACGCCGCTGAGCTGTGCACTTAGAAAGGGTGAGGATGGTACATTTTATGTTATGTGCATTTTACCATCGTTTAAACCAAAAAAAAAAAAAAAAAGGCTCCAGGAAGAGTTCTTTGGACACATGCCATGGACAGATCTCCTGAATCATCTAGAATCTGCTTTGAAAGACTAGAGCAAGGTTCTGCAAGTGTGGTTCTTGGACCCGCAGCCTCAGCATCACCTGGGAGCTGTTAGACATGCAGATGCAGCTGGTGGGGCCTGTAATCTGGGTTTCAGAAAACGCCCTTCACCCCCCACCCCGACCCTCCAGGCGATTCCGATGCCTGAGTTTGAAAACTACTGGCTCAGACACCTGGAGGATCAGGACCACGAAGCAAATACAAAAAAATCAACTTTCAGGTTGATTCGGAATCTCTCTGGGAGGGAAGTCAATACTAAAATTGAAAGCACCAAAAAGTGGCAAAACAGGTCTTATTTAGACGTGCGGAAGTGTATGTCAATCAGTTGAGAGATGCCAAAGGGGAGGAGCCTCTGGGAAGGGAGAAATTGTGGGGTGGCAGTGGCACCACTAAGTTTAGCGAATCTAAATGAGAATTGCACTCCTCGGAGTGCGCGCATTAAGTGCACCCGTTATTGAAAAAAAAACACAAAAAACACAAAAACAAAAAAAACCAAACAACCTCAAACGAGTGTTGTTGCGGGAGGCAGGAGAGCACGCGAGGGGAATGGGGAGGAGGGGCGGGGACGTGGGCGGGGACGCAGCCTCTGATCCCCCTCCTTCCGGCTCTCACATCCCCGCTCCTCTGTTCCCATTTTGCAAGCTGGGAAACTGAGGCTCGGGCTGGGGCCGGTTTCCTGGTTTCTGGCGCCCCCTGGTGGCCATTACCGTCATCACCAGGTGCTGCAGATAGGGATTCCATGCGTCCTCAGCCCTATCATTCATTCATTCATTCATTCATTCTTGCCACAGATAGCTACTGAGCACCTACTGTATACCAGGCATTGTTCCAGGCCACGGAGACCCAGGAGTGACCAAGACAAAACCTTAACCTCAATGAGGTGACAGTCTGGAAAGGCAGATAATCAGACACAAGACCCAAAGTCGTTTCAGGTGCTAATAAATACTTTGGAAATAACACAGACTTGGTACAGCGATGACAGACGGATGGATACAGGCGGGCTTAGCAGACAGCGCGTCGATATGCAGCAAGCGCCTGCCTCAGCGTGGTCCCATCCAACTACCATCCAAGCCAACTAAAGAGTAAAACTTCCAATGTCGTTTTAAATGTTCTAGAAATCACATTTTGAACAGGACAAATGACCAGGTAAGGTTAATTTTAACAGTAAGGGGCGCCTGGGTGGCTCAGTCGGTTGAGCATCCGACTTCAGCCCGGGTCATGATCTCACGATTCGTGAGTTCGAGCCCCGCGTCGGGCCCTGCGCTCTCTGTGCAGAGCCTGCTTGGGGTCCTCTCTTCCTCTCTCTCTCTCTGCCCCTCCCCTGCTCACTCTCTCTCTCTCAAAAACATTTTAATTAAAAAAAAGCAATATATGTCATTTAACCCAATACCTCCGAAGTATTGTCATTTCAACACAGAATCAACATTGAAAACAGCGAGGTTTTTACATTCTTTTTTGCTGAGCCTTTATTCTCCTGCCGGTGGATGGGTAGTGGCTGGAAGCTGTGGACCTACTGGGCGCCCACTTTACAGACATTCGTTCATTCATTCGACCTTCGAAAGAGCCCCAGGAAGCCGGCGCTAGGGTCTTCCCCGTTTTTCAGGTGAGGAAACCGAGAAGGTTCAGGGACTTGCTCAAAGCCGCCCAGCAGGGAAATGGTGAACCTTCCTGGCATCAGGTTCCCCCGGGTGAGTCTGGGCCAAGAGGCAGAATTTGCGCTCAGCTCTGTCCGGTGAGAAGGCTCTGCCGTACGCGGCGCAGCAAGAGCGAGGCCTCCGCAGGTTCGAGGAGGGTGGTGAGAAGGGCAGCCAGGCGTCGCCCGCCGACCTGCCCGCGTGTCCCGGTCCCCACGCTGACGCCAGAGGCTCAGGGTTCGCCAGAGAGAGCAGAGCGGCGGCTGGGCCTGGCCTCCGGGCGAGCAGGGGTTAAGGCCAGCTGTCCCACGTGAGGGCACCTTGCGACAGAGCCACACACCCAACCAGCTGCTGGCCTCTCGCTCCGTCCTGCACCTAACCCTGCTGGTTCCCCTGGTGCGGGACAGACTGGCCGCCTCCACGCGGGAGGAAGAGTTGGGGAAGCGAGTGGGGAGGCCCGAGCCCAGACTCAGGCCCTCTCTGTCCCCCCGCGCCGGGCAGGCACCCAGGCCCTGGCTCCTGCCACCTGCCCAGAGGCCACCCAGGCTCCTAGACGGGTAAGGCCCCCACCCTGCTCGGCGCGGACGGAGCTCCCCGGCCTCAGGCCCCCGGGACCTCCATTACCCCCCCCCCCCCGCCCCGCCCGGAAAGCAGGAAACTGACCCTGGTGCGTGGGCATCTGACATAGTTTCTAAGGGATTATCTGGCCGGCAGTTACTGCCCCTGGCAACCTGCCCGGGACGCCCGAGCCAGAGACTTAAAAGGGTCATTGTTGGCCCAGGTGAAGGCCAGGGAGGCAGAGGAGGCCGCGGCTGGTCTCTGATGCCCCACACTGAGGAAGGGAGGCCCGGGCCGGCAGGGGAGGGTGGGGCAGCCGGGTCCTGCGGTGCGTGGGGCCCTCCTGGAGGGTCTGAAGAAATCCCCAAGTTTCCAGACAGCGGCGCTCGAGCCCCCCACTGCCGGGGCCTGTGGGAGGGGGTCCCACGGAGGGCTTATCCCTCTCCTGTCTTGATTCCTTCCCGGGGCAAATCTTGCCAGGAAGGGGCGGGGGCGGCGGCCAGAGGCTGGCCCGCAGGGCAAAGGAAGCCCAGAGGACAGGCTGGGTGGCGAGAGTTTTTTCTGGGTCATTTGCTCCCCAAAGTGCAGGACAAAGAGAGCTTCCAGGCCAGCCAAGTGTCCGATTGCACCTCAAGTCTCTGTCTGGAACAGAGAGGGCCCCGGGGCCAGGGAGGCGCAGGCATATGAGTCTCGGGGTTTATAGCTGGTCTGGAATTTGGGATCACTCCTACGGAGCAGAGGGATTTCAAATCTGGGGTCTGTGGGGTTGGGAGGGGATATACATTGACTGTCACATCCCACCTGCCTGGGGTTTGGAGAGAAGACCTGTGGACTCAGGTAGACCTCGCCTCCAGCCACTTCGCCTATCTAAACCTCCACTTTCCACTCCGTAAAATGGGTGCGGTTCGAGTCACCACGACCCAGGGCTGCTGAGAGTGGCAAACGATAACGCGGGTAATAGGTTCTCAGTCATCGGGAGTCGGGGTGGACCGTCCAACCCCAAACTGGAACTCAGAATATGAGGCGAGTCGCAATGTCCCGTCCACCTTCATGTTAGACGGAAGTTGAAGTCGGGCTCAGAGAGGGGCAGCCACTTATGCAGGGCTGCACAGTAAAGTAGGGCAGAAAGGAGAGGACCCCCCCCCACACACACACTCCAGGCTAAGCATCTTGTAAACGTCCTGCCTCCTTGGCTCAGTGCTTCTGCGTGGCCCTGAGTTCTGGGGAAAGTCTGCTGCGGCGAATTCGGGTTCCCATTCTTCCTCCTCAGCCTGGCCTTGAGCCAGCAGGGCAGGGTTTGCCCAGGGAGGAGCCTGACACCCTTTGGAATGGGCTGAGGTTAGTGGGAGATGGCACTGGGAGGAGGGGCTGCCCAGGGAGTGAGCCTGCATTTATCAAGCACCTACTGGGTGCTGGGTGTCCTTCGGGACCTTGGGGAGTCAGCAGGGAACCAGACCAACAAAGATTCCTTGTCTTGTGGGCTGGGCTGGTATTTTGGTAGAGGAAGACAGACAAGGAATGAGAGACATAATGAGGAAGTAAATTGTATCCGGGGTTAAAGAGTGGTCAGTCTCACAGGGGGGAAACATGCGAAGGAGCCCCAAGGGCAGGAGTAAACCCCAGGCGGGGGGTGGGGGGGTATTTTACAACCTTAAGTAGGAAGATCAGAGGCAGCTTTCTTGAGAAGGCGACATCTGAGTGGGCTGGAAGGAAGTGAGTCTTTGGGGAAAGAGCATTCCTGACAGAGGGCACAGCCCGTGCAAAGGTCCTGGGGCAGGTCCAGGCCTGGAGTTGGAGGAACAACCAGAAGGCCAGTGCGACTGGAGCAGAGTGGGAGAGGGGAGGGGCGGGGCAGGCGGGGCAGGGTGCTGGAGGTCAGGGGAGGGCTTAGGCTTTTATCCCAGGGAGGTGGGAGCCCCAGAGGGCTGTAGACAGACCGGCAGTCAGGGTGGGACCTGACTTGGTGCTCGCAGGCGTCCCCTGGTGGCCGCTGCGGGGAGGACAGACCGCGGGCTGAAGAGCGGGAGCGGGGTTACCAGGGAGGCCAAGCCTGGAGCCCCTGCTAGATGCGGCTTTAAAACAAATAAGCAAAACATTTTATTCTGGAATCATCTAAAACTGACAGCAAAGTTGTCGACACCGCGGACTCAACTGCAGACTGTATTCAGAGAATGGGACTTGCCTCTTCTGCCCAGAGCTGCATCCGGGCCCTGTGGCTGTGACCTTGCTCCACGAGCTGCGTTGCCCGGAGGAGGTGCTCAGCGCCTCACTTGGGGTTTCCCCTCGTGGCTGCACGGGGAGGGGGAGGGGGGAAGGGCAGATTCAGGGCGGTCAGGTCCGGGCGGGCCCAGGAGGGAGGAAAGTCCCAGGGCTTGGCAACACCGGGGTGCCCAGGGCAGCTGCACGAGAGCCCCGTGACGTACGTAGGCGGGAAGGAAGGTGAGGAGGGGCGTGTAGACTCTTCCAGAAGCTTGCAGCGTATGGGATACAGCTGGAGGGGCTCACGGAAGGGATGCCCACGCCCCCAGCCCCCCCGATAGGAGGAAGCCAGAGCTCTGGAAGGAAACCGGGGACAGGAGAGCGCAGCTGGGGGTAGGACCCAGACCCTGACGCCCCTCTCACACCGTCCGCGGTCAGCCCGGCCTCCGTACCTGTGCCCGCGCCAGCTGCCCTCAGCCACCCCTCGCTACCGGTCCCCCGCGACCCCCGCTTGCCAATCCTCATGCGCTCGGTGGCCGAGCCCGCCGCACCCAGGATCTTCCAGAGTACACAGCACTGCTCTCTCCATGCTGTTCAGAGTCTCAGGTGGCTCCCATGGGCCATTTAGTCACTTATTAAGCACCAACTGCAACTGCATACCGGGCACTGTTCTAGATGTTTGGGATACTACAGTGCTGGAGCTCACAGACCAGCAGGGAGCAGACGCCTTCCAAAAAGAGTCCCATGAGGCAGAGAGCAGTTAATAAGCTGTGACTGGGGCTCAAGAACATTCAATAGCTCCTTATTACTCGTACAGTTATTGAATATCCGATCAAGGCCAGGCTTTGGCGTACGCTCGAAAACTGCTTCTTGATGGCTTTGAACTAGTTTACAGCCCTGTCAATTATAGGAAACGGGTAACATTGCATGTGATTCTGATCCATAGAAAAGCAAGTGAATGTTGTCCGATGGAAACTGCTGACTATTGCCCTGTGGACCTGCAGCCATTCACCAGCTTACCATCAATTTCTAGAAACTGTTTGTTTTTTATTTTTGAGAGAGAGAGAGAGTGTGAGCAGGGGAGGGGCAGACAGAGAGGGAGACACAGACTCTGAAACAGGCTCCAGGCTCTGAGCTGTCAGCACAGAGCCCGACGCGGGGCTCGAACCCACGAACCGTGAGATCATGACCTGAGCCGAAGTCGGACGCTTAACTGACTGAGTTACCCAGGTGCCCCACTTACCATCGATTTCTAAATTCATTTCAGCATTCATTTTTTTGGGTAATGTTTTCTCTTTTTTAAGTTTATGCATTTTGAGAGAGAGAAAGAGAAAGAGCAGGGGAAGGGCAGAGAGAGGAAGAGAGAATCTCAAACAGACTCTACTGTCAGCGCATCAGAGCCCGACACCGGGCTCGATCGCATGAATCATGGGATCAGGACCTAAACGGGAATCAAGAGTCACACACTTAACGGACTGAACCACCCAGGCGCCCTTCTTGTTTTTAATTTTATTTTTATCTTTGTGTTTTTATTTGACAGAGGGAGAGAGAGCGAGCGTGAGTGGGGGAGAGGGGCAGAGCAGAGAATGAGAGAGAGAATTCTAAGCAGGCTCCACGCTCAGCACGGAGCCGGATGCGGGGCTCGACCCCATGACCCTGGGACCATGACCTGAACTGAAACCAGGAGTCGGGTGCTCAAACCACTGAGCCGGCCAGGCGCTCCAGTTTCAGCACTGGGGTGTGTGTGTGTGCGCGCGTGTGTGTGTGTGTGCGTGTGCGCGCGCGCGCGTGCATGAACAGTCTGCAGTTGAGTCCACGGTGACATGGGGGGTTGGTTTCCGAAAAATCTCCCGCGGCCGCCAGAGACGGTCATGTGGGGGGAAGCCAGGTGAGGACCATACGGGGACTCTCTGAACTGTGTCGACAACTTTGCTGTCCGTTTTAGATGATTCCAGAATAAAATGTTTTGCTTGTGATTTTAAAGTCGCATCTAGCTGGGGCTCCAGGCTTGGCCTCCCTGGTCACCCCCCCCCCACCCCGGTTCAGCCCAGTCTGTCCTCCCCGCAGCGGCCACCAGGGGACGCCTGCGAGTGAGCACCACGGCGGGTCCCCCCCTCCTCTGCCTACAGCCCTCCAGGGCTCCCATCTCCCAGGTGAAAATGCCCAAGTCCTCAGTGAGGGCCCTAAGGCCCTGCAGGACCTGCCCCGCCCCCTCCCTCACTCCCCCTGGCTCACTCTGCTCCAGCCACACGGGCTCCCTGGCTGTTCCTCCAACATGCCCAGGTCCTGCCGCAGGGCCTTTGCACAGGCTGTGTTCTCCACGGGGAACACCTAGATCTCCCCATGGCTCCTCCCTCGTCTCCTTTAGGGCTAATTGTTGCTCTGCTTGGATGCCTCTCACCTCCACCACTCCTACAAACTCAGTTCTCCTTTTGAGTGCCCTTCCTCAGGGAAGCCCTCCCTGAGCCCCCAGCTCCTGTCGGGCCTCCCTGCTGATGCTCTCCGAAGTCCAGGTAGTACTTTTTAGTTATGTCATGTGACGATCCGGTCATTGTCCTGCTCTCCTGGGTCTGTCTCGTCAGTCCCACGTGTACACAGTGGGTGCTCAGTAAATGCAGATGAATGAACCAGAGCCTGCCAGGCTGCAGAGCTGCTACGGGGCGCTCTCGGGTTTGAGTGACACGTGTTAGGCCACAGATACGGCCTCAGCCTCCCGCAGCCCAGCAAAGCAGCCTCCACGGGGGGGGGGGGGGGGGGGGGACAAGCCCCTTGTGTGACACCCCCCCCAGTCGACTGAGGCTCCCACGTCTCCTGTGGCCACACTCTGAGGGGCCTCGGCCCAGCCCAGGCCGTCTGTGTGCCTCAGTTTCCCTCCAGGCGCCTGGAACGCTGGAGCAGGGTCCTCCCCCATCCCCCACGCGGTGCCCACACCGCCCCCTGCTGGCTGGACTTGGCACTGAGATTCCTGACGGGCAGACCCTGCCGGAGGGTCCCGCTCAGGCCCTGGGCGCTCAGTAGCGGCCGAGTCGGTCTTGTCGCCTTAGGGGCTGAATGAAAAACCAGTGACGGCGTGAATGACACGGACTGATGAAAAGCGGAGTTTTAGTCCCTTAAAGGGACGCCCCCCCCGGCCTCGGGGCCGCAGTGGCCACGCCCCTTCCCGGCCCTGCGTTTGATGGGCGGCTGGCCGGCTCAGGGGGTGGAGCCTCTGACCCGATCTCGGGTCGCGGGTTCAGGCTCCACCTAGGGCGTGGAGCGTACTGAAGAAATTAAATAAATAAAACCCTGCCTTCGAGCAAAAGGGCGTCTGGTGGGTCCTAGGGAGCCACTGAGGGTTCTTGAGCAGGGCCTGACTACACGGGGCGGAGTGTTGGGCTGGAGGAGGGCCATGGGTCTTGGGGTGGCTGCCCCCCTTCTTAGGGGGGCCCCGAGTGGGGTTTCTCCGCCTCGGCGCTGCTAACATTCCCAGCCCGGTCACTGTTTGTGGGGGACAGTCCTGGGCGCCCCCTGGTCTCCGCCCACGTGACGCTGAAGGGCCAGTCGGTTTGGACAACAACACGTGTCTCCGGGCGCCCCCAAGTGTCACGTGGGAGGCAGAGTCCCCTCCCGTGAGGGGCACGGCCTGGCCGGGGTGAGGCGGGGGGGGGGGTCCCACAGAGCCTAGTCCGGCTGCTGACGGACCCGACACGCGGGCGGCGCGAGCCAGGAGCCTCAGCACCCCGGACCCCCCCCCCCCGCGCCCCCGAGCCGGAGTGGCGACCTTCCCACCCCCGGGCCGCTCCGAGTCCTCTCGGCCACAAGCACCCAGGTGCGCGTGTCAGCGGCAGCGCGTGTGTTCTTCCTGTGATTCATGGACGCAAACACACGGCTAGTTAACACTTTTTTTTTGATCTTGCTCTTCCTAAAATCGTTGGCGGGGTCCCTCCCGGTGGCCAAACATGGCGCTGGGGAAACGTGCCCCCCCCCCCCCCCCCGGGGTTCCAGGCAGGTCCTCAGAGAGGCTTGGTGCAAAGGCCTACTGCCTTGGGGACCTTGGGGAGGCCTGCGGTGTGGAAGGGCTGAGAGGTCAGCTCTGGGGGCCTCAGGTTTTGATTACATCGTCTGCCTTGTTCGTTTGGCAAACTCTTACTCACCCTTCAAAACCCCAGCGGCGATGCTCCCTCTTCCAGAAAGTATTTCCCGATCCCCCCAGTTTCCTCTGTGCCTTGCTGTGCCCTTCCCACAGCCTGTGGGCGCTGACGGGCCAGGCGGGGAAGGGTGTCTGCGCCCAGATTTGCCCTTTCGACCTTGGCGTGAGTCGGGGCAGAGGAACAGAGGGGACGCAGGGCATATGTTTATAATAATATATTTATATTATAAATATAATATATAAATAAGATATTAATTGGGGGGGCGTCTGGGTGGCTCAGTCCGTTAAGTGTCCAACTTCGGCTCAGGTCATGGTCTCACGGTTCGTGGGCTCGAGCCCCACATCGGGCTCTGTGCTGACAGCTCGGAGCCTGGAGCTGCTGCGGATTCTGTGTCTCCCTCTCTCTGCCCCTCCCCCGCTCACACTCTGTGTGTGTGTGTGTGTGTGTGTGTGTGTGTGTGTGTGTGTCTCAAAAACAAATAAGCATTAAAAAATTGTTTTTTTAATACTTATTTATTTTTGAGAGAGAGCACAAGCAGGGGAGGGGCCGAGGGCGTCCCAAGCAGGCTTCGCACAACCACTGCAGAGCCCAGCACAGCTCTTGCACTCACACTGTGATGTGACCTGAGCCAAAGTCAGACGCTTAAGCGACTGCCCCTCCCCCCCCATAAAATATTTGAATATGTATTTAAAGCACAAGGGCGTGTGTGGTGTAGCCACCAGGCTCCAGCCCCCCGGGGTCCTCTCTCACTGACCTCCAGGCAGAGGTCTCCCCGCCCCGGTCCTGTCATTCCAAGATCTCACCTGAGGCTGAGGGGAAAAAATAAAAATACAACCCCCCCCCCGCCCCCGACCTTTGCTCCCCCGGGAGCCCAGCCCGGGTGGGGTGTGAGGGCAGAGCTTGTTCCCCGGCTTGAGGCCCAGGCCCCCGGGCGCCAGCTGCCAGTCTCCAGAAAGTCCACGTCTCTGACCTCTCGGGGCCTCAGTTTCCCCTCTGTGAAATGGGGGTAAACCTCCCGGAGATGGGGTGCCCTGAGAGAGGGGAGCCCTGTGGCCTGGACGTCTCCGGCACTCAACTTGCTTTTGATGCAACAGCCCTGCCCGCGGATCCTGGAAAGGTGCCGGGTCCGCGGACCGTCCGTGGCGGCGGGGACCCCACCCGCTCTCGGCGACGGCGGGCGGGGGCCCGGCTGGGTGGAAAGCCCGGCCTGGGATCCCCGCCCCGGCGCCCGGAGCCTGTGACTGGGGGCGAGGGCGGCCGCGGCGCGTCCCGGAGGCGTGTCGGCCGGGGGCGGGGCCGGTAGGGGACGCGGAGGAGGAGGAAGAGGGGCAGGTGCGCCCGCAGCGGCCGAGCGGCCGGACCGGGGCGAGGGCCGGCGCTCCCTCCGCCGCCCCCCTCCCTGGCCGCCTCCCTCACCCCGAGGTGGGGATCGGGGGTAGGGGCGCTGGAGAACCCCGGGTGCACCATGGCCGTGAGATTCCAGGCGAGTAGCCCGCGGAGGGCGGGAGGGGGAGGGGCTCGAGCTGGGGTCCGCGACCCCGGGGCCCCCGCAGATTGCAGATGGGGAAACTGAGGCCCGAGGCTGCGCAGCAAGGGGCGCGCCCCCGCCGGTCTCCGAAAGCTGCCCCTGGGGGTCTTTCTGTGCCCCAAGGCCTGCCTCTCTGGGCTCAGATCCTGACTTTTCCGTGTAACTTCGGGCCTGTGAATCAAGGCCTCGCCATACCTGGCCCCTAAAATGGGTCAACTTCCTTTGGGAGAAGATTGTAGGGAGGATTCTCAGAGGAAAGTGTGTTTTAAGCGCCTGCACGTATCAGGTGCCGTAAAGATGTTTACGCGGGGTGTCGGGCCGCCTGGGTCTTAAGCAACAGCGGATCGGCAGCAATGACTTCAATTGTGGGCTGGGGTGGCTTCGGTGAACGCCGCGAGGCTGCTGCAGAGGGTACCAACATTCATTGGGCGCCTACTGTATACAGAGCCGTTAACTTGCACCCCCGCGGAGACAGAGGTCGAGAGCCCCTTTTACACACGAGCAAACCTGCTGGGGGGAAGGGCTCTCCTTGTCTGTATTTTGGGCGAACCTCGTCCCCCAGGGACGGAGCTCGAGGGGACTCTCCTCGCCGCCGCGCCGGGTGGCAGATCGCGCCTGGAGCGGGACAGGGAGGCCGCAGGGGAGCGAGGCTCGCCCCGGACCACACTTCCGGGCCGTGCGGGTTCCCGCCAGTGCCCGACCTGGCTATGGGGAAGAGCTTCCAGAATCCCCTCCCCTTCCCGCCTCCCCCTCCCCTTCCTCCTCCCCCCGTCTCCCTGCAACCCCGCTCCGGCTCCGGGGGTGGAGATGGGGAGGGGGCGGGGAGCCGAGTGCCTGCGGTTGTGCGACTTGGTACCACCTGACCTGTCCCCCTTTGGGTGACTCTTCCTCTCCTCCTCCCCCCGCCCCTCCCGCCCGGGGCAGGGGGCGGGAAGGAAGGTGCAGGCCCCGCCCTCAGCGCACCTGGATGGGTAAAGGGCTGACTGAGGGGTCTAGGAATTCTGGACACACCCGGCTGAGTTCCTGGCTGAACAGGCCTTTTATCTCACCCTTCACCCATTCCTCCAACCCCTCCCCCCTTCTGTCCTGTGGGGACTATCCTGGGCCCCCAGGGCCCCAAGCCTGCCCAGCGAGGCCCCAGACCAGAGGGGTGTATGGGAGACAGCGGACGGGGACACCCCAGATGCCAATAAGCAGGGATGCAAGGTGCGTGGATGGGGCCGTTGAGAACCATTTTCTGGAGGAAGAGACATTGTCTCTGGGGCTGTGAAGAATGAATAGGAGTTTGCAGGGAGGAGCTTGTGCGGGGGGGGGGGGTTTGGAGTGAGGGCCAGTGCCCATCGCCAGGGTACCCTAGAGACACCGTCACCCAGCCTTCACAGCCCAAGAGGAAAGACCAGGAACTCTCAAGGTGATGAGCAAGCAGGATAATGTTTTTAATGTTAATATTTGAGAGAGAGAGAGAGAGAGCGCGCAAGCGCGAGCGCATGCACACGTGCGCACAAGTATGAGTGGGGGAGGGGCAGAGCCAGATGGGGACAGAGGACCCCAGTGGGCTTTGTGCTGTCGCACAGACCCCAGTGCAGGGCTCAAACTCACCAACTGTGAGATCATGGCCTGAGCTGAAGTCTGTCGCCTGAGCTGCTCAGTTGCCCCCAAACAGGATAACTTAAGATGATTTTGGATGCCACGATTAAAACATAAATAAAACAGTGAAGAGTGACAGGGAGCCAAGGAAGTTTGGCTCGCCCAGGAGGGCTCCCTGAGGAGGCAGGAGACCCGAGTGGCAAGGGCCAGCTGCCTGCAGGTTCGGGGAGGGGGGCTCAGGCACCGGAGA
Source organism: Hyaena hyaena (assembly GCF_003009895.1). Classification (NCBI taxonomy): domain Eukaryota; kingdom Metazoa; phylum Chordata; class Mammalia; order Carnivora; family Hyaenidae; genus Hyaena; species Hyaena hyaena. The sequence continues at coordinate 1,452,678 of NW_024080931.1, read as the reverse complement.
CACAGGCAAAGCCGAGGAGGTGAAGGGAGCTGAGGGGGGCTGGGGGGCGGGTTAGGCTTGCCCCGTGGGTTTTAGACAAGGTCTCCAATGTCTAGGAGAGGGGGAGGGGACAAGCCTGGGCCACCTGCCCCTGTCCCCCAGGGGCCCTGGTTCCCTGCGGCTGTGTCTTAAAACAAGGCCAGGAAATCAGAGTTCCAGAGGGCACTTAATGATACAAAGTATAAAATCAAAGCAAGTCAAAAGAATCCGTTTTGAAAAATACGCCCAGAAGAAAAGCAACAAGTGGATGCTGGAGGAAGGGTGTGAGACCCGCGCCTGTGTCCACCTGTTCACGGTGTGACCTCGGGCAAGACGCTGGACCTCTCCGGGCCTCCCTTTGCTCTCCCTTAACGATGGGAATAACCGCGGTGCCACATCCGCAGGTCACTCAGGGTTAAACGAGTGGCCCGTTGGCAGCTGGCAGTGTGGCCCCGTGTTCCCGCTTCGTGTGCAGAGGAGGGAAGTCCAGACTCTTTCTGCTCTTCCCGCGCGGCTCCTCGCCCAGCTCCGGCACCTGGGCCCTGAAAGACAGGGTGCCTGGGGTGGGGGTAACCCATTCTACAGGTGGGGAAACTGAGGCAGCGTGCAGCAGGGAGGGTTTGAGCCTGGGCTGTGAAAGCTGCCCTCAGCTCTCTGGTAACCACGGAGCCTGAGCCAGAGAGCCCGGGATGCCCCGCCCTTGGCTTTGTTTTCCTCTCTCCCCCCCCCCCCTCCTCCCCACTCCCTGGGGGCCTGGAATGCTGCTCTCCTGGGAACCGTTAAGAAAAGGCACTGGAGCAGCGAGCGAGGGTTCTCACTGGTAGGAACCGCCCGCCTGCGGTGCCAGGCTGGGGAGGGGGACAGGGGAAGCAGGCCCCGTGTGGGTGCGGTGTGGGTGCGGGGCCCCACATCCCCGCCCTCTCTCAGGCAGGGTGTCCTGGAGTGTGGCCTCTACTCCCCCGTCCCCATCTGTATCATGGGCTTGCGTCTTGGCAAGTGACTTGGCCTCTCTGTGCCTCAGTTTCCTCATCTGTGACATGGGGATAAAGGGATCTCCCTTCAGCAAGTGGATTAGATGAGACAGTACCTGTCAAGTACCCCGGCACAAGGAAAGCACTTCATTCATTCACTCTTTCCTCCCTCCTCCCCTCCCCTCCTCCCTCCCTCTCTTCCTCCCTTCCTTGCTGCCTTCCTCCCTCCTTCCCTCCCTCCTTCCTTAAGCAAATTGTTACTGAATCCCTGATATGAATCCGGACTCAACTGCTCTCTGCCTTCCAGATCTGATGTTCTAGAGGGGAGATGGACAGACCAAAAACGTCCAGAGAATGTCACGGCTCACAATTCTATGAGCTAGGAAAGCGCCCTGGGGAGGGGTGGGTAAGGTGCTCCGTTGCGGAGCGAGCGAGAGGAGCTTGCTCTTCTGAACGGAGGCCCCACCAACAAACAAGGTAGCTCGGGGGCTGAGAAGAGAAGGTGAGGGAACGAGTCAGGGGGAGACCTGGGGGAAAGAGTTTCAGGCAGGAGGAACAGCACGGGCAAAGGCCCAGGTGCTGGAGGAATAGGGAGGAGGCCCCAGGTGCTGGAGCAGAGTGGGCTCCGTCTGCCTGGCTTGATCCCCCCCACGTGGATCCCCCCCAGGCCTGACTCCCCCTCCAGGCTCGACCCCCCCCCCCAGGGACTTACCTTGTCTCTGCTCTCACCAGTTCGGTTCACTTGAGGCAGGTTCTCTGCTTTGGCATACGGACACTTGGGCCTGATCATCCCCTGCGGGGGGCTTCCCTGCTCTGGGGGGGCGGTGAGCAGCATCCCTGGCTCCCCGCCCACCCCGTGCCAAGAGGACTCCTGATGGTGATGACCGCAAGCATCTCCAGCCGTTGCCAAATGTACTCTGGGGGGGCAGCATGGTTGAGAACCCCCGGCCTAAATCCACTTTGCAGATAGAAAAGCTGAGGCCTCCAGAGAGGCAGCAAGCTGCCCACAGGCTCGGACCCGGGGTGGCAGAGCCGGGCTCCCACCCGGGGCTGGGGACCCCTGCAGGCTCCAGCGGGCCTGCCGCGGCCTCGCACCCACCTCCCCTTCCTCTGCTGCCAGGTGCTGGACATGGAGGAGCTGACCATTTGGGAACAGCACACAGCCACGCTCTGCAAGGTGAGGCCTCCGTTTCCCGCGTGGCGCCGACGAGAGCGCTGTCCTGACCCCGCACTGCCCCACGGAGGAGGTGAAAGCTCATCCTAGGTCTCCCCCCCTCTCAGGACCCCCGGCGAGGCTTTGGCATTGCAATCTCTGGTGGCCGAGACCGGCCCAGTGGGTCCGTGGTTGTGTCTGACGTGGTGCCTGGGGGGCCGGCTGAGGGCCGACTGCAGTGAGTATCGGGGCAGCAGGGGTGTGGGCAGGGGCGGGGCAAGCCAGCAGCAGGGGCCTGTGTGGGCCAAAGCCAGGACCGAGGAAGGTGCCTGGTGCCTTCCAGCTCTGTCAACACAGGGCTCACGGCTGCCAGCAGCACAGAGTTGGCACTGGAGACTCACTCTCCCCAAGCCACTTCCTTGTCCTTCGCTGTAGGTCTCCGGGGTCATAATGGCCGTGCTGGAATGAAAAGTCCTGGAAACCTTTTGTGGCTGCAGGGAAGGAGACCCTGTGCTCTGAGCCCCTGGGAGCAGTGGGCTCCTGGGAGTTCTGTTGGGGGGAAATGGCTCTGGGACCTGAGTGGCTGACAGGTGATATGGTTCAGCCCAGAATCAAGGAACAGCTTCAGAGAGAGACAGAGACATTATGAAGCACAGACAGGGAAGGAGGGGGAGAAAAGCAGAAAGAGGGGGCTTGATCGAAGGATTGAGGGGTACAGAGACACTTGCAATCACAGCTTGCATTCTGTAGTTGTGTTCTATTTTTTTTTTTTTAACATTTATTTTTGAGACAGAGAGAGAGCGCAAGCAGGAGAAGGCCAGAAAGAGGGAGACAGAGGGTCCCAAGCAGGCTCCCTGTAGTAAGCCCAATGAGGGGCTCAAACTCACGAACCCATGAAATCATGACCTGAGCCAAGATCGAGAGCCAGATGCTTGGGGCACCTGGGTGGCTCAGTCGGTTGAGCATCCAACTTCGGCTCAGGTCATGATCTCATGGTTCATGGGTTCGAGCCCCGTGTCAGGCTCTGTGCTGACTGCCAGCTCAGAGCCTGGACCCTGTTTCAGATTCTTTATCTCCCTCTCTCTCTGACCCTCCCCTGCTCATGCTGTGTGTGTCTCTCTCTCAGAAATAAATAAAACATAAAAAAAAAAAAGAGCCAGATGCTTAACCAATGAAACTACGCAGACACCCTGGTTGCATTCTCTTATTATAGTGGGATTTATTATTGGCCCCATTTTACAGATGAGGAAACCGAGGCCAGAAGGATAAATGTCTTTGTGAGCCTGGGCGCACCAGTGGATTAGAACCAGGCCTTGTAGACCTGGGGTGCCTGCCTCAATGTCGGGCACTGGGGGGCATGCCAGGGGCTGCAGGGAAGGCCTGGGGAGAGGGCGCCCGTGTGAGGACTCCTCCCCCCAGCCTCCCTCTTCCCTCAGGACGGGGGACCACATCGTCATGGTGAATGGGGTCTCCATGGAGAGCGTCACCTCTACCTTTGCCATTCAGATCCTCAAGACCTGCACCAAGTTGGCCAACATTGTGAGTGGGCAGGGCAGCTCCCCCCCGCCCGGTCGGCACCTCTGCCCTCCCCCCCGCCCCCCGCCCCCTACCTGCGGGTGATACGAGTGGAAGCTTCTACAAGCACGTGGAGCCTGGTCCCCATTTCAGAGCTGAGACGTTGAGGCCTGGAGCGGGGCTGGGGTCGCCCAGGGCCACCCGGGGGTTGGGGCCGAGCCTCGAGCTGGCCCTCCCCCTGCTCCCCCCACAGACGGTGAAGCGTCCCCGGAAAATCCAGCTGCCCGCCGCCAAGGCCGGCCCCTCGGGGGCACATCAGGACTCGGACCGGGAGGCCGACCACGGCCAGGGCTACGAGGGCGACACGTCCAGCGGGTCTGGCCGCTCCTGGGGCGAGCGCTCCCGCCGGCAGAGGACAGGCCGCCGCAGCCGGGCGGGCGGCCACGGGCACCGGAGCCCGGGCAGCAGGGCGGAGGCCAACGGGCTGGCCCTGGTGTCCGGCTTCAAGCGGCTGCCGCGGCAGGACGTGCACATGAGGCCGGTGAAGTCCGTGCTGGTGCGGAGGAGAGAGAGCGAAGGTGAGCGAGGGGCGCCCGCCGTGGGCTCAGCGCAGCCACTGCTAAGTCCCTCCGACCCGCCTCCCACCAGCGGCAGCGCTGTGGCCTTAGAATTCGCAGCGTGCTGTGACGAATGGCACTGGCACAGCGGCCCCCCACCTTGTAATGTTTTTTGTTTTTTTTAATGTTAATTTTATTTTTGAGAGAGAGACAGAGCATGAGCGGGGGAGGGGCAGAGAGAGAGGGAGACAGAATCCAAAGGAAGCTGCAGGCTCTGTGCCGACAGCGGGGCTCAAACTCCTGAACCTCGAGATCGTGACCTGAGCTGGAGTCGGATGCTTAGCCGACTGAGCCCCCAGGCGGCCCCCTGCCTTGTAATCGTATTAACAAGAGTCACATCCTGGAAACTCACCAGGGTGTCATTAAAGGTGTTGGGGAGCTGGGATCTGGGCTCCGTTCCTTCCCAGGCCCCTGCCGTGGACCTTCTGCAGCCTAGACCCCAGGCCCTGCCTCAGTTTCCCTCCTCCCCCCAGAGTTCGGGGTCACCCTGGGCAGTCAGATCTTCATCAAGCACATCACGGAGTCGGGCCTGGCGGCCAGGAACCGTGGGCTGCAGGAAGGGGACCTCATCCTCCAGGTGAGCCCAGGCTTCTGGTCGGGGGCGGGACGGGGAGACCGAGGCAGGGGGGTGCTGGCGGCGGGGTGACCCAGCCGCATGGCAGAGCCTTGCTGCCTGCTCCCCAAGGCCTAGAGAGGACGACCCAGGACCCCGCCCCCATCTGCTGCTCCAGCACTGCCCAATGTCAGTTTCTAGCATCCCCAGAATCATGTGGGGGGTGGGGGGGGCGGCTGGCAGCAACACCGATCCCCGGACGATGGTCCAGACGCCAGGCTTCCAGGATCAGAGCTGGTTTCTTTCTAGACGAAAATCTGTTTTTAGTGATTCCTGGTGTTGGATGTCCAGACCCTTTCCAGGCGCTAGCTTCTAGAGTGTCCTGAGTTCTCGGTTTCCCGTGATCCCGAGGAATTGTCTGTTTCTAGCGGTTTGGGGCAGACACTGGAAACAGCTCAGTGCCGGGGGCGGGGGGAGGGCTCACCGTCCCACAGTAACTGCAAAGCCTCCCGCGGAAAATGTTACAAGGGATCCCTGGAGTGCGTGGAGCGGACAGTCAGTCCTTTCCCCAAAGTGTCTGTTTCTAACCCACCTCTAAACGCCTGTTTCTAGTATCCTTGGGTATTTACTCACCTACTCCCTAGTCAGACTGGTTTCTTTCTTTTTCTTCTTTCTTTTTCAAGTAGGTCCCACCCACCCCCATGCCTCCCCCCCCCTCAGAAAATTGGCTGATTCTGGAATTCTTTTCTTTTTGAGAGAGAGACAGCGAGAGCACGTGCGTGTGTGCGTGCAGAGAGGGGAGGGGCAGAGAGAGAGAGAGGCAGAGAGAGACGGAGAGAGGGAGAGCCCCAAGCAGACTCCTTGCTGTCAGCAGAGGGCCCGGCGTGCAGCTCAGGCCCACGGCCCTGGGATCACGAAGGAGCTGAAATCAAGAGTCGGACGCCTACCTGACCGGGCTGCCCGGGCGCCCCGGTTCTGTCATTCCTGTGGGAGCCGCTTCTGGGCGCGGCCCCCTCACAGCGGCAGTGCAGTTCCATCGTCCTCTCCTGAGAATGTCTGTTTTCAGTAATTCCTGGGGATTGTGTGTTTCTAGTCCCCCCGCCAAGCTGTCTGTTTCTAGTACCCCCTGCCTAGTGTTCACTCCCTCCCCGTCTTCCTTCCCGGCCCCTTTTAGATCAACGGGGTGTCCAGCAAGGACCTGTCTCTGAGTGACACGCGGCGACTGATCGAGAAGTCGGAAGGGACGCTGACTCTGCTGGTGCTCAGGGACCGAGAGCAGTTCCTGGTGAACATCCCGCCGGCCGTCAGCGACAGCGACAGCTCTCTCCTGGACGGTGAGGGGCCAGGGGGCAGGCCCTGTGGGTCGAGTGGAGGGCAGGGGAGGCAGAGAGTGCCAGGCAGGGCCTAGCAGGGGTGGGCGAGCCTGGCCCTGAGAGGCTCAGAGAGGGACAGGAACTTGTCCGAGGCCACACAGCAAGTCGGGGTGTACTGGCCGAGCCAGACCCTGGTCTACGTGGCGTGGGCTGCAGGCCTGACGGCACGTCCCCTGCACTGCAGACATCTCAGACCTCGGCTCAGAAGTGTCCCCGGCGCCGCCCTCCCACATCCCGCCGCCGCCCCAGCACGTGCGCCGGAGCTCCGATGCCAGCCGGACCCGCTCCTCCGAGTACGTACCCCCTCGGCCAGAGTGGGTGGGCAGGAATGGAACATGGGCATATCCTCTTCCACCAGAGGGCGCAGTCCTGGTGGCCTGCCTGGAAGAGGCTTCTCTCGACCACAATAGAGCCTGGGAGGGACCAACTTGAAGCAGGAGTGGAATTTTCTTCCCCAGAAGACTTCACAACCCATGAGGCCCCCTTGTAGGGATTTTCTCTTGGGGGCGAGATCGCCGCGGGTGTGTGCGGGGACTGGAGGGTGCCTGTTGCTTACGATGATGCTTATGGACGGGAACAGGTGGCGGTGACCTTGCATTAGTGTCCTGCGGTGGCCGAAACAAAGTGCCCCAGACTTGGTGACGTACTTAGGACAGGAGAAATTTATGGCCTCACCGTTCCGGAGTCCCAGATGCGGTGTGAGCAGGGCCACGCTCTCCCTGGAGGCTTGGGGCGCAGAGGCGGTGGGGGGGGGGTCTCTCTAGCTTCCAGCAGCTTCCGGCAGCTTCCGGCAAGTCCTAGGCTTGTAGGTGGCCACCTCCGCATGGTGTCTTCACGTCATCTTCCCTCCGTGCGTGTCTGTCTCTGGGTCCGAATGTCCCCCTTATATAAGGACACAGTCACACAGGATCGCCCCCCCCCCCCCCCCCCCCCCCCCCCCCCCCCCCCCCCCCCCCCCCCCCCCCCCCCCCGGGAGGAGCTTGTCAGACCCATCGGGACTGCCTGCCACCCGGCCGCTGTGCCCCTCCCCCCCCCCCCCCCCGGANCGGAGGCCCTGCTCTCCACCAGTTACATCCACTGCGCCCGTTTCCAAGCGCCGTCAGAGACGCTGGGGGTTAGGATGTCAGTGCAGGAATTTTGAGGGGACACAACTCCGCTGGAACGTTCTCCCACACGGTGTCTGGAGTTAGCTGGGTGCTTCTGATTCCTCGGTCCAGGGCTGTGGGATTTGGGGAGGTGATCCCCAGAGCACTCGCAGCAGTGGGGGCGGGAGGACTCACGATCCCAGAGAGACACGGATGGACCGAGACGGAAGCTGTTGCTCGTGACCTCAGCTCAGCACATGGTTCGTCCTGTGCCGTTCTCTTCCCGGTCCCATGGGCTGGGTCGGCCCCAGGGCTCGGCGGTGCTGAGGATCAGGGACAGGAGACGACATGTGTGGGGCCACAGTGAACGCCTGCTCCTTCCTACGGTTGCTACCATGCAGCAGGGCTCGGGGCCGCCAGGCAGCCCGTGTGCAAAAGGCTCAGGAAAATAAGTGCCAGCGATGGAGTGACACAGGGCGGGATCTCTCAGAGGGTTGGGGGGGGGGTATCTCTTGCATGATCGGACCTGGCATCCCACTCGCACGCGGGATGATCTGTGGGTGTGAGCAGCAGGAGCGGCTTCATGAGGCAGACCCCATATTCTGCCAGCCTGGTCCAGGGGGCGGGGGTGGGGGTGTGGGGCTGGCATTTTCGAATTTCTTTCCCTGGGGATTCACAGGGTCAATGTCAGATGCTGACATGTGGCATGATCTTCATGTTCTTACTTTTTTCTATTTTAAATTTTTAAAATATTTTTTGAGAGACAGAGACAGCATGAGCAGGGCAGGAGAAGAGAGAGAAGGAGACACAGAATCCCAAGCAGGCTCCAGGCTCTGAGCTGTCAGCACAGAGCTTGATTTGGGGCTCGAACCCACAAATCGTGAGATCATGACCCGAGCCCAAGTCGGATTCTTAACAGACTGAGCCTCACCCACCCCAGGTGCCCCACGATCTTGAAGTTCTTTCAAAAGTATACAGTCCCCCGCACCTGCTTATTTGAAAGCGTCGGATAGGTCTGCAAACTAACTCGTCGGTGCTAATGACTAGTGGGCTCTGGGGGACTTTCCTTCCTGTGCAAGCCTGTCTCTGGCAGCTCAGGCTGTGACGACAGATACCACACGTGGCGGGGAGGGGGGGGGTCTCGCCGTTCTGGAGGCCGCAGGTCCGAGGTCACCGTGCTGGCTCGGCGGTCCCTGCCCGTGGGCTCCCCTTGGGGCTGCAGACGGCGGCCCCCTTCTCGCCGTGTGCTCACATGGAGGACACAGCGCTTGGGCCCGCACTCCCTTCCTGACCGCCCCCCCCCGCCCCGACCTCACCTAACCCTGATCACCTCCCAGACGCCCCACCTCCTAAACCATTCCCCCGGGGTTAGGGCTCCAGCGGTGGGGGGGGGGGACACAGCACTCCGGCCAGATCACCTTCTGCAGCTTTTCACTAGTACTAGAGTAATGAAGGCGACCACTGGCCACAGGCTTGCCTCATCTTGAGCCTGGCCCCCTGTGGCCCTGACTTACGTCCCCAGCGTTCAGAGGGAGCAGCGGCCCCACCATCTCCCAGCTAGAAAGGAACAGAACCGGAATTTGAATCTGGGTACTAAGAAGTGAGAATTGCAGCCGTCGCCTCCTGGCATCCACTCCCACTTCACCTCAAATCTGTTTCCCTCCAGGGAGAGCCCCCCGCTTCGGAGGGACAGCTCAATGGATTCCAGAACCATCTCGGAAACAGGTGAGCGGACGTTGGGGGGGGTTGGCTCTGAGCATCCTTGTTTTTTCTGGTCCTAACACTGAGGTTGTGCCACGCAGGGTGGTGGTGGGGGGCAGGGGCCTGAGAGGTCAGGGACAGCGCCCTGGGAGGGACGAGGGCTGGGTGACAGTGCCGTGGGGCAGGGACACCCTAAGGCTGGGGTGTGGCGGCTGGAGCAGTCAGGGTGCTTGGGAAACACCTGCTGTTCCCTTTCAGACTCCCCCAGGCAGAGCAGCTACGGCATCTACAGGGTGCCCAGCGGCCAGAGCGTGGACGACCGTGGGTGTGTCCCCCCCCCAGACCCGCACATCCCCTGATGCACAAGCCTGCCCTCTGGCACCCGTGTGGGGGTGGGGCCGCCCTGTGGGGCTGCTGGGGAAACAGGCCCCGAGAGGGCGGGGCTCTCCCAAGGATGCCGGCATGCCCCGCCCACCCCCTCCGGCCTGAGCCCGCCTCCACCCCCCCCCTCCAGGTACAGCCCCGACTGGAGGGTGGTCCGCTTCCCCAAGGGCTCCACCATCGGGCTGCGGCTGGCCGGCGGCAACGACGTGGGCATCTTCGTGTCGGGGGTGCAGGAGGGCAGCCCGGCCGCCGGGCAGGGCATCCAGGAGGGAGATCAGATTCTGCAGGTGACCTGGGGCAGCGGGGGCGGGGGCGGCGGCCTGCGGGGTGGCCCCCGAGCCTGTCTCCGCCCCCGCGTCCCCCCGGGCGCCCCGATCCCAGGCCCCCTCCTGAGTCCCCGCCCCCCCCAGCCGTGTCCCATCCCAGGCCCCCTCCCGCTTCCCCCCCTCCCGCGTCCCCCCTCCCGCGTCCCCCCCCCCGGCCGCGTCCCATCCTGGGCCCCCTCCCGGCAGGTGAATGACGTCCACTTCCGGAACCTGACCCGGGAGGAGGCCGTGCAGTTCCTGATGGGACTGCCGCCGGGCGAGGACGTGGAGCTGGTCACGCAGCGGAAGCAGGACAGTGAGTGCGCGGGGTGGGGGTGGGGGTGCGTGGGGGCTGGGCGGGGGCTGGGTGCCCACGGAGCCTCCGCCCGCCGTCCACAGTCTTCCGGAAGATGGTGCAGTCCCGCGTGGGCGACTCCTTCTACATCCGCACGCACTTCGAGCTGGAGGCCAGCCCGCCGTCGGGCCTGGGCTTCACCCGCGGGGACGTCTTCCACGTGCTGGACACGCTGCACCCCGGGCCCGGGCCCGGCCACGCCCGCGGGGGCTGCTGGCTGGCGGCGCGCATGGGCCGCGACCTCCGGGAGCAGGAGCGGGGCGTCATCCCCAACCAGAGCAGGTGGGCCGCCCCGCTGCCGCGGCTGCCCCCCCGGCCCTGGGCTGCCTTCCCGCTGCCCTCCGTGCCCAGCCGCCTGCCGTCTCCCCAGGGCCGAGCAGCTGGCCAGCCTGGAGGCCGCGCAGCGCGCCGTGGGGGCCGGGCCGGGCGCCTCTGCGGCCTCCAGCGCGCGGGCCGAGTTCTGGCGGCTGCGGGGTCTCCGTCGAGGGGCCAAGAAGTCCGGCCACCGGAGCCGCGAGGACCTGTCGGCGCTGACCAGGCAGGGGCACTACCCGCCCTACGAACGCGTGGTGCTTCGGGAAGGTGCGTCCGGGGAGGGGGGCCTCCCAAGGCTCAGGGGTGCTGGGCCAAGTGCTCGTCCACGTCCAGCCTTCGGAGGCCCCCATCCTTACCTCTCCCCCCACCCAGAACCCCTTTTGGGCTATTTTAGGGTGCCTATTTCGGGGTGCCGAAGGGACGGGACAGGCTCTTTCCCTTTTCCAGCAGACACGCAAGCCACATACACCATCTCGGAAAAGAAGGGGTTACACATCATTTAAATAATTTACCTTGTTAACGAACCCCAAGTATTATTTGAATAGATAATAAGTTATTAGTGAGGCATTTCACACCCTCTTGTGTGTTAAGCCTTCGAAATCTGGTGTGTCTTCTGCACTTGGCCCGTCTGGGTTCAGGGGTTCAGACCAGCCACGTTTTAGGGGCTCCGCAGCGACATGGGGCCTGCGGTTGCCACGCCGGGCAGCGCCACCAGGGGGCGCTGTACACTCAGTGGGGGCTGCCGTTTCTAGGTTGTCCGCGGGCGCTGAACAGGCGCCCTTTAAATACACGCTTCCTGGGAACAGGAGTTAGACCCAAGGCTGAACGTGCATGTTCTCAGCAGCACGGCTCTCAACAGCCAAAACGTGGGAGCAGCCCCCATGCTCATCAACAGATGAAGGGGTACACAGTGTGTCCGTCACACACAGGAATGTCATTCAGCCACAGACAGGAGCGCGGCGCCCACCTCCCCGCCCCGCAGATGGGCCCTGAACACACGACGCTCAGGGAGGGAACCAGACACGGGAGGCCACACAGGGTGTGAGTCCACGTGTGTGACACGCCCAGGACAGGCTCATGGATGGACAGGAAGGGGCTCATAGGGGCGGGGGACTGGGAGGTGAATTTGAAAAAAAAAATTTTAATGTTTATTTTTGAGAGAGAGAGACAGGGTGCAGGTGGGGGAGGGGCAGAAAGAGAGGGAGAGACAGAATCCCAAGCAGGCCCAAGGCTCTGAGTTGTCAGCATAGAGCCCAACGCAGGGCTCGAATTTATGAACCCTGAGATCATGACCTGAGCTGAAGCTGGACACTTAACCGACTGAGCCCCCCAGAAATCCCTCAAAAATAAACTTAAAAATTTCTCAAAAAAACTTGCCCGAGGGAGGGGAGTAGTAGCAAGTCCCCCAGGACGGGAATGGGCTTGAGCTTGTTTTCAATTGCTGCTGAACCATCCAGAAGAGAAGAAAGACTTAAAAATAAAAGGCCACACACCTAATTTTGACCCCCAGCCACAGAACGTTTAGAAATCTGAATGTACTGAGCTTTTGAGAGAAAGAGACAGAGGCCTGGAGTCCAGGAGAGAACAGGAACAGAGTCAGGGTGGCCAGAGGGGCTGACTACTCCCCCTCCTCCTGCCACGGTGCGTTCTGTGCCCGTTCCGTTGTGGCCGAAATGGTATATCTGTTAGTCAAGTGTTTGGCAAACTCTTTCTGCAAAAGGTCAGAGACAGTGACTATTTTAGTCTTTCTGGGGCCAGGTAGTTTCTTTCAAAACGACCTCACTCTGCAGGAAGGCAGCCAGAGGCAGTACGCAAGTGAGTGGGTGGGACTGTGTTCCAATAAAACTTTATTTATAAAACAGGCAGTGGGCCAGATGTGGCCTGCTGGTTGTAGTTTGCTGTCCACTGAGTTAGACGGGTTCAATGCTATAACCCACCCCACGTGACAGCTGTAGAAGCAGAAAAGGAGCTTCTTTTTAAGTAACAGCCCCAGGGGCAGGGGGTTAAGGAACTGAGGGTGGTCTCCTCACATCTTGTTTTTCTGCCTTATGGTGGTCCAAGACCATTCCAGCCGGGGAAAGGGGCAAGAAGGTGAACAAGGCTCCTACCTTTCCCAGAAGGCTACAACTCACACAATTCTGTTTGCACCCCATTGGCCAGGAGGTAGTCACATGGCCACCCTGCCTGCAGGGGACGCTGGGAGATGTAGTCTCTAGCTGGGCAGCCATTGGGCCTGGTCAGGTCTAGCTGTCTTTGCTGCAAATGGGATCGTGATTCTCACCGTTTCTCTGCCCCTCAGCCAGCTTCAAGCGCCCGGTGGTGATCCTGGGTCCCGTGGCAGACATCGCCATGCAGAAGTTGACCGCAGAGATGCCTGACCAGTTCGAAATCGCAGGTAAGGAAGTGGCCTTGTTGGGAAAGATTTCACAACCACTTCTCCAGCGCGGGGGCCGAAGGAGGCAGCTTGATGAGGGGGCTGCCGCTGCCGTTTCGGGAAAGAGTTAAAACAGCCATGGCGAGCACGAGGCAGATGAGTCACCAGCACCCCCACCTAACACAGTTCCCCAGGCCGCCATTGCCAACTGACCCAACGTACCACGTGCCCCTCCATTTACTGAGCTACAGAGACAGCAGTGAGCAAGATAGCTTCCCCTCCGAGGACACCAAAAACTAATAACACCTGTCAAAACAAGCTAGAGTAGGGGGATCAGCAAATTAAAGGTCCGAGCCCAAATGTGGCCCATCAGCTGAGCATCTGCCGACTGAGAATAGTATCTACACACTTCAAACGGCTGAAGAGAAGGTAAAAGAAATATGATGTTACATGTGAAAATGATATGAAATTCACATTTCAGCATCTGTCGTCTATAAATAAAGTTTTATTGGGTTGCAGCCACACCCCTTGGTCGACACGCTGTCTGTGGCCTGTTTCCGGCAGAGAGGACTGTTTGCAGAGTGGATGCCCTTGAATACAGCGTCAGGTCAAAGCTGTGGGCTGAGAGCTTGCAGGAACCCCAGAAAGGAGGGCGGAGGGGCTTGTACCCCCTTGACCGGGGCTTCCGAGCCAGGCCGTTCTCTGGGCCACTGTCAGCCCAGCCAATGCCCACTCCTCCCGGCTGGGTGACCCTGAGCTGGTGGCCTGCCCTCTCTGAGACTTCACTTCCTCGTCTCTCAAATGGCGTTGTGCTCGGTGAGAGGAATGAGTGTGGGGATGTGAGAGACGTGTCTGGGGCAACAGCTGGTGCCTGAGGTTTCCGGGCAGGGTCTTCATGCCCGTGTGGGGGAGAGCATTTCAGGGGCTGAGGCCCTTTATCTGTTTTGCCTTCAGGGGCTTTTCCAACAGCAAACTGGCAGGCAGGGTCTGTGGGAAGGGAACTTGGTGGGAGGGCAAGGTCGTCACGAGTCACCAGGAAAGTGCCCATCAGAACCAGAGCGAGGCCGAGTGAGGCCCGGGAGGGGCCAGAGGGGAAAGCAGCAAAAGCAGAACAGAGCAAGTGTCCGTGTGGAAAGTGGGAGCCCTCGTGCTCGGCTGGGGGAGCGGAGACCTGGCGGCTGCTGTGCAAAACCATGGGCAGCTCCTCGGCTAAAGAGTCGCTGTCTGACCTGGCGAGCGAGTCCCCGTCGGGTCTACACCCAAGAGAAGTGGGGCCGGGTCTCATACGGGTACTTGCACCCCCACATCCCCCCACTGCCATCCACAGTGGCCCAGCAGTGGACACGCCCCGTGTCCGTGTGTCCGTCCACACCATAGAATGTGATCCGGCCTCGGGAAGGAGGGACGTCCCACCACCTCTGGTGGACGGACCCGGAGGACACTGTGCGCAGTGACAAAGGCCCGACACAGAAGGACACATCCTGCATGACCCCACTCACAGGGGGTCCCTAGAAGGGTCCCGTCCACAGAGACATAGAGTAGATGGCGGGAGCAGGGGGTGGGGTGGGGGGCGGGGAGTTAGTGCTTCATGGAGACAGGGTCTCAGTCTGGGGAGATGGAAGGTTCTAGAGACGGTGATGCAGGCGGTTACACAACAGTGCGTGTGCTTGACGCCACTGAGCTGAGCTCTTGGAAGTGGTTAAAGATGGTGAATTTTTATGTTCTGCACATTTTATAACAAAATAAGGTAGGGTTCCCCCCTTTCCTTTTAAGCCCCCCAGGGCAAGGTGAGTAGCCTCCATCAGCCTCATGGCTGTCCTAGAGGGCTTCCTGGAAGAGGAGGCAGTGCTCCATCTCAGGTCCTCCAGAACAGATTGGGGAGGGGAGAGCAGCTTCCTCAGACACAGCCAGAGCCAAGTTGGGGTCACGCAGGGCACAGCTAGTGTCTACACTGCATCGGGCTCCTTGCCCTGCTCCTTGTCGGCTCCGTGACCCCGAGCCAGTGACCAATGTTCAGTCTGCCAGATGGTCCATAGCAGTAGGCCATGGTCCGGATGGGAGACTGAGTCAGGCAAGTGGGTAGGGGAGTTGCCGCCGTGAGGCTTGGCGTCAGGGTGATGGGGAGCCATGGCGGGTTCTTGAGCAGGGGAGGGGCAGGTAGGCCTGAATCTGAGCAGCCAGGGGAACGCCCTTCTGAAGCTGCCGGCCATGTCTCCCCTCCCCAGGCAGTGTGTCGAGGACCGACAGCCCCACCAAGATCATCAAGCTGGACACTGTGCGCGTGATCGCGGAGAAGGTAAGCAGGGCCCTGCTCTGCGTCCCATTTCAAGGGTCGGGAAGCCAAGGCCCAGGCCTCCAACTTGTTCTCGCCCCACCCAGGCTGCCCCTCCTGGAGGCGCTGTGATGTGGCGGCTTGAGAGGGACAGACGCGGCGGGGGGGCCCTGGGCCGTCACAGCCCCTGCCCGCCGCGAGGCCGGGGCCCACCTTGACCTCGACCCTCCGTCTCCATCTCTGATCTTCTGACCTTTCACCTGCCTTCTGGCTTGTCTGCTGCTGTCTCTGTGTGTTTCTCTCTCTGCCGCACCCCCCCCACCCCCCCGCGGGCTGGGCCCAGAACAAGCACGCGCTCCTGGACGTGACGCCCTCGGCAGTGGACCGCCTCAACTACGTGCAGTATTACCCCATCGTGGTCTTCTGCGCCCCAGAGAGCCGCACGGCGCTCAAGGCCCTGCGCCAGTGGCTGGCGCCCGCCTCCCGCCGCAGCACCCGCCGCCTCTACGCGCAGGCCCAGAAGCTGCGCAAGCACAATGAGCACCTGTTCACGGGTAGGCGGCGGCCCGGGAGGCGGCGGGTCCTGGCCGTGGGTGTGCGGCCGCGCTGACGCCCCCTCCCCACAGCCACCATCCCCCTGCATGGCACGAGCGATTCCTGGTACCAGGAGCTCAAGGCCATCATCCGCGAGCAGCAGACCCGGCCCGTCTGGACGGCCGAGGACCAGGTACCTGGGGCAGGGGTTGGGGCTTGTCCACAGTCAAGGTTTGACCGGAGGGGAGGGTGTGGAGCGGCCCTGGGCGTGAGGCTGAAGGCCGGTGTCCTGGGTCGGGGGTTTGGTCTGAGATTCGGGGGGGTGGGGGGGGTGGGGAGGGGAAGGGGGAGGGGACCTGGGCTGGGGTCTTGGCTCAGCCGCCCCCCTCCACCCCCCAGCTGGACGACTCCTCGGAGGACAACCTGGAGCTCCCCCACCGTGGCCTGGCGGACAGCTCTGCGGACCTGAGCTGTGACAGCCGGGTCAACAGTGACTACGAGACAGACGGGGAGGGCTACACCGACGGCTACACGGACGGCGAGGGCGGGCCCCACACGGATGGGGACGAGGGTCCCGCGGCGCCAGCTCTGGCCCGGTCCTCGGAGCCTGTGCTGGCGGATGAGCCCCAGAGCCCGGGGGAACGTGGGAGAGCCTCGGGTCCCCAAGGAGCCCAGGCAAGCAGGACTTGGGCCGGGGCGGGGGGGGGGACACAGGGGAGCCCGTCTCCCACCAGGATGCCAATGAACAGAAGCTTCTCTGACTAGAACAGTATCTAAGACCCGGACCTAGGGTATTTGAGCCACCAAACAGCTTGAAACAAACGTCATCACCTCTGTATTTCCTTATCTGGGACATGATGAAATAGATCCCATCTTGACCTCACAAGGTGGTTGTTTAAACTCAATACACTTAGTCCACGTCCCAGCCCATACTAGGTGGGTGTTTAACAGCAAACATTACATAGCATTTGTTCTTAATCAAACTGCTCTTTACGAATTCGGCGAAGGCAATCTTCCTCCAGACTCCCTCTAGTTAAATATAAAAACGTACAAATCTATGAGGTCTCTAGTTGGAATTGTGCAGTACCCTGCCTGCTCAACTGTCCATGGCAGCGTGCTTATGGGGCAGGCACGATCCTGAGCACTTTCCATACACAAGCTTGTTCATGAACTCCTAACCACAGCCCTCTGAGGAATTCTGCAGCTGGGACACCCCATTCCCCCTTTGCTGACAGGGTAGGGGATCTCAGCCAAGGCCTTTCTCTGTCCCACCCCATTTCTCACTAAAAACTAGAGAGGAGTTGCAGACCTTTGGGGGGCAAGGAGGAAGTGGGGGCCAGTGTGGGAGGCCAGGATGGGGGTCCCCTTCATCCCACTTTGTCTTACTTTGGGGAAGTGCTGACCTCCTTTGTCCCCCTCCAAGGTGGATAGCCATCCCCGCCACGGTCAATGGCGACAGGACAGCATGCGGTAAGAGCCCCCTGTCCTCCAGACGGGGCCCCTCAGCCCTTCTCCTGGAACTCAGGCTCTGGGGGTAAAGAGACCAAGAACCAAGCTATGCCTTCATGGTGCCCCCAGCCCAGCAGGCGAAATGAAGGCAGATAGGGCCACTCCAACCCCATGTCATCAGGGCCAAAGAAATAGATGCCATCTTCCTACGGGTACCGACTGGGAAAGTCTCCTGAAGGACAGGACACGGGCTGGGGCTTTGAAGGATGTGTAGGAGTTTGTTAATGAGGCTCAGACTCCTAAACGCGCAGTCTCGCTCATCTCTGTCCACACCCACCATGCCCTACAGAGAGTCAGCCTCAGGTAAGGGTGGTTTGTGCCTCCCCCAACCCCCCACAGCCTCTATTCTATTTCCTGGTCCCCAGGACATATGGGCAAGAAGCTTTGAAGAAAAAGTTTACACGAGCTCGAGATGTGGAGTCCTCTGACGAAGACGGCTACGACTGGGGCCCGGCCACCGACCTGTGACCCCTCCCAGGTGGCCAGTGGCCCATATACCTTTTTCCTCCCTGGCGCTGGGACTTGGTTTCCCGTACAGAACCTGGAACCCCATGCCCTTTTGCCAGTCTTTAATAAATGGAGTATTTTCTCAGCACCAGCTTCCAGAGATTTCCAGGAAGGACACCGAGTTGAGAGTCGGTCGTTATCTGTCCTTTCTTGACCCCACAGACCTCCACCCGAGATTCTGCCCATTTGTTAAGCATTTAATCTTTTACATCAGAGAGTAACACGGAGCCAAGAAGCCTCCAGAAGCCCCGCAGGCGGAGTTCGAGGGCTGCTGGCGCCAAGGCACAGTGGCGGGCCGGTGGCCGGTCACAGGTACACCGGCTGCTCCTGACCTGTGAGCAGGCGGTAGGTGGCAGCTGGCATCGTTTTGATGTGGACCTGGGGGGAGGGGGGCGGAGAGGAGGTGGGCGGCTGGGGCGGACCTGAGCCAGCAGGAGGGCACCCCCCCACCCCCGACCCGTCCACTGCCTGCACACCTCAACGTGGGCCTCGGTGAGCAGCTCGATGATGCGGGCGTGTGGTGTGGCCACCACACTGTGCCCGTTGATCTCGATGATGCGGTGCCCCACGCGCACACCCCCACGCTCAGCGATGCCACCCCGGAGGAGGCTGCAGATCTGGAGTGGGGGGGCGTGCTGCTCAGGGGGCGGCACCAGGGGCTGCCGGTCCCCTCCCCGCTCCCCCCCCCAATCCTGGTCCCCGGGCCTCACAATGCCGTCCTCCACACAGAAGCCCAGCTGCTCACGGGCATGGGGCCGGCGGATGATGGCTGTGGTGACCGGCGGGCAGTGGATGATGCTCAGGGTCACGAGTGTCTGCGACTTCACCTCCTATGTAGGGATTGGGGGGGCGGAGGGGGCCTGAGCCAGGTCCCCAGGGCGAAGCTGGACCTTGCGGCGCACCACGGCCCCCTCTGGGCCTCAGTCGACCCACTCATCAAATGGGGCTTTGGAGTCAGGGCTCTGGATTCTAGAAGGCTCTTCGAGAAGCAGTTAGGAACACAGGCTTCAGCCAGGCGGCCCCAGGCCTGAGCTGTGCAACCTCTCACCCCCCTTCTCGAGGCCTGTTTCCTCATCAAGAGCAAGCTTCTAGCAGCGTCGGCCCTGCCCTCCCGACCTGGCCAAGTCCCTCCCCATGTCTGGGCCTCAGTTTCCCCATCTGGCAACATGGGTTCAGATTCAAGAAACACACTGCCGCCCCCTGGTGGAGGGGGAGGCCCCGGCCCTGCGGCTAGTGGGCGGTGCTCCACTCCTGCCTTCGCACCATCGAGGTGGCCCAGACAAGGACGTCCCCTCCTGAGACCTGGTTCCCCAGGAGCAGGGAGGACTTCCTGCTCCAGCCCCCGCTGCACTGGCCCCAGGAAGGCGCCTGCCGCCCTGGGAGGACTCACGCGGACGGCGGCCTGGCAGGCGGCCAGGGGCAGCCCCACCAGGCTGGTCCCGTTGATGGCGGTGAGGCGGTCCCCGATGCTGAGGGCCCCCGAGCGCTCGGCGGGGCCCCCGTGCAGCAGGTTGGCGATGACGGCCGTGGGCAGCAGGGAGCCCCAGCCCGACTCCACCAGGGCCACGCCCAGGCCCTCGCCCCGACGCTTCTCGATGCACACCTGGGGGGGAGACACACGGGGCAGGGCTGGGGGCGTGAGGGCGGCTCCGAGGGGGGCTGGCGGGGCCCCCGGGCCTGCACGCTCACCTCCCTGCAGTTCTCGCTGTTGGAGAAGTGGTCGAGGTCGCCGTTGTGGAGGTGGCCGGGGCCCACGGCCCCCGGGCTCTGCTGGGCGCCCAGCTGGTTGGGGTCGAGGCCGCTTTCTTCCAGGAACTGCCTGTGGGCCACGCCGAAGGCCTGGCCGATGGCCTGCGCGATGAGCTGGGCCTGGGTAGCGACGGGCAGCGTCTCCGGGGGGTGTCCCCCCCCCTTCAGGTCCCCAACCCCCTGAACGTCCTCAGGGCTGAGCCCTCCTGACCCCACCCCTGACAAGATGCGGGGGAGACAGCCCCATGCCCTGCAGCTTTGGGGACTGGAAACCAGCCGCTGTCTTGGGGAATCTACAGCAGGGGGAGACAGGCCTAGGGGGTGAAATTTGGGGGGCGGCCGCTCTGAGGCTTATGGGAAGGCCCAGAGGCTCGGGGGATGGGGGAGACCGCCGACAGCACCGCAGGGACAGCGTGAGCAGGGGGCTCTGGAAGAGGGCAGGGTCGGCCCCGGGTCACCCCCCCACCCCCACCCCGTCCCCGAGGGCGCCCGAGCCGGTGCTCACGTCCTCTGAGTGGAAGACGTGGCAGAGGATCTTGTAGAGCCTGGGGCTGTGAGCCTGGGGCGCCGGCCGCCGCGCCAGCCGCCGCCGGGTCAAGAGCACCAGCACGTTGCCTATGTCGGCGATGTAGGAGACGGTCTGCAGGGCGTGGTCCATCATGGCCTCCTGGGGGGGGGGGTGAGAGCAGGCCTGGGCGGGCTGTGCAGACCCTCAGGGGGTCCCACACCCCAGAGGCCAGCCCCGGCCCTGTACCTGGGAGTCAGCCGTCAGAACCTTGACCCTCTTGGTAGAGACAAAGAGGTCCACTTCCGTCATGGGCTGGGTCTCCCCGTCAGGGGCCTGTGGGGGTGGGTGGGAAGTGGAGGCCCACAGACACCCAGCCTCTGCCCCCGCCTCCCCCTTGCCAGGCTCCGGGGGCCTCAGAGGCCCTGGCCTGCAGCCCCCCCTGCCCCCACCCTGCCCCCCCGCTGGCCCTGGGGAACCCCGCCTGCCCAGCCCTGCTTTCACCTTGACACGGTCCATCGCCTCCCGGGCCTGGGCCATGCGTGTGCTGGGGGGCGGGTTCCGCTCGGACACCAGCTGGGTGGAGCCCAAGTATTTGGCCCCAAATATGACACCGTCTAGGAGGTCTTCATGGTCACAGGGACCAGGTACTAAAGGCGACAGTGGAGGAGGGTCAGCCCCTGAGAGCGCCCGGCCAGGCCCGGCAGGCTGCATCCCCCCGGGTCCCGGCGCCCTCAGGGGTCTGGAAGCACAGACTTCTACCCCACAGCCTAGCACTCTGGCCAAGAGGGTCCACCCACTGTTCCAGAACCATCCATCACCAGGAGCCACGGACAAGCAGCTTGGCCCTCACAGGTCTAGAGCCCTCTTGTCAGTCTAGAGCCAGCCGACTCTGTCCACGGCCAAGGGCTCCGGCCCTCTGAGGTCTAGAACCACGGCCGATCCAAATGAACTGCTCACGGATGCCTCTACCCTGTGTTTCTAGAAGTCTGTCATCAGACTAGAACCAGCCAGTCCTGTCTGTAAAACCAGCGACCTTAAAGGGCCAGTCAGCGCCGCTCAGTGGTCCTGGGACCCCCCTCACCCGTCTAGAGCTCCACCCACCGTTCCAGATGCCTCCCTCACCAGCCCAAGGCGACAGACGACGCTATTCCTCATAAGAACTGCTTAGTCGGAGCTGAAAAAGACTGCTTCTCACATTCCTAAGATTCACGCCATCCAGAACCGCAGCTGCACCTCCCCCCCCGCCCGCCGAGATTCCAGAACTCCTCGACAGGCCCCCGGCCACAGAATCCTGCAGGGCTTCTAGAAACACGCACCACTCCAGAACCATCTTTTCCCACTCTGTGATTCTGCAACTTCATTGTGACGACATGAGGTAGCGCTTCCTATGGTTCTAGAATGCCCTCGAATAGCTGGGACACTTCAGCTGCGCCCAGTGATTCTCAGACTTCTCGGAGCAGCCCAGAAAGGAGCGACTCCGTGGGAAGTTCTAGAATTCTTCCCAGCCCAGAGCCACACAGAACCCTGCCCTCACGGCTCTGTAATTCCCTGCGCAGCCTAGAACCAGGTGGCTCTGTCAATCCTGCAGTGTCCTAGCCAGGGGCTGTCGCTGTTTTGGTTTAGAGCGGCAGGTACTGGCCCCAGGGCCGGAGAACCCTAAGCTTTCTGGAACCACAGCCAGGTCTGAAGCTCAAGAACCACACCATCCAATCAAGATGCTAACGGCCAGGCCCGCATGGGTGTTGTGCCTCTGAAATAAACGTGCTGTGAGTGTAAAACGCGTACTGAATTTCGAACATTTACTATGAAAAAAACGTAAAACAACTGCAAGATACCGATTATACGTTGAAACGACCCTTTAAATGCATGGAGTTAATTAACATGTTATTAATTGGGGGGGGCCCTGAGGAGGGGGGGGCTCACTGGGTTGAGGGTCCGACTCTTGATCTCCGCTCAGGTCATGAGCTCACGGTTCGTGGGATTGAGGCCCACGTCGGGCTCTAAACTGACGGAGCGGAGCCTGCTTGGGATTCTCTCTCTCCCTCTCTTAAATAGATGTTTTTTTAAAAACTTAAAAAATAAACTATTACTAGTTTTACCTGTTTATTTTTTTTAAAGCAGATAACTAGGAAATCAAGTCACACGTGGCTCCTAATACGACTCTATTGTATAGCACGACTCTAGAACTTTCTGATCACTCTAGAATCAGACAGCCCTGTCCACGGTGCCAGAACACCCTTCCTTTGGTCTGGAACCAGAGATAAGCTGTTTTCCACCCATGATTAGGAAACTCCCGCAGTCTAGATAGCTTTGTGTGTTCCAGAACACTCTCACCAGCCTGGGTTTGTAATCCAGAACCACAGGCAAAATGCCACATTCTGGAACTCTCTGGGTGACTCATAGCTCCACCCATTGATTCCAGCACCTTCTTGGAACAATAGGTCCAAACCAGCTCCCCTTCCCACAACCATAAAACATGCTCTTTGACTTACAGCCTCAGTAGTTTAGGTGCAAATCCTAGAACATTCTAGATGCCCAGACTGGTTCTTTCCACGCCCACAGGGCAGAGGTTGACAAAGCTGCTTATGCAAGGGGACAGACAGTAAATACGTTTGTCTTTGTGGACTAGTCAACCCCTGGCCATTGTGACGTGAAAGCCACCATGGACAATCCGTAAATAAATGGGCATAGTTGTGTCTCAATAAAACTTTATTCGTGGATGCCGAAATCTGAGGTTGCGCATCGTTTTCATACATCAAGAAATATTCTATTTTTTTCCAACTGCTTAAAAATCTAAGAGTCGGGGCGCCCGGGTGGCTCAGTCGGTTAAGCATCCGACTTTTTGATTTTGGCTCAGGTCGTGATCTCACCGTTTGTGAGTTCAAGCCCCGCGCTCTGTGCTGACACGCGGAGCCTGCTTGGGCCTGTCCTTCTCTCTCTCCCCCTCCCCTGCTCGTGCTCACTCTCTCTCTCTCAAAATAAAGAAAAACATTAAAGAAAAAAAAATTTTTTTTTAACATAAGAGCCATCGTTAGCTCCCGAGACATGCCAGAACAGGCGGTGGGTCGGATCCGGGCGGAAGCCGGTAATTTGCCACCCCTGCTCTAGAACCCAGTGCTGCAAACGCCAAACCTGCCCTTCTGTCCCGTCCATTCTAGAACATTCTCCCTGCTCTCTCTCGCTGTCCCAGACTGTCTGGAATGTACTCGACCAACCTCAGAGCCTCGCTAGAAGCAACTCCCCACTGGCAAACTTGGTGCCGACTTGGGAGCCTGAGCTGAGCTATTCTGAAAGTGCCAAGGCCCTGGGGCCAGCATGGGCAGGACACTCACCCTCCTGGAGGGCAGGGTATGACCGCAGGGTCTTGGGGCTCTGGAAGAAGACAGAAGAGGGGCAGGGCTGAGTCCCCTGGCTTGGCTGCTGGCAGCAGAGGCGGCCCAGGAGGCGGGGCGGGCTCTACCTGGACGCTGGCAGATGGCTCTTCCGGAGTAACTAGAGGGACTGTCTCCAGCCAGGGTTCCGGGGAGCTACTGGAGCTCCGGCTGCCACCCTGCTCGGCAGAAGCTCCCTCCGGCCATTCAGGGGCGCCGGGCTCCTCGTCCGGGTCTTCTGGGGGCTGCAACAGGCGAGGCACGGGGTCTGGCGGCTCCTTCGGACGAGGCTGGGGGGGAGGACACTCCTGGTGGTGCAGAAGGCTCAGCAGGTCGTCCCGGCCGGCCTCGGCCGACAAGAGCCCGTGGGCATCAGCAACGTCCCGGGAGGTCAGGCCGTGGCCGGTGGCAACGTGCAGGGGGCAGGGAGGGCCGTCCGGGGCCAGGCTCGCCAGATCACCAGGCAGAGCCTCAAACTGGTGCACCAGTTCCTGGATACTCGGCCCGTCGAGGTCCATCTGATTCAGGCTGCCGGAGCCGCCCGGCACCGGGTCCCACGGGCAGCTGGGGGTGAGGTCCTGAGTGGGTGAAGGTGCGTCCCGGGGCTCCTCCAAGTCCATAGCTGGAGGGCCGGGGGGGGACTGGGGCGTCGTCAGGAATTCCATGCCTGGACCAGCATCTGGAAGACAGATGCAAAGATAACGATCTCCTGGGTGCCAACTGGGTGCCAGGCTCTAGGTGGGCGCCGTTCATGCAGGACACAATTTAAGAGGCACCAGACCCTGCAAGGAAGGGCCCCCTATGATCCCCATTGTATAGATGAGGAAACTGAAGCCCAGAATAGGCAGCTGTAAGACAGCGGCTTCACAGGCTCCAAGCCCCGGGTACCCCCGTGCCTGCCACCCCAGACCTCTCCCAGCCGAGGGCCCGGCCCACCCCAGCCTCGGTTCTTCCACATCTTCCCCCACCGCGACGTGTAACCCAGGTTAGAGGCACACCCTGACTCGACGCACGCGGTTGGTACAGGTCCCTGACACCTCGGCCTCCAGACCGCGGTGTAAGCCGAGATCCAAGACCGAGAAAGCGGAGCCTCGTCGCAAAACCTCCAATGTCAGGCTCCAGATCAACCCCAGACTCTGACCCGGACCTCAGAACCCAGCCCGAGGACGGCGCTCGAGCCTAAAGCTACAAGTTGAGACCCCAATCCTCTCGAGGACCCCAGACTCAACACTTCAGACTCCCTACCTCAGCTGCCGGCTCCAGACGTCGCTCTGCCCCGCCGGGCCACTCACTTCCCACACCGAGGTGGCCTCAGCCTGCACGGCCCCCAGGGCCCCACGCCCGGGGAGGACAGTCCCGCGGGGGCGCGGCGCCGGCAGGTCTGTTCGCGCAGCGCTCCCGGCCCACTGGGCCTGCGCGCGTTTGCAAGGCCTGCTGGGAAATGTAGTTTTCCCAGCCAGCTTTGCAACTCCGGAGCGCCGGGTGTCGGAACCAAGGGTTCGAGTCCAGGGCCTCTGTTTACACAGAGTGGGAGCCCGGACTGGCCTCTGGGCCCGTTTCCTCAATCACAAAACGGGGCTAGTGATCATTGCCTGCCATCTACGGCCGCGGGCATCATTCCAGCGGATGAGAAGAAATGGGATTGGAAAGTATTAGAGGGAGAGGCGGTCTCTTTCGACTCCAGGAACACCGGAAGCAGCGCCGAGACCCTATTGTACACGGACTTCCGGTTTCGCTCACCTTAGGGAAGCCGAACGGCGCGCCCTGGCGTAACTTTCCCTCCCTGAACTTCGCTTCCGCAATTATAAACTGGGAATAATAATAGCACCTACCTCCTACTTGTGAGGAGTAAACGAAATCGAGCTGGTTACAGATTTAGCAAAAGGAATGGAGGATAATGAGTCTATTCAGTATTAGCCAATTACTTGTAGTTTTTCAGTAATTGCTCATTGAATAGAGTCAGGAAGGCACAGAGTGTGACCTTAAAGTAAGTGATAAGTAACCGAATAAAGGCAATAAGCAAATGAAATATCTTTGGAAAGTCCCCTCACACAGTAACTGAGGATACCTGTGAAAGTTTAAAGAAGCCCCAGCGAATGCCTAAGCGTGGAGTACTACATTTCCCAGAAACCTCTAGGAGCCTACAACTCCCAAGCACCCCTTAGCCGCTGTCATCTCCCGGAAAAGTGCACGTGCGGGCAGCCGGCATACGTCATGGCGGCCAGGTGCCTCTTCGGGGCTACGCGGACCTGGGCCACCTGGGCGGCCCGAGACCTCCCGGTCCCTGTCGAGCCGGGGAGACTCCTTGTACGGGGTTATGCCAAGAGACCGGGTGAGCTGGGTTAAGTGGGACCCAGATGGGCATGGTTTGGGCCACTGGGAGTTAGTCGTGCGCAGGTGCTGCTTTGGGAGGTGGTGCCTGGACTCCCGGCGCAAGCGTAAAGAGGCAGACGCTGAGTTATTTGCGCAGGCGCGCCCTGAGGTCCCTAGGAAGTGATTTGGCTCACTGCGCAGGTGCGGGATGCTTTTGTTGTGGGGGTGCGGGGTGGAGTGTTATGAACTTGGGTCCCAGCTCTGTCTGTGCCCTCAACGTGACTGTGTGACCTTGGGCTACTCGTCACCGGAAATTCGAGGAAGCAGAGGGGCTCATCTAAGCATTAGCCATGCAGGCAAAGGCAAAATAAGCTGGATCTGATCTTCTTTCTTGGAAGGAGGGATCTGACAAAATGTTGGGCGTTTAAGGCACATACCAGCCCGTTCTCCGCGAAATAAACAGAAGGAATCAAAACAATTGGAGAGCAATGACCTGGTCACTCTGCGTGTCAGGGTTTATTGCAGTATCTGTGCTCCACACTTCAAGTCATTTTGGGTGCATGGGTGCCTGGTGGCTCGGTTGAGCGTTGGACTTAGGCTCAGGTCACGGTCTCATGGCCGGCTGCTAAGGATTCTCTCTCCCCTTCGCTCTGCCCCTCCCCTGCTCTCGCTCTCTATCTCAAAAATAAACATTAGGGCCGCCTGGGTGGCTCAGTCGGTTGAGTGAGTGTCTGACTTCGGCTCAAGTCATGATCTCACCCTCAGTGAGTTCGAGCCACATCAAGCTCTGCTGACAGCTCAGAGCCTGGAGCCCGCTTTGTATTCTGTCTCCCTTTCTCTCTCTGCCCCTCCCCGGCTCACACTCTGTTCTCTCTGTCTCTTGAAAATGAGTAAATGTTAAAGAAAATTTTAAAATAAATAAATAAATATTTAAAAAATCATTTTGGGTGCAGCAGACAAAAGTCTAGTCGGGGCCTGGGGCCCCCTGGAGAAAGAGAGGACAGTAGGGAAGGCTGGCCAACGAGGGCACAGCCGGACAGGAACGACTCTCTCCCACCCCCCAGTCATGAAGGGGGGCAAAGGTGGCAAAGGCGGTGCGGTCAGCGAGGCCCTGAAGGACCCAGACGTATGCACAGACCCTGTCCGACTCACCACACATGCCATGGGCGTCAACATCTACAAGGAGGGCCAGGACGTGGTCCTGAAGCCAGACGAGGAGTACCCTGAGTGGTGAGTGGGCCAGGCTGGAGACCCGGGAGACCAAGTGATGGGGTGAGGTTGGCCTAGCTGATCCCTTATGCTTTTCAGAGGGCTTCCCTGGGTAGCTGATGGGTGGCTCCAGACCTGAGTGGGTGGAAGGAGCTTTAAAGGCAGATGGAACAGCCAGTGCAAAGGCCCTGGGGCAGGAATAACAGGAAGTGAAGATGGAAAAGAGAGGAAGGTAAGGCAGGGAAGTGACGGATCCCGGCCCTTGCAGGGCCAGAGGGGATACGGAGCAGATTTTGCTCATGGCGCCAAGACCAGTAGCAAAACACTGAAGCCATTGACCTGTGCTAATCATCGCGCTGGGGGAGGTTGGGAAAGGTTGAGTGAGTGGGTGAGGAGGTGCCAAGGCGGACATACAGACAGCGGGCAGGAGGCAGGGA
The DNA here is from genome assembly GCF_003009895.1 of Hyaena hyaena. Classification (NCBI taxonomy): domain Eukaryota; kingdom Metazoa; phylum Chordata; class Mammalia; order Carnivora; family Hyaenidae; genus Hyaena; species Hyaena hyaena. Next base: position 1,425,550 of record NW_024080931.1, on the reverse strand, counting down.
AAGACTTGGTGTGTGCCCACCTCACGGGCGCCTCCGGGATGGGGCAGCTTTTCCGGGGCCAGGAGCCGGGGGCCTCTGTAGGGGGCCCCATGTGCTGCTGCCTCTACCCGGGGTGCCTGGGGCAGGGGAGCTGGGGGGCTGTCTGCCGTGCAGCCCTGACCACTGCTCACACCCTATCAGGCTGTTCCAGATGAACACGGGCCCCCCCAAGAAGCTGGAGGAGCTGGACCCCGAGACCCGGGAGTACTGGCGGCTGCTGCGGAAACACAACATTTGGCGTCACAACCGATTGAGCAAGAACCGGAAGTTCTAGCGGGGACGGGCCCAGGCCACCCCGACCCGGCAGGGACCTCACCAGGCCCTGAAGGAGGATCCCGGAGGCACATGATTTTCCTGGAGAAAGCAGTTTCCTGAGAACAGAGGGGGTCCCCAGAGTGACGCCGGGCCCTGGGTGCCGCTGGGTGCCGTCCGCCGCTGGAGCCAGGAGGCAGGCAGGCAGGGGGCACCTCCGGCCTCGGGGTTCCGCGCCCTCAGCCTCCACCCTGGCAGGAGACATAACTTTCTTGGTTGTAAGCGACTCAACTCTGCTCCAGGCTACCTGAGACCTCCCGAAACCAAGGCGTCCGGGGTGGGCGCTGGCCTTGGGGACGTCAGTGTCTTCCATCTCTGGGTCCCCGTAGCCCCAGGGGCTAGTTCCCTTGGACAAGAGCAGCTCCAGGACTCCCGGCTGCAGCCCCCTACCCAGTTTAGCAAACCCAGCCAGAGGGGAGGGGCTTCCTTTCTTGCCCAAGTCACGTGTTATCCGCACTGGTCAGTCACTGGAAAGAGCCGGGGCCTGGGGCTCCCCACCACCCTCCTGTCCACCTGCCTGGCACCCGGGTCTCAGGCTCCCCCGCCCCTCCCTCCTCAGCCCCACCCCCCCAGGAAGTGCATCCTGGATTCTTGAACACCGTGAACCTGACCCCCAGACTGGGAACCCCAGCTCCCAGCAGCGCTAACCCCTGCCCTGCCTGGGGCCCCGGGGCGAGGCCAGGCCTTGCGGGGCGTGGAGAGGGGGTGGGGTGAGGGCCCCACGTGGGCGCTGGACCCGGGCCCTCCAGGCTCCTCTGCTTGTCTAGCTGGGTGGGCGGGGCTGGGGACTAACTCTGTCCCAGGAAGGCGGGAGGCCTCATCCTCTTAGGAAGACTGCCAAGCGGATTACTCGCCCTCCCTGGGGGCCCAGCCCAGAGCAGGCGGAGGGTCCCAACCCTCCCGGGGTCCCCTTGGCTCTCAGGGTAAAAACAAAGTTGTAGCAGCCACAAAGCCTTGCCAGGCCTGCCTCCTGGCCCCTCCCTGCGGGCGCCTCACTGCTCCAGCCACAGGGGCCTCCTGGTGGTTCCTCCCTCACACCTGCCCCAGGGCCTTTGGATGTGCTGTTCCCTCTGCCTGGGTGCCTCTTCCCCCCAGGTGTTCCCATGGCTCCCTCTTTCGTCTCCTACAGTTCCATGATGTCACCTCCCAGAGGCCCCCGACCACCCCGTTAAACCACAGTCCTGACTTGCACTCTAGGCTGCCTCTTCCGGTTTTGTTTCCTCCCAGCACTCACAGCCAGCTGGTGTTTTCCGTGTGTACGTATTTATTTAATTGTGCTTCTTGTCTGTCTCCCATCCGTTAGGGTAGGGGTTTTGTCTTGTTTTGCCCCCATTACATCCCCGTTGCTAGAGGATGGATGGATGATGGGTGGTGTTTGAATGGATGGATGATTATATTGATGGATGATGGATGGACGGACGGGTGGAGGGTTGGATTGATGGGGGATGATGGGTGGGGGGCTGGGCAGCAGGCCCGCTGCCACCATGTAAAGAAGACGGGGCCCAAGGGCTCATGTGACATGTCAGGCAGGACGGGGTGAGCAGGGCAGCTCGAACCCCAGTGGGTGTGAGGACCCGGAAGTGAACCTGTGGTTACTTCACGGACGGAGCTCAAAGGAGGGAGGGTGCTGGTCGCGTGTAACTCCTGCCTTCGAGCCCGTCCTCTCCCGTCACGTCCCCGGCTGCCCCGTCCCATGGGGAGGTCCCGTGTCATGCTGACGCCGGGTGGGCCTCAGGCCTGCTCACACCCTGTCCCTTGCCCTCGATGCCTCCTTGTTCTGGGAGGGGGTCCGTCACGCCCTGGGGGCACGTGGCTGGGTTGCATGGACAGATGTCACTGGGCCAGATGTGGCGGGTCTGTGGTCAGTGGGGACAGAAGCCACATTTTGATCCGTAATGGAGGAGTCCGTCCACGGGCTTCTGCCTGAGAACCCGCCCTTTGCACACGGCCCGGGTCCCCTTGCGTCCCACCCCAGTGTGGACTCAGCATGGCACCTGGGGTGACGTACTTGGGGGCAACAAGCTTGAAAACCAGCTCCACCCCCAGTGGCCGTGTGGCCTCAGGAAGCTGGCCTCCCTGGGCCTGTGTCCCCCCGTAGAGCAGCTGTCACGGGGGTAAAGCGATGGGCCCCGGAGGCACCCGGGGAAAGACACCAGGGACCGCGAGCTGCCACTGCTGTTCTGTGACGTCAGTGTCCAGGAGACTCCTCTGCTGCACAGGATGAGGAGCCGGCGGGGGGGCCTGGGCGCGCCGATGCCCGGGGCTGGTGACCGGGGCTGGTGACCGCAGCCTTACTGCCCCGAGCGGCACCGCCCACTTCAGCCCGGCCCGAGGACGGGAGGCCCAGGCCACCTCCTTCCTGAGACTGCCCGTCCCCCTGCAAGGCAGGGGTGGCCCCAGACGGGCCGAGGAGGGGGGGCCGGGCGGCCCCGACTCAGGCGGGAGGCCAGGCCCTGTCCTGAGCCTGCGCGTGCTCCTTGGCCAGCAGCCGCAGGGACGCCTCCTCCAGGGCGAAGCCCTCCGCTAAGGCGGGACTGAAGGCATGGGGCCCGAAGGACGCCTGCAGCCCCGGGCCTGGGCCCAGCAGGCGCGGGAGGCCTGGCAGGGCGGGGGGCCCAGGGCCCAGCCAGGGCTCCAGGGGCAGCGGCACAGCCGGCGGGCGGGCGAACGGCAGTGCTGGGGCCTCGGGGAGCCTCGGGGCTGCCACGGCCCCGGAGCCTGACTCCAGACGCTCCTGGCGGCGCCACTTGGCACGGCGGTTCTGGAACCACACCTGGAGGTGGCAGGAGGGGGGCCCCCGGTTCAGGGTCTTGGGGACGAGCCAGCCCGCCCCTCCCTGCGCCGGCGTCCTCCCTCGGGGCTCCGCGCTGGGGGGGGTTCTGTCTCGCCTCACTCTCACCTGCTGCCGCGCCAGCATACCCGCCTCGTGGGGATGCCCCCCCAGAGAAGGGTGCCCCACGCCCCCCATCATATCAACCTGGAGCCTTTTCTGAAACTCAGCCCCCCTCGCCACTCTGCCCAGCGTCCCCGCCTCCTCGGCCCCTCTCGGCCCCGGGCACTGAGTCCCAGCCGCTCAGCTCAGCATTTGACGCCCTTGACAAGCTGTTCCTCAGCCGCAGTCGAACTCCGCTTCCACCCGCCGCACCCAGCCCGACGGAAGCACCCCAGGGTGATCTTCCACACCTCTGCACACTGCTTCGCGCGCCTAGGGCCACTCCAGGCCCGCCTGCCTGCGCTCCCTCCTTTCGCTTTAAGGATTTTATCTTTAAGCAATCTCCACACCCAACGTGGGGCCTGAACTCACAACCCTGAGATCAAGAGTTGACTAACACGTTCTACCTGCTGAGCCAGCCGGGCCCCCCAACCCTTCCCCCTTCCTGACTGGCAACCTTTTACTCCAGCGCCAAGGTCTCAGTCCCACATCTCCTCCGGGAAGCCTTCCCAGTTTCCCGCCTGCCTGCGTGCCCGGAGGGCCCCTTCCCTGGGCTGCCGGGCGCCCTCACCTGCACGCGCACCTCCGGCAGGTGCACCTTGGCCGCCAGCTCCTCGCGGCTGTAAACGTCCGGGTAGTGGGAGGCCTCGAACGCCGTCTCCAGCTGGTGCAGCTGGTACGTGGTGAAGGTGGTGCGGTTCCTCCGGTGCTTCTTCTTGGGGGCGTCCTCGCCCGGGCCCGGCCCCCCGCCCTCCGCCGCGGGCCCCTCACCCGGGCTCAGGAACATGGCTTCTCACCCCCACCTGGCGGGAAGGGCAGGAGAGCAGCGGGTGAGGCAGCAGGTCCTGGGTTCTCCCTGCCCACCCCGCCCCTGTCCCTCCGGGACCGTCTCCCTCTCCCTCTCCCTGCGTCCCTGTCCCTCCTTCCCTCTCAAGCCTCTACCTCCACGTCTGCTTTGGTCTGTCTGTCCATCTCTCCTTGCGTCGAGGACCCCCAGGAAGGGAGGAGGCTGGGACGCTGCCCCCACAGTCCTCCATCCTGGGGGGCTCTCTGCACCCCAGCTCCCACTCTCAGCCCCCGGCCCAGCACTCACCACCCCCAGCAGCCCCTCGACGGCCCCAGGATCCACGCGGCCCCCGCCCCAGCGGGCCCAGCGTGTCTGCGGCTGGCCTGGCCCTGCCGGACCCGAGCGGGTTGGGGTCCGGAGAAGGGAAGATTAGTGCGAGGTGATTAATTGAGGCGGCCCCTCCCGCCCAGGCCCCGGCGGCTCTGAGCTGCAGAGGGAGGGTAAGGGGGGGCGGGGAGGAAGGCTGGGACTCCAGAGGGATGTGTGTGGGGGGAGGCCATCGGCCTGGGTCTGGCTCCCCTCACAGGGGGACACCAAGGGCCTCCCCCCTCTGGGCCTCAGTTTCCCTAGCTGTGGAAGAGTGACAGGACTGGCCTGGCGGCGGGGCCCTCGTGGGACAGTGAGCTGATGAAAGTAGGGAGCAGTGCACAGGGAATGGCATTCAGTAAGTGCTCAATGAATGTCCACTGTTAACTGCTTTCAGCAGCTGGGGCCAGAAAAAGGGCCTCTTAGATCCACGGATGTTGACGGGGGTGGGGAAGCTGAGGTTCTGAGAAGTGACAGCAGGGACGAGGGGCTTCTTCGCCAGGTTTGGAGGAACCTTACTGAGCACTTACAGCGTCCCAGGGACCGTTCACGGCGGCGAACAAAATAGACACACGTCTTGGAGCTGACGCCCTTGTAGGGGAGACAGACAGCCAGGAAATAGGATAGAGTGTCGGGTGCCTCAGCCTGGTGACACAAGTCGGGGGGGGGGGACAGAGGGTGGGAAGTAATCAAGTGGGCGGGGAAGTGGCTAAAATTCGGGACACAAGTGTGTGTGGAGGAGAGGGTACCAGGGAGCCATGGGAGTTTGTGGAGCCGGGGAGGGACGTAATCAGATGGCATTTTGGGCGAATATCTCTAGGGGGCAGGAGGGGAGGCCTGGTCAGGCTGCGGGGATGGCAGTTGGGGGGGAGCACTCCTGGGGGAGAAGGTCCGGGGAAGAGGGAGGAGCCGGTGACCCCCTGGGCCCAGTTTGGGGGACGGGTAGATGACAAGACTGTCCCAGAGGCAGTGGTCCAAGAGCCAGAGCAGGTTCAAGGGCAGAGACCCTGAAGCTGGTTTGCCCGCTCCCCACCCAAGGAGCTTGGGGCCGGAGAGGAGGGGAGACTGAGCCTGGCGGGGGGCGGTGAGGCCACGGCAGACGGGAGGCCCAGGCCCGAGCGCCCGAGAGGTGGGTGAGCCCGGGCCGCGGGGGTGGGGGGTGCTTCCCGAGGCCCGCTGGGGCCCGGGGCTCTGGGGAGGGGGGCACGAGGGGGGTCCCTAATGCCCTAATTGCTTCATCACTAACGAGCGGCTCTGGTCTCAGGCCCCAATTAGCTAATTGGCCCCAGGTGGGTTAAGAGGCTGCCGGGGGATCGGGACGGGGATCGGGACTCGGGCGCAGGGGGCTTAGCGGCTGGGGCTGGAGGTGCAGACGCTGTGTCAGCTTAGAGAACCTTAGAGAACCGGATTAGGGGCGGGGAGGGGCGGGGCCGGGCGTCCCCTCCAGCTGGCTTAGGTGGGGGTCAGGCCACTGTCAGCCCCACCAGCCTCCCGCCCCTCATTTCTCCCCCAGGAAGAATCCCTTGGCCCCTTCAGGTGCCCGTGGGGAAAATGAGGCCGGAGAGTGGGTGGGGCTTCAGGGGGGCACTGAAGGAGGTCACTGTGACCTTGGGGAAGTCCCTGGGTCAGCCCATGCTCAAGCTGGGGGGGTGGGGCAGAGGGGAGGGTCAGCCAAAGTGGGAGGCTGTGCTGTGGTCTGGTGTCCCCTCCCCGCTCTGAGGGGTCCTGGGGTGACGGCCACCCCAGCCTGGCCGGAGACCCCTCCAGGCGCCCTGGAAGCTGGCAGGAAACATCAGCGAGAAGGGATGACTGACAGTCCCGGTAGCCACTGGGCCCCGCTGTGCGCGCGGAGCCTTCCCTGGTGTGAGTCTTCGGGTCGCCCCCGCCCCCGCCGCCGAAAAGCCGATCCTAGAGGAGGCTGCTGGGGCCCAGGCGGGGGGACGAACCCCTGTTTGCCCAGATGCCCCAGCCTAGGCACGAATGTCCCCCCCACCCTGGAAATGTTCTCAGTTTGAGACGCTTTGTCGTGGCAGATCAGGGCCACGCAGCCGGGGGGTGGGGGTCAGGCTCAGAACTTGGGGGTGCGAGCCCAGAGCCCCAGCCCCTGCAGTCCGCAGTCAAGCTCCTCTGGACTCACGGGTCAGGCTGGTAGCTGGACCAGAGCCCTCCCTGCCCCTGCCCCTGCTCCCCACCCCCCCGCCATGGGCCACCACCGTGGCAGGCCCTCCCCGGGCTCCCGTGTGCCTGCCCTGAGGGGCACGGGCTGGCACAGGGGAGGCAGACGTGGAACGTGGCCTCCGTGGCCATGGGCAGCCTCCCGAGGTCCTGTGAGACTGGGACCCCACGGGCAGCCATGGGGACACCACAGTGGGGACCACGGGTGGGAACAAGCGTGCCCACGGGGTGGCTGTGATGCCTGGGGGCTCTCCTGACTCCATCCCTGGGGACTTGTGTCCCCAACGGTGGCCGCGGGGGCCCAGCTGGGGAGGCCCCTCAGTGGGCAGACTGCCGGCAGGCAGATGGCCCTGGGCTGAGTGTCGGGGGTGCCCCGGCGCTACCCCCTGGGGCGAAGGGCACCAGTGGCCACAGAGAGACTCAGACACCCTCAGTCCTTGGAATCAGTCTTTATGGAAGCGCTAATCCCTCGCCTCCCCGGGTCCGTGGTGTCAGCAGGCTGCCCGGAGCCCCCCACCTGGGCCACCTGGGCAGCGCGCTGGCCTTGACCCTCCTCGGGCCTGGCCTGTCCCCCCCACCCTGCACCCTCCACTCTGTCCTCTGGGGCCCGAGGCCCCACCAGGCAGGGTCAGGGCTCCTGGCCTCGGGGCGAGGAGGAAGTGTCTGTGTCCTGGGCCCCTGCGGGGGCCAGGGTCCCCACGCTGCGCAGCTCGCGGCCCAGCTTCTCCGCCAGCTTCCGGAAGGGCGGCCGGCGGGCGGGCTCAGCCTCCCAGCAGCTGCCCATGAGGGCGTGGATGGGACCCGGGCAGCCTTCGGGGGGCTCCATGCGGTACCCCTTCTCCACGGCCTCTGACACTTCCTTCAGCGACTGCGGGCAGAGGGCACGCCAGCACGGCTGGGGTCAGAGCCATGGTGCCCAGACCCGCAGGGGACCCGGCGCCTCCCCCCAGACCCCACTCACCATCTTGGGGTATGGAGCCCGGCCGTATGAGAAAACCTCCCAGAGAAGCACCCCGAAACTCCACACATCCGACTTGCTGGAGAACTTCTGTGGGGCCCAGAACTAGGGTGAGGAGGGAGCCCCAACAGCTTCTGCTCCAGCCCCTGCTTCCTCCAGGAAGTCCCCTGGGCTGACCTTCACTCTTTGGTCTCCTCCCGATAGACCGACCCCTCCAAGTCTTCCCCAACTGAGCGGAACTCAGACTCAGTGTGGGGAGGACCCTGGTTATTCTGGCCCTCGGCACTGAGCCCAAGGCTGTTTCAGAAATGGGGAAACTGAGGCCCAGATAGAGTCACAGAAGGAAGGGTCCCAGGGCAGAGGGGGGCTCACCCCGTGTTTGAGAGCCTCGGGCGCCGTCCACTTGACCGGCAGCCTGCTTGAGTCCAGCCCCTTCCGCTCGGCTTTAGCCAGGCCGAAGTCACTGACCTTGGCCACCAGGTCCTCAGAGATGAGGATGTTGCGGGCGGCAAGGTCTCTGTGCACCAGCTTCTTGCTCTCCAGATGCTCCATGCCCTCGGCCACGTGCCTGGGGGGGGGGGGGGCAGGGCACGGGGGCCGCAGGGCTGGGAGGATGCTCGGCGGCTGGACCGCAGACTCCCAAGGCCAGGCTCCTCCCACTTTGCGCCTCAGTCTTCCCTTGACCTTAGAAAGGACCCCCCCCCCGCTCCCCCCGGAGCCCCACTCACAAGGAAAACTGCAGGAGCTGGGGCGTGCTCACAAGGGCCCGGCCTCGCGTCCGTAGAAAGTTCACCAGGTTGCCCTGTGGGGAACGGAGATGGGCCTGGGGGCCTCGAGGCCGCTCCGCTGCTCCCCCAACCCTGGTCCCTCGTCCGGCCCCACCCCCACCTTGCTCACGTGCTCCATGACGATGTAGAGCCCCTGGTGCAGAATCACACCCAGCAGGCGCACCAGGTTCCTGTGCTGTATCTTCCTGGGGGCCAGCAGGCAGGCCGTGAGGGCGCGCCGGGGCCCCCTCCCCGCCTGCCCTCCCCCTGCCCCGGACTCACGTCATGACCGCCGTCTCGTCCAGGAAGGCCTGGGCCGTTACATCGCACTTGATGTTCTTCACGGCCACCTTCTGTCCCAGGTATTCGCCCTGCAGGACCGCTGGGGGGGGGGCGGGGGGGGACAGGCGGATGGAAACACCCACCACACCAGCCGCCGCACCCACCGGCGTGGCTGTGGGTCCCCGGGCCTGGAAGACCCCTCAGCCCTGCAGGCCGTTCGAGGTCAGCGGGTCTGCAGCTGCAGCCCGTGGGCCAAACCCAGTCGTCTGCTGCCTTTGCGAGGCCCACAGCGCTGGGAGCACGTTTGACATTTTTAAATGTTTGGGGGAAAAAAATCACAAGAAAGATACTACTTTGCAACAAACAAAAATGACGTGAAATGCACATCTCGGTGGCCGTCAATAAAGTTTTATTGGCACATGGCCACAGCCATTCCTTCACCTGCGGCAGCTTTACCGCTCCTAAGGCAGGGCTGAAGAGACGGACGCAGACTGGCCCCAAAACCCTAAAATACGTGCACTCAGGCCCTTTACAGAGAAGGCAGGCCAACCCCGGATCTAAGCCCCAGAGCCTTCCGGAGTCACAATCTCCAGGAATGGCGTTTCCAGCGCCGGGCCCGGAGGTGTGAAGGCGTCATGCCCGATCACCGTGATGTCAGCCCCCTCATGGAGGGAGACGCGGGCTCACAGCAAGCAGGTGTTAACACGGGTGTGGATTAATTCACTCCTCCCGAGTCCTAAACCTGGACCGGAACCCCCGCCCCTTGCTTCCTTCAGCCCCGGACCCAGGCCCCCACTTACCTCCAAACTCACCCTCTCCAATCCGCGCGCCCAGCGTCAGATGCTGCAGGTTCAGCAACCAGCCGGCTGTGGGGGTAGATACCCGGTGAGAAGGGAACCGGCTCCGCCTGGCGAGGGGCAGCGGGTGTCTCCCACAGCGCCCCAGCAGGGACACACATTCAGGTGGCCACCATGCCTAGCAGTGGCCCAAGGGCTTGTCCAAGACACCCACTCCCGGTCCTGGTTATCAAGTGCTGGAAAGTGACAGAGCCTGTCCATCTCGGGCCGACCTTGGGGAAGGAGCTTACTGGGGGGTAAGGGCCCAGCCTCCTCTCCAGGAAAGCGCCATCGAGCCCCAGGGGGCAGCACCGGGGCTGCCCTTCTCTCTTCTACTGTGTCCCTCCAAATACCCCAAGGACTCTTCCCTTTAGAGTCTTTTTACCTCGGGCTACCCAGGGACACACCACAAAAGATACAACAAACAGAGATGGTCAAAGCTTCTGGAATCTTCTCATAAAGGTTTGGGACTCTTCCAGAATCTTCCAGAATCTTCCAGCACTCTAAGTGGTCATCTGTGGTCCAACCTCCCTGACCCCTTGTCTCAAACCTGCCTGGGTTCCCCCTTCCTCTCTACTAGGTTCCAGAGGCCCCCTCCCCTTCCTCCCCAAATTCCCATTCCACGATCAAGCATGGTGACACCAGCCTCCCCTGGAGGCCATCCCCGAGGTGTCCAGATTTCCCTGGGACAGACATGCTTCCAAAGAGACAGACACAACTGTCAGGTTCAGAGGGGGTGGCCATGGGCGGGGTGGGGGTGGTGCATTGGCTTCGGACCTTGAGCATTGAGGGTTTCATTTCTAGGGCCTGGAACAGTACTTGGGAAGAGAACAGAAGGGGCAGCAGCACAGAGGCATAGGAGGAAACAAGGAGGGAGCTGGGGGACAAAGAGGAAGGGCCTTGTGGATGAGGCAGGGAAGACAGCTCAGCCACGAGGGAAGGTTCTAGAAGGCAGGGGAGCAATGTGGGTGGGTTTTCATGGTAGAAAGTCACCCCTGGGGGCACGGAGGCAGGGGTGTGGTGGGAGGACCTAAGGCTGGGGCTGGACGGCCAAGTGGGTGGCTTGAGGCTCAGGCCCACGTGACAAGGCGGGTGACGGAGAGAGGGAAGCAGCCGCAGGCGTGGGAATCCACCCCACGTGGGTTGGCGGGTGTCTGGGGCGCCCCTGCCCGCCCCAGGGCAGCCCCGGGTCTCCTGCAGGCCCAGCAACAGGCTTGTGGGGAGCGGCCTGGCAGCGGGCCGTGGGGGGGCAAGGGCAGGCCGTACCTTTGGCCAGCTCCTCCTCTGCCGACTTGGTGCCCTGCTTCCTCTTGGGTTTCACTAGCTTCGTGCAGATGGCGCCCTTGTCCTGGCTGTAGTGCTGTGGGGGTGGGGGTGGGGTGGGGGCAGGGCAGAGGCCGGTGAGCCCAGCCCCGGGCGGGGAAGCCCTGCGTTCTGTGCCCTGAACGGGGTGGGCAGGAGCTGGGGAGAAGGGGGGTTTGCTTCCCTCCAGAGGAGTTGGGCTGGTTTCCATGGAAACGGAAAGGATGCAGGCTAGGAAACAGGAGGAGCCGGGGGAAGGTGGGGCGGTGGTCTCCGGATCAGTGTCAACCTGGAGGTTCCCAGGGGTCCCTGGAGGGGCCACCCCAGTGCCCCCCAGAGGTGGATCCAGAGGACTCGGGCCACAGGTGGGCTTGGTGGTCCACGGAGGCCAGCCCCGCCTCCCACACCAGGGGGCTGGCAGCGAAGCCCCACCCCCACCCCCTGCCCCCCGCGTTGCCGTTGCCGGGCTGGGGCAGGGCCTGGGGTGACCGCGCGGCTCCGGGGGTCGCGGGCCTCGCGGCGGCCGCACCTCCACCATGTCCATGAGGTTGCAGAAGCAGACGGCCTCGTCGATGGTCAGGTGGCCGTCACGATGCAGCACCCGGTAGTGGATGACGTCGCGGCCGAAGCTGACGCATAGCACGTAGTCGCCCGGATGCCGCGCGGACTCGCGCACGAGGAACAGCCCGTCCTCCGGCGGCTGCAGCTGCTGCACGGCCTCCTGGCCCGAGATCTTCCCGTGGAACCACCTGCAGCCGCCGGAGGACGCGCTGGACCAGGCGCCCGGGGCCCCCGCCCCCCGCCCCGGGCGCCCCCGCGACTCACGGCATGAGGCTGAGCTTGGGGTCCGCCGACAGCGCCTCCCGCTCGCGCAGCGCCGCCGCCGCCAGCAGCCCCTCCTGCCCGCTGGCGTGGTGCTTGGCCCGGTACCAGCTCTTGCTCTGCGGGAGGGACCCCGTGTCTGTGTGTCGTGGGGGGGGGGGTGTCCTGGCAGAGACACACCTCCCCAAGCACCCTCGGGGCCCCAGGCTCCCACTCACCTCACAGGCCTCCAGGATGGTGACAACGTCGCCCTTGTGGAAGGCCAGCTCTCCCGGCTTGGGGCGCGTGTGCTCACACTTGGTGATGCATTGGGTGCCTGGGGCCCAGCGCCTCTGGGGGGGAGGGGCAGAGGGGCATGAGAGAGATGCCCGGGGAGAGGAAGAAATGGAAACTGGGCAAAAGACAGCAAGGCAGAGGCAAAAAGAACACAAAAGAAAGCGGGAGCAGCCAGGACAGAAGTATCTGCTTCTGCGAAAGCAGATTGGGAAGAAAAGGTGACAGAAACGCAGCACCGGCTAAAGGGGACACGGTCAGAATGCAGCCCCCTGACTGGTGCTGGGGCCCTGTGGGTGTGGACTGAGCAGGGGACGGCGGAGACATGGGCACCCGGGGTGGCGGTACTCACTGTTGGCATCCTGGCTGAGATGAACGTGGGGCGCCAGGCACGGAGGAAGCGGGGGCTCACCTGGGTGAGGGGCAGAGACCAGCTGGAGAGCCAGGCCGGGGCCATGACTGACTGACCACTTCCAGCCTTGGCCAGGTGGAGGTGACAGCCGAGGGCATCCCCACGGGGGGGGGGGTCCCTGGCGATGGGTCCCTAAGCCCCTCTGGGGAGGTGGTCTTTATCCACAGGAGTTCTTATAGTGAGGCAGCCGTGAAACATCGGCGAGGAAACCACAGGCTCTACGCTCGCCATGGTCCCAAAAGGGAAACGGAGGCACGGGGTGGGCACAGAGCAAGTAGCCATATGGTGGGGAGGGGGGAAGCGCCTGGCTCAGCCCCCAGCAGTCACACAGTGGGTGGGGAACGTGGTGTCACCTAACCGAGCTCGGTTCTTCCTCTTTTCTGGTAAGTGGGCAGGGGCAGGGCAAGGAAACAGAGGATGATTCAAGGTCATTCCCAACTCCCTCTGACCCTGGGGTGGGGCAGGGACGTGGGGGGGGGAGGGGGCGTGCAGCGCTGCTGGGCTCCTCTGGCCATCAGCTGAGCCTCTCTGATTCCCCCCCCAATCCCAACACCAAGCTAGGACAGGCACACAGTCTCCTGCTGCTGCTGGGGTAGGGGCTTTTTGGCCCCTTTTCTCTGCCGTGGACCCCACAGCAGGTGACTGGGCAGTGGGCACGGCTGGGAGATGAGCCTCTGCCCCTCCAATGTTGCCCCCCATATATCCCCCGCCCCCTGTGTACTCACACGCATACTGATCCATGTACACACGAGCACACACAGAAATACATGGGGCTCGGACACAGGTGGACACAGGTACCCACGGGCACGCGGGTATGCAAGCAAAGGCACGTTCACCTAGAGACAGGTGTGCACACGTCTACACATGTGGACACACGAACAGACACTCGGACATCCAGAAATGTGTGTACCTGTCTCCCCCAACACACACACAGAGACCCACACTTGAACACCTGGGCGCCAGACGCTGGGCCAGTGGGGCACCCGGAGCTTCACGAGCTACAGCAGGGCCGCGCACACGCATCTCGGCCACACGCGAACACCCCTCCACGTGGACGCGCGGATATACACACCCGGGAGCCTGCAGACGCGTACACCCGCACCCAGAAAAATACCCCCCACCCTGCGCCCGATCGCCTCTAACCACCCGCTACCCCAGCCGCGTACCGGCCGCGCACGCCGGACGCGCACACTCGCGCTCCCACCGGCTGCTCCAACGCACGCCCGGGACGTCGCCGGGGCCCTCGGGGTCCCCCCTCCACCGCCACTGCCTCAAGGTCTCTCCCCTTACCCCCGCCACCGGGCTCACCTGCTCAGGGGGCGCCCCCGGGCCGCGCCCCGCGCCCGCACCCAGGAGGGCCCCCGAGCGCTGGCTGGGCACCCCAAGGCAGCCCTGGCTGCACAACTTGGAACAAGTTGCTCCGTTTCCTCATTTTGTGGGGGGAGGGGGGCTGGGGGGAGCGGGGGAGCGGGAGGCGCCGCGGCCCGGGAGGCCCCCGCAGGTCCTAGCGCCGGCCGCACTGCGGTCTGCTCCGCGCGCCGCCGCCGCCGCCGCCGCCGCCGCCGCCGGCAGCCCCTCCCCGCCCCGCCCCTGAGGCCCCCCCGGCGCCTCCCGCTCCGTCCGGGCGGGGGCCCGGGGCGCTCGCCTGCTCCACGCCGCGCCCCGGTACGGGGTCTCAGGCGCGCACCTCGCCCACCCAGGGAAACAGAGGCCTCCGAGAGCGGGTGCCGCGCGCGGGGCGGGGGAGTGGGGGGGGGGGCGATCGGGGAGAGTGAGCTGCCCGTTTGGGGAGATAAGCAAGCCGCAGCGCCCAGACTGTGCGTCTGGACCCTTCTAACTCCGCGATTCCAACGCCCTCACTCACCTCTGCCTGAAGGATTCTTGGTGCGGGGCGCAAAGTGCTCAGAAAGGTCAATGGTTATCAGTATTATAATGATCATCATCGATATTAGGGGGAAACCTGGGCCACAGGAAAAAACAATCACGAGGAACGGGAGGCCTCCTGGTGGAGGGAACGGTGAGCCTGCCTCCCCCCACTCCCGCCAAGCTGGCTGCGCCTGGGCTTCCTTCTCTGTAGGTCCCTCTGAACCACCCGCTTCGACCTCAGAAAACGGTTTGACTGGCATTTGATGGGCGCGCACTGGGTGTGGGCCCGGGGCCCAGCCACTGGCCGGCCTCTGATGGATGAATCTGCCTGGCAGGACAGAGCTGTTAGGAGGGTGGGGAGCCAGGGTGCCCGGGGAGCCTGAGTCCTGTATTCAATCTTCCGTCACCCCAAAGGCTTCTTGGAATAGAGGCCGACTTGCAGAATTAAAAAACATTCTTTTGTGGACTATTACGGAACAACAACTAGGAAATTCTATGTATTAAGGTCCTAGAATCAACAGTTGTTGAAAACTGCCAGCCAGCACCAAGATGTGACAAGATACAAATGGAACCATCCTTTGATGTTACACAGGACGGAAGAGGTCCAAGGGGAAAGTTCCAGAAGGGGACCCTCCAACCGGCAACAGGTTATCCCCAGGGAGGGCAGTGGGCGGGAGGAGAGGGAGGGAGCAGACCTCTTCCCTTCCAGGGGGCTGTTTGCAGGTGGTAGTGTTTGCAGGGAGCATTCCCCGCTAAGCAGCAGGGGTCCCCAAATCGGATCATGCTGTGGGACAGCCCCAGTGTGGCCCCACCTCCCCGCCATAGGCGCTGCTCTGGACCCAGGGCTGGAGACCCTGCAGCCAGCATTCAGTTGGGTCCTGGGGCCGCCATATATGGCAAACCATCATCATTTGCCTGAAATAGAAACACATCAAAATAGCCACAGGAAGCCCAGTAGCACCATTAGATGCAGACCAGAGACTGCGCCCAAGGCCCTCAGGGAGACTTTTTCCTCCATTCAGTTGAGAGGTGGGAAGCGAGTTGGAAGGGGCTGGCTCGCTCCCTCTGTGACAATACTTAGTGTCTGGGTAATGCCTCCATCTTCCCCAGGACCCCAGGGATCCTTGTCCCAACTCTGGACGTGATCGGAGGAGCCAAAGGTGGAGAGGGACAGACTTAGGTAGACAGTGCTGGGTTCTCAAATCTCCAAGGGCTGCCTGGGGTGCAGCCCCCCCCCCCCGCCCCAGCATATGGGCTCGGGGCATTGAGCTGCACCTGACTCTAGGGAGACGGGTTTTGAGTCCAGGGTTTATTTGGGTCAGAGCTATAGGTGAGGTCAAGTCCTCAACCCCATTCAAAGACATTCAAGAGTTGGCCATGTGGAGGGCGCCTGGGTGGCTCAGTCGGTTGAGCGTCTGACTTCGGCTCAGGTCATGGTCTTGCGGCTCGTGGGTTTGAGGCCTGCGTCGGGCTCTGTGCTGAATGCTTGCTCAGAGCCTGGAGCCTGTTTGGGATTCTGTGTCTCCCTCTCTCTGCCCCTCCCCTGCTCAGGCACTGCCTTACTCTGTCTCTCAAAAATAAACAAATGTAAAAAAAAAAAAAAAGAGTTGGCCACTTGGAAGCTCAAAGACTAGATGGGTCTTTCGGTCCCCAGGAGTGGCATTGCCAATATCGCCTCCTCCTGCCAGGAGCTGGGGTGAACTTGCCCCTTCCTTCCACCAGCCTGAAGCCAGCTGGACCCCAGAATCACCCAGTCCCGGGCTCCTCACTGTCCAGATTTCAGTCCTGTGGAGCCTGATTCCAGAAATTCTCTGATGCGCCAGACCACCTGGCCTCATACCGGCTGGAGGCTCAGAAGCCCCTCCCTGGCTTCGCAGCTGCCCCCAGTTTCCCTCTTTGCTGCCACCATTCACCTTCCACTGCATGGCTAAGGATGAAAATGTGACTGTGGCCCTCCCCCCACACTAAATCTTTCCATAGCTCCCCATTGCCTAAAACGCTCCGTACGGCATTCAGAGCTCTTCACGTTCAGCTCCCAGCGGACTTCCCTGGCCTCGTCTCTGGCTCCCACAAAGCACCCAACAGTCTAGCACCTCCTTGAGCCTGGAATGTCCTTCCCCTTTGTCCCGTCGGCATCTCTAGCTCACGCCTATCTCAATTAGCACCATTTTTATGAAGCCGTCTAGGATGCACCCACCATAGAAGCAAGACTTCTATGCCCCGAAAAGACCCCTCGCTGGAGGCACTAGCTTCTTGTCTCGCCGAGTGATGGGTGTGGACCTGGCCTTGGTGACTGAGCCTGTGAGCCTGCCTGGGAAGGAGGCCAGTGCAGAGAAAGCAGAGACTGAATCCTGAAGAAGGAATTCAAATCCTCAGATCCAGCCATGTCTCGAGTTCGCGCTATGACGAGTCTTGGAAGCCACTCTTTGCTTTTTTTTGGTTGCTCCTGAAGGTTTCTGCCACTTGCGAGCAAAAGGATTCCTGATGCTGAAAATGGGGCAGGAAGGAATATCCATGCGTGGAATTGGCGAGTCTGATTAGATGGCCTTGAACCCAGCTTGGAAGTGTGATCTCTGGGGCGCCCCTTTCCAAGATCCAATAAATCTTCCATCCATCCACTGGGTCAGGTGGTGCTATCTTCGGTCAGAGGAACCCTGAGGACGCACCCCCTTTCCCTCCCTTCTTTGTTTATTCAAATCTCCCCGTTCTTCATGTCCTACCTTTCTCCTACGTGGGCTGTTGCGATTTGCATAAGCCCCTGTTCTCCAAACTCCTGGAGACTTGGGGTCCAATCCTGAGTCCCAGAGAGGCAAAGCTACTAGTCTGTGGCCACACAGCTGGCTGGGGCTGGAGGTCAGGCCTGCGGACTCACTCAGTGGGGTTGTAAACTTCTCAAAGGCACGGCACATTTCTTACTCTTCTTTACTAATATGGATGAAAATCGACGTAGGCAATGAACAAGGGGAGTCATGTGACGTGCACTTTTATGCAAGGCATCAGTTAGAATTAGGCTTGGCTATATCAGATGGCGGACCCTGAGTGCTAGAGGCTTGACTTAGATAGAAACTAATCTCTGAGGAATGTGCTCCTGGGCAATGTCAGGAACCGAGGCTCCTGCCATCTCATTGCTCTGCCTTTCTCCGTACATGAACCGTTACCTCTTGAGCTAATATGGTTGCTGAAGCTCCAGCCCTCCCATGTGCAATCCAGCCGACAGGAAGCGGGAAGTTGGCAGAGAAAAGTACACCCCTTCCCTTGAAGGGGTCTTCCTGGAAGATGCACGTGACATCTTTGCTCTATTCCATTGGGTGGAGCTTAGCCATGTGGCCAAATGTAGTAGCAGGGGAAGCTGGGAAACATAAGTCTTTACAGCAGGGGCCAAGGATGCTTCCTCAAAGTGCCCAGGCATGTTCTCACTTCAGAGCCTTTGCATTAGTTGTGCCTCCTGCCTGGGATACTTCCTCAGACATACCCATCATTCCAGCACCTACAGAATATTTCAGTCGGCTGACACTTAACACCCCCTCTGCTTATAGCTCTATGGAGCTACCATGGTCTAACTGACCGTATATCTTACTTGTTTTGTTGCTGGCGGTGGCGGTGGTATTTACTGGCTGCATCCTCTCTAGAACATCAGCTCCCCAAAGACAGGGATTTCAGACAGTGTCATTCACTGCTGTGGCCCCTATACCTGGCACACAGGAGGGGCTCAGAACATATTTTTTAAGCCAGTGAATACTGGGAAGGGAGAGGTACTGAGCAGTGACTGACACCAGTGAGCTGAGCGCTTTCATTGTAGCCATTTCACAGATGAGATAGCCAAGGCCCAGTCGGTTCCTGGGCTTGCCCCAGGACACAGAAAGTGGTGGGCTGCACTTTCAACCTTGATCTATCAGGCTCCAGGGCCCACAGGCCAGCTGCAGGGCAAGGTGTTGGGCACATGATGGACCCCTAAAGAGTTTTCCAGATGGAAGGTCTGAAACAGGCTGAGGCAGGACAGCATCAGCCAGATGTGGGAACAGCTGAGCAGCCCGGGGGTCCCCAAGGATCCTCCGCTGGAGCAGCGGGCCAGATCAGACTGCCCCAATTAGCACACCTTTAAATTTAGCTTTCTCCTCCCTGCCAGGGGACTTGGGGATTCAGTGGAGGAACACTCCGCTCTTTCGAGGAAAGTTGCTGCATTGCTCATTCTGCAACTGGACACGTGGTCTGATGGGCCATTCTCCACTCACCGAATGGCTTCTCAAAGCGACTGCTTTGGGGCACCAGGAGGGACGTGCCTTTGATGGGAGAACCTGTTTGCTTCCCTCCCCCACATCCCTCACCTTGTTTTTCTTGTTCTATAGGTGGAGCTGAGACTGCTTGTAGGTTCAACACATGTCAACTGGGTCCGTATCATTTCTTGGCTTAAAATCTTTGCATGGCTCGGGGCGCCTGGGTGGCTTAGTCGGTTAAGCGTCCGACTTTCGCTTAGGTCATGATCTCGCGGTTCGTGGGTTCGAGCCCCGCGTCGGGCTCTGTGCTGACTGCCAGCTCAGAGCCTGGAGCCTGTTTCAGTCTGTGACTCCCTCTCTCTCTGACCCTCCCCTGATCACGCTCTCTCTCTCTCTCCTAAAAATAAATAAAAATTAAAAATAAAAAAATAAAAAAAAAAAAAAATCTTTGCATGGCTCTACTATGCTTGGGATAAACCCAAGCTCCTCACAGTGACCCATCACAGCTGTGTCTGGCTGCTGTCACCTCTTGCTCCCAGCTCCCTCTGCTTCCCTTGGCTGAGTCTGTACCACTTCCTCTGCTGGCTCACGCTGTTCCTCAAATGTTCCAGGCATTGCTTGACCTTGGGGTCTTTGTGCATGTTATTTTCTCCTCCTAGTATGTGCTTTCCACAGCTCCTCTCAAGCTTGGCTCCTTCTCAGCATTTCTGGATCCTCCAAGAGACCCTACTGACCACCCATAGTGGCCACCCACCACCTGAGGCTAAATCACAACATGTTACCATGTCTTACTCATTTTTCTTGATTGCCCTCCTGATTTGCCTTTGCCCCCTCGACAAAATGTATGTTCCATGAGCAGAGGCAGGGATCATCTCTAGCTTGGTCAGTCATTTATCTCTGGAGCCTAGCATGCAGTAGATCTTTATGTTATTATATATAACTTGTTCACAGTGGAATAATGTACACTAAGGAACACTTATTTTCTAGGCCTTGTTTTGTTATTTTCCTGGAGTTAATAATTGCCTTTGTTTTATGTATCTATGACACTCTCCTCCAGCCTTTCCAATGGATCTCCATTCAAGGTCAGATGCAGACCAGCTGTACTCTTGGCTCCTCTTCAGCACCTGGGGGATTCCTGGGAAGTAGCTCCTGTTTTTTGGGTCCAGGTCTCCCTGTTTCTTGGTCTATGCCTCGTTTTGGGAATGTGTACCCTCTAGGTACTTCCAGAGAAGGTAGTTTCCCTCCACCTTCCTGTGTGATTGGTGGTTTAACTGAAGATACTATTCTGAGTGGTGGCTAATCTCCCTTTCTTTGTGTCTTCCAGCTTCTAGCCTTGGGCAGTTGAAGAACCTGAACCTGTCCTGCTTCCTCATTGTCTCCTTGTCACATTGTTTTCCCTCTCTTTTAAAGCTTGTAGAATCTTCTTATTCCACACATCCTGTACTTTTAAAGTGTGGGTTTGGTGGGTGTCTTTTTTCAACTGTTGTGCTGGACATTTTAGCGGGCCATGTCATGTTTTCCACTCTTCTCAAACTCTCTTAAATGATGTCACTGGTGACTTCTTCCTCTTTGGTGTTGCTTCTCTATTCTTCTTTATCATACATTGGGATTACCGGCTTGGTCTTCTAATTTTCTTGTCTTTTTTCTTTTTGTCTTCTCATTCCACTTTTTCTTCCAAGCCTGTTGACATTTGCATTTTGACTACCAGGTTTAATTCCCAAGGACTCTTTATAGTTTCTTTGAATGTTCTTTTTCTTTTTTAATATTTTTATTTTTAAGTAATCCCTACACCCAACCTAGGGCTCGAGCTCACGGCCCTGAGGTCAAGACTGGCATGACCACTGACCAAGACAGCCTGGCGCCCCTGAATGTTCTTTTTCAAAAGGCAAGTGTAAACCTGCTTCTTGGCCATCACATCATCTACAAGCTGAGGACAACCTACATAAGGGTCTTTCGGCAACTGCTTTCTTCTGTTCTCATGGTCTCTTTCCTCCAAGTTACTTTCCTTCTCCCCTTTTTGGGTTTTAGTCTCTCACTAGCTAACATTTATGAGGCGTGTGCCATAGAGCTGGCAGGACGCTCCTTGCCATTGGGGCAGCTTCGCTCTGGGTCAAGTACAAGGCACTGGCCACTGCCCCAAACACCAGTGACATCACAGGGCCTTTCTCACAGCCTGGCGGCTGATATTCTGGCAGCTGAAGGGGTCATGGTTTCCTGTGTGACTTTCACCTTGACTGCCAGTTTCCATCTTCACACCTGCCCTCCGCCATGCCTGTGTCCCTGAGGCTGAAGCTTTCTGTGCAGCAAGTGTTAGGGAATCCATTTTATTACTGGGTTCTTCCCCGGCTCTGCCAGGCTGGCGCTGCTAGTTTTGATTCAATGTTATAGAGGCTCGGGGAGGCGAAGTGAACGGTCCTGACACCCCCAGCTCGTACGTTCAAGGGCCACGGTGGGACGAGAGCCTGGAGTCACCCTCACTGCATGAAGGGAGTTTCTGGTTCATCTCTAGGTCCTCCCAAAGAAGGTGGTGAGTGCTTGCTGACTGAATACTGACTACATTTCAACACTCTCAGCAGCAGACACAGGGAAGCACATGAGTTACAAAGGCCCATGGCGCATGCTAGGTGTTCAATAAACGTGGGTTGGATAAAAGAAACTAAAACAGCAGCATGGGATACAAGACATCACAGAATGAAACCTAACTGCTAGACTCATGTCCACGCGAAGACAAGATTTTGGAGATGAGAAGACAGTCCTGACTTGGGGGAGGAGACTCCTTCATTTACAACAAGAGGGAAGCCGGCAAGCTTCGGATGGATCCCAATCTTGCACATGGAAGGTTCAAATGCCTTCAGTGCCCATGCCCTTTGGTCTAGAGGTTCCATTTTTGGATATCTGTGGGAGGGATAGAACCCCAACTGTGCAAGAGAGCACGTTTGCTGCGTTGTGGCTTATAACTTGAAAATAATCTAAATGTCCAGATGTAGGGGATGGTTAAGCAGATTAGGATACGTTAATTTTGTGAGGTTTTATGCATCTATTAAAAATGACATCTCTTCGGGGCGCCTGGGTGGCTTAGTCGGTTAAGCGTCCGACTTTCGCTTAGGTCATGATCTCGCGGTTTGTGGGTTCGAGCCCCGCGTAGGGCTCTGTGCTGACTGCCAGCTCAGAGCCTGGAGCCTGTTTCAGTCTGTGACTCCCTCTCTCTCTGACCCTCCCCTGCTCACACTGTCTCTCTCTCTCTCTCCTAGAAATAAATAAAACATTATAAAAAAAAAAATGACATCTCTTCCTAGTAGCCGAAAAAGTGGTAAAGAAAAACAAATGTCCATCAATAGATGAACAGATAAATAAAACATGGTCTACACATGCATGTCCCTCGGCCGCGAGCAGAAGCGAGGCGCCCACACCCGCCGCCCCGAGGACGGGCCCTGAACACACAATGCTCAGGGAGGGAACCAGACACGAGAGGCCACATAGGGTGTGAGTCCACGTGCGTGAAACATCCGGAACAGGCTCCTCCACAGACGGGAAGGGGCTCGTGGTGCCAGGGAGCTGAGGAAGGGGAGGGTAACAGGAAATGGGGACAAGGCTTCTTTTTGAGCTGATGGAATGTTCTGCAAATAGATAGTGGTGATGGTTGCATATCTCAGCGAAAGTACCAAAAACCACTGAGTTGTACATTTTGACATAAAGCAGTCAGTTGTATATTATGTGTATGTTACCACAGTGAAAAAATCATGTTGTAAGGTCTGTGGAAGAATTAAATTGGAAAAAGCCTATGCACACAGAGAACAAGGAGGAATCAGAGTGGAGACAGCGTCGTGAGAAGAAAAGCAGGCATCAGAATGGCACAAAGAGTCTGCCCGCTACCAAGAGAGCGTGAGAGACCAGAACGGAAGGAAACACGGGGTGCCCATAGTACTCGGCCTCGTTTCCACACTTTCATTTTTCTGAAACTTCCAAATGTTTTGTAATGGGAAAACCCAAAGCGCTGAGGTTCTCTGGTGCGTTAAAACAGACATAAAACTCACCGTCTTCAGCTCGGCGGCGTCAAACACGTGCACAGTAGTGCACCTACTCCTCTACCCGTCTCTAGAACCTTCCATGTCCCCAAACTGAAGCTCTGTCCCCGTGAAGCACAGACTCCCTGCCCCCACCCCACCCCCAGCTCCCACCATCTACTCTCTGTCTCTGTGGACGGGATGCCTCTGGGGAACCCCTGTGATGGGGTCACGCAGGACGCGTCCTTCTGTGTCTGGCTTCTGTCACTGCGCACACTGTCCTCCGGGTCCGTCCACGTGGTGGCAGGTGGCGGGACGTCCTAACTTTTTAGAGCCGAGTAATATTCTGGCGTGTGGGTGAGTGGGCCACATGGGCTTGTCCAGTCATCTGCTGATGGGCACTTGGGGCGTGTCCACCACTGGGCCTCTGTGGATGCTGGTAATGGGGGGGGGGGGGGCAAGAACCCGTATCGCAGTATTTTTTTTTTTTTTTTTGCAGAACTTGAACAGAGATCGACAGGGCACTACCCCCCAACCCAGGTTGCCTTCTCCACCGTAGGAGAAGCATGGGGCCTCCAGCATGTCCACTCAGCAGAATCGTAATCTGCTTACCTGAAACATCTCAGGCCCGGCAGCCAAATTAAGAGGCAACCGGGGAGAAGATGGAGCCGACATTCCCCCCAAAAGCCTTGGGGATGCTCCCTGTGCCCCTGGGGTGCGACTTATTTGGAACCAGGGACGCAGCGGGTGTTCATGGGTGTCAGTGTTCTCAGGGACTCGGATGGAGCTGGCTTCCATTTTTGTCTTCCCTGGACTGCCTGCCAGGTTCGGCCCCAGCCCTGCCCACACTGCCCACGTCATCCCTCCCACACTCACCGCTGTCTCCTAGCAACCGGGCTCGCCTGCCAGCATCCTGCAGCCGGCGGTCCAGGGATGCTGCTCCGGGGGGCCTGGTCGCCGGTCTTCCCGCCTGCCCCCCGGCCGGCTCTGGGGTCCCCTGCCGGTGGGATGAGGGCTGGGGAGGAAAGATCAGGAGAGACGGCCCTGCAGGCCGGCAGCGAGCTCAGTCGCCTAGACGGACCCAATCCGGACCTGATGCTGCGCTAACCAGCGGCTTGATTTCCTCAGAGTTGCTAGGGGGAAAGATTTAACTCCGTCAGCAGGGCTGGCTTTAGACCACCCGGTGGTGAAGATACGGTCCGTCCTCCCCAGGAGCCAGGGGTGGGGGCAGCAGCCCCGTGGGTGATGAGGTGGCCCCGAGCCGCCCCTTGCCGGGATCTGAAGGAGGAAGTGGGTCCGTGGGCACGTGGGTGCAGGTCATGGCAGCAGGACACGGGGCTTCCCGCATCCTTCCGTGCCATGGCCCGGCCTCAGCACGAGCCCGTGCCCAAACCATCACAAGTCTCCTGGGATGCGGTGGAAACAGACTGCACCTTCGCTGCCAGGAGGCTCGTTCCTGACAGTGAGACTCCTCTTGGGGTGTCAGAGCACAGTTTCAAGCATGTAACATACTTACTGAGCTACTACGTGCTTGGTGTGTTCTAGACCTGGGGATACCACGGTGAGTAGAACGGATGTGCTTCCTGCCCACAGGGGATTCATGTCGCTGAGAGAAGGCAGGCGGCACGTCATTTTAATCAGTGATGTGTGATATAAAGAAAATACCACCTGGTGGGTCTGAAGGGGAGTTACAAAGGGAGAGGGTGGCAGATGGGCTTTTGGGGGCCCTTGTAGGGGTTTGAGGGTCTCCTGAATTTTATCATGAGCTCCCACTGCTGGAGGGCTGAAGGAGCAGAGTACCACTGTGAGTGGCAAGCAGAGGTGGTGCTGACAGTGATGGCTTGGCCTCAAGCACAAAGGAACCCAGGAGGACTCCCTGGTGGTGGTGGTGGTCAGCCTGGGGGACTGGGTAAATGGCAGAGCCACCACTGCAGGAGGTGGACAATGTCGGGACCCTCCCCCGGACCCATTCCCTGTACCCCATCCGTGGCCGCAGCCAGGACCAGCTGAGGGGCTGGCTCTGACTCCTAGGGATTGTTGGGGTGCCTGGAGGAGGCAGGGAGCCGCTCCCTCAGGAAGGGCACCCGGGGCCGCGGGGGCAGAGGAGAGGGGCTGGCCCTCCAGGGAGGTAGTGGTGGTTAGGCACTGGCCAGCTGCTTCCTGTTTCCAGTCGATAACGCCCCCATGAGAACTAAGCAGGGCTTCGCTTGCCTGAGGGACTGAGAACAGGGTCCTGGCCACCTCCCCGGCCTGGTCTGGGTGCAGCCAGCCCGTGCTCTGACGGGTGCACCCCCACTGGAGGCCCACGCCCCCCACCCGTTGCCTGGGGACACCCTGGGGGCTTGAAGCTCAGCGGTGACTCGTCTCCCCCTCTGAACCCCACTCTACTCCCCGAGGTTTGTAGTGAGGATTTGGGAAAACTCTGGAGAACTCCTGATAGGGGACCTACGGGCAGAGAGCTCCCCACCAACTCAGCTTGGCCAACTCCTCCTCCAGGAAGCCCTCTGGGCCCCCAGCCTTCCCGATGATGGTCATTTCCAGGACCAGGCCAGGACGGGCTCCCTGAGTGGTCGTGGGGCCTGTGCAAGATGAATGCTTCTTGGGTAGTGTCCCCAGGGCACCCTGGGGTGGGAATGACCTTGGAGACCAACAGGTGGGGGCGCAGCCTCTGGGCAGTGCAGTGTTCACACTCACGGCCTGGGTGTCAGAGGGAAATGCTGGCCGGCTGGGTACCCCCGCCCGGAGCCCTGAGGGGGTGGCAGGAGGGCGGGACGGGGAATCTAGGACCCCAAGCAAGGACTGCACAGTCCACACCATGAGACGTTATTTGTTTATTCCCTGCCCACTCAAACTTTTGGGTCAGACACGAAGCCACACTCAGACTGTCCCCTAAGTAAGAAATGAAACTGAAGGAATCAACTGACCGACCACAGATGGCCTTGGTCCAAGGACGGACCTTCTCCTTTGGTGCTGGGGGGCAGCTGGCAGGGAAGCTGGGGCACGGGGGGCCCTCGTCCACCTGTGCTCCTGCACCAGGCGCGGACCCCAGACCCGGGGCACCGGGGGGTGGGGGTGGGGCATGAGGAGTGACAGAGTAGCTCCCGATTTAAGTAGAAGGCACTCGGTGGTTCAGGGTCGCAGACGTTTCTGGGGGGCAGGGGCGTGCCCAGCCTGCACCCTCACCACCACCGGCCCCCCCCCCACCTCCCTGAGGGTGGGCGCTGGCCAGAGAGAGGCCAGCTCAGGCCCTGCAGAGCTCTGGAGGTGGGGCGTCTCCAGGATGGGGGTTGGGGGGGTGTTTGAGGCAGGCTAGGCCCAGGACCCAGGGAACCTGGCCTGGGTGCGCCCTCAGGCTCGGCCCACACCCCCCGGCTCCCCCGGGCCTGTCCCCGTGATTTCAAGTCCATGTAGGGCTGGGGCATCTATGGGGAGCGTTCTGGAAGCCCACACACTTGGTGGGCTGCGGGGGGAGCTCATAGCTGGCGAGCAATGTCAGGGTTTCGCCGTGCTGCCCCTTCTATCCCGCTGCGGGGCGGGGCAGGCCTTGGGGTGCTGGGTGCTGCCCCAGGCAGCCCTCACCAGGGATAATGTGATTTCGAGGCGGATTTAAGCACAAGTGTTTTTAAAGAAACCCACGGGTCATTCCGGAAAGGAAAACACGGCGTCCAGCGATGGGATGAAGCGGCTGTGGTGAGGACGAGCCGGGGGGTCGGCTCCAGGGGGAGGCTGCTCACGAGGGCCCCTCTCCCCCCTGCCGGCCCTGCTTCCTGGGGACCTCACCCTTCTGGGCCTCGGTACCTGCCTCCCGCAGCCTCTTCCGGAAGCGCGCCCCCAGCCTGCTTTTGGGGGGCGGCAGAGGGTCCATGCCCAGGATCTTGTGGATCTGCCGGAACGCCAACAAACGCAGGGCGTGCTGGGGGCAGACGGCCAGTCAGGACACCCGCTGCTGGCCGCTCGCTCTGCGCGCCGCGCCGCCCCAGCAACCAGGGAGCTCTGGTGCGCCTCAGGCTTAAAGAGGCCACTGCGCTGGAGCCAGCTGACGGCGGGATGCTCCGGGGGAGCCCTGGGCATCGGCCCCTTTCCAGCCTCCACCGGGACCCTGAGTCCCCCATCGCCACTCAGCTCTATCTTGAGCAACTTGCCTCTTCCCGTTAACGGTGATTCATGACCGCCAGGACCCACGTGGTTTGGGGAGACCTTACAAATACACTTGCCAACAAAAGGGAAACCACAACGGGGGGCCGTGCAGGCCGAGCTTGAGGCCATGGCTGGTGTTGTCACACCCTGAGGCACGGGCCGCAGGACAGCCAGGAAAGTCCCAGCCAGCGGGGCCCCAGGGGTGTACCTGCCTCCCCGCAGGCACAGCCTGGGTCCTGAGCCAGGCTGGCCCTGCCCCTGTCACCCACAGGCCACCCTCCCACAGGCCACCTGTCTCCACAAAGGGAAGGAGAGGGGGAGGGGAGCCCCACACCGTTTCCGGGTCCACTGCGCGGCCGCAGGCGGCAGGGACCTGGGTGCCACGCCCGGCCTGTGGGAGTTGGCCCACTCGGAGCCACGCGCGCCACACGGGCTGGCCTACCTGGGCACTGGCCGTGATGTCCTCGCGCTGCTGGGGGGTCATGGGCCCGAGGGCATCCGTCTGGTCTCTCTCGCAAGGATCCTGGAGCCCAGGCCCGTCTTGGCGAGGAGAGATGGGGGCAGCAAAGGACAGAGTACCCGGGTGAAGAGACCACCACAGCGGCTGGGGGCACGCAGCGGCCGGGGCGGGTCCCACGCAGGGCCCGCCCACCGCCCCCACGTGCGCACCAGCCACACCCCTGCGTGCGCCTGGGCTCCCCAGCCTCCGGACTGACCTGCCAGGAGCATCCCTGAGGCTACACACTCCAGGACACGCCTCAGGCCACCCCCGGGGCTCAGGGGCCCCTTTGCGCTGCTCAGGGCCTTCTCCACCAGCAGCTCCATGGCCTGGACCCCGTGGGGACAGAAAAGAAGACGTCGTGCCTCAGAGGACAGCACTCGGGCCAGCTGGCCTCCCACCCGGACGCTGCCGCAGCGCACAGGGTCTCCAGCAGAGCCTGGGCCGAGGCCCCTCCCTGCTGCCCCTCACCCCTGCCTATCCTCGATTTCTGGAGAGGAGGGTGATCCTGGGGTCTCGTCTGCGCCTCCCAGGGCACGGCTGCCGGCAGGTCTCTGCATCGTCTACACCTCCCAATTCTCCACCAGCAAACCCCAGGCGCAGTAACACCGCAAACCAGTGTCATGAGGGTTCAAAGAACTGCTCTCTGTGACCCTCATGCATTTAGCAAGGCTCGGACGACCCACTGACCTGTTGAGGCGTGCCCCTCCCCGGGGAGCCACCCTGCCTGCAGGGAGGGGGCTCTGGGGGCTGGACCAGGACAAATGTGCTCTCCTGGGGATGCTTCTGGATTTACGGGAGACAGGCTCCTGGGGAATGCGGGGCTCTCTTGGCGCCCGAACGGACTCACGTGTCCCAAAGGGGGTGGCGCAGAGAGCAGCGTCTCCTCTGGACACTGGGCAGGGAGAGCCCTTTGTCTGGGAGACATCCCTGTGGGTGATGAGGCCAAGGGTGGCAGGGCTGGGGTGGGAAGGGTCCACTTGTCCAAGAGCACGGCTTTGTGGGGAGAGGCTGGCAGAACTGCACGCGGAAATCACATGTCTCCCAAAGTAAACGAGATGGACTCAGACGTGAAAACGGGCACGGACACAACACAGCCACGGAGGGCTTAGGGGCACGGGTGCCCCTGCCTCTGTCTTCTCCCCTCTTCCCCGCAGGGCTCCAGGCTGACTGCCAGGGGGTGTCAGAGATGTGGGAGGCTCCCCTTCAGAGGAGAGAGGGCGCGTGCCAGGCGGCCCCGGGGCCAGTGTCCCGGGCACCCTTGCCTTTGTGTGCTCCCTGGTTCTGTCTGTGCGGCTGTGGGTTTAAGATAACGGCAGTGGCGCGAGGCTCTGCTCCTCCGCAGGCCTCTTCCTGGCCCCGACGCACCCCTGGGCCACCCCCTCCCCATCTATACTTCCCGGCTGCTCAGGCTCAGCCGGGCCTGTTTTTGGAAAGGCCAGCACTGGGAGGGGGGACATCTGTCTCAGAGCAAATGAGACCCGTCAAGGCTGTGGAGGCCCTCGGGGGGCTTCCCGGGGCGGGGCCGGCCACCTGTTGCTGCCTTACCCAGGCCGGCAGGGCCCCCCAGGTGGGCACATGCTGGCACAGGTCACGAAGGACCCTGAGGATGATCACGCATGGCTGTAGGCCACTGGCTCGAGCCTGTGCGGGAAGAAGTGCGGCGTTAGCTCAGGGAGCCACGTACCCACGGCCTCCGGGACAACGGCTGACCCTTGGGCAGTGAGCCTGGCCAGGAGGGACTGGGGTGGCACAGGCCCACTGCTCAGGCCCATTCGGAGCCTCCGGCGCCCGCCATCAGGTGGCGGCACCCCCACCCCCAGAGCAGTCCAGGTCACCCCCTCCATGTTTCTGATAAGTGTCAGGAGGAAACCCCGTTGAGTCAGTGCTTGGCAAGGAGACGTGGGGGACGTCCCCCAAACTGTATTCAGAGCCCACTCCCGAGCGGCGGGACAGATCACGGCGGACCCCCTCCAGCCCCCTGACCTGGAACCACTTGGCGCGGCGGAGGGCGGCCAGTGACTGGAGGCACTTCTCTGGGCTCAGGACGTCTTCCGGGTCAGGCTGAGGCACCTGTCTTCCTTCTAGAAGGAAAGGGCATGTGGGCACGGAGCCCCTCACCCCCCTCGCCTCCCCAGGCCAGGCGGCCCGCCCCCTCCTGGGCACCATCCTGTTATCTGGAAGGCCCAGGGCTCCAGGCCGCCTCTCCTCCAGAGAGGTCACTTCTGTGAAGGCTCTCCCTCTGTGGAGCGTCCCCAGGAAGACAGAGTGCAGAGCTGGTTCCCGAGCGCCCTCAGTGCCAGCGCCCTCAGTTAGCAAGTCACAGTTCAGGTGGAAAACTATGAAGTAGGCCAGATTTCCAGACACTTCCATGTGCATCGCAGCAAGGGAGAGAGCAGGCTGGACGGGAACAGGCATCATCCTCGACAGCGAAGGCCCCGCGTCTGGGAGAAACTCAGGAGCCTTTCCCTGCTGTCTGTCCTCTGCCTCACGCTGTCCTCTCCTCACCCCGGGAAGCCCCAGGTCACAGAGGTCAGGTGATGGGACACAGCTTCACTTGTGCATCAGTGTCCCCATGGTGGGTCACAGGCCAGCCACTGCTTCATGCTGCGGTGGAACAGTCCAGGGTGTGGTGAGGTGAGGTGAGGTGAGGACTTCGCCTCTGGTGTCGCCCTCTGGTGATGGCCAGCCTGGGGCCTGGACACCCTTGTGGGGGACACGGATGGCCTCTGCCTCCTGGCCTCGGACCGCGCACACTGTCTGACGCTCCCAGGCTGCCCTTGTTTGCATTTGGGCAAACCCTAGTGGGGCCCACAGCCAGGACTTCATGACGTTTCCGCCTTGCTGTGTGTACTTCTTAGAGGGCTCTGGCAACTGGTGGTGGTTCCCGCCAATGGCTCAAGGGTTCTGCTCCCCAAAATTTAAGTGTTAAAAAATGAATTGATTTAAAGAAGAACATTGGGGAGGGGGCGCCTGGGTGGCTCAGTCGGGTAAGCATCTGACTTCAGCTTGGGTCATGATCTCATGGTTCGTGAATTCCAGCCCCCCGTCGGGCTCTGTGCTGACAGCTCGAAGTCTGGAGCTGCTTCAGGTCCTGTCTCCCTCTCTCTCTGCCCCTCTCCTGCTCACACAGTGTGTGTGTGTGTGTGTGTGTGTGTGTGTGTGTGTGAAAGATAAACATTTTTTTAAAATGTTCAAGGAAGAAGGTTAGGAGTTCGTGGCCCTCTGCTACGACGAAACAATCACAAAGGGGGTTTAAGAATGGCCGGAGTTTGGAAACCAGTCCAGGGACTGCTCCACGAGGTTCCGTGGCTCAGTAGGCCCATGGCGCGTTCCTGGCGGCTGGCCTTCATTGTGCGGCAGTGACTCGGGGCCCTTGCTGGCCCCTGGCCTGGCCCTGTGCCCTTTCCACTCTCTCGGCCAACCTGCCTCAGGTCCCCAGAGCCCCCATGTCCCACATGAGAGGACTTGGGACTCGGGGTTGGCTGTGGCCCCTGCTTCACAGAATCAACTGAGGTCCTGGGGACCCGGCTGGTCTCCCCGGGGCAGGGAGGTGTCCGTGCAGGCCTGGAGGCGAGGGGAGGAGGCCGGTGCCCTGGGGCACACCGCGGCCCGGGCTCAGAGCCCATCTGACTGTCACCACCTTGTTTCCTCTGCTGCCCCAAGGCCCAGTTCCTATCTGCCAGTGGCACTCTGGACTAACAGCAGTGCCTGAAGGCCGGTGGCCGTGGCCCCCTCCCCACCCAGAGCAGAGGCAGATGCTGCGCTCGGCCAGCAGGGAGCATGGGGAGTGGGGCTGCACGGAAGGGCCTGGCCACACCTTGGTCTGTGGAAGGGTCCTCCCGCATCAGGGGCGAGGTGATGGACACAGTGATCCTCATCCTGGGCTCCTCGCAGGAGGAGATGATGATGTCGGTTTCGGGGTCAGAGGACACCTCGTACTTGTCTTCTGTCACAAACTGCGAGGTACAAACGCAACACAAGCCCATGTTAGTGCAGCTGAGAAGCAGGTGTGAACAGGCAGGGGTGCGGCCGAGCGCCAGGCCCCGTACTGGGCGCCCATAACCTCCCGTGGAGCGAGACATGGCTCCCGCCTTCCAGGAGCACACACGCGGAGAAATGCATACAGAAGACAGACCCTGCCTATAGTGCCTTCACATGTAAAGAATGCCCACAGTTCAACAACAACAAAAATCTAATTTAAAAAACCCACGACACCGGTGAGTGATGTTAACAGGCAGTTTGCAGAAAAGAAACAGGAAAGACCCTTTTCCACGACGACACAGGTTACTCCTACAGTAAGAGAAAAGCAAATTAAAACTGCAGTGAGGCACCAGCATCATCTCTGAGGACAAACCTCAAGAAGTCGGAGGTGAGCCGGGCTGGCAACCCCCTGTATAAACAGCTGGTGGGGCTGGCCTGGCAACATCTACCAGAAGCACCTGGCCTCAAGGCTTCAACCAGCAATTCTGCCCGAGACAAGCTCTCACGTGTGCACAAGGTCACCTTCCCGCTGGTTACGCGGCATGCTGGCAACAAGCTGGATGTCCAACGGCATGGAAAGACCCAGGTACGGACGCACCACAGTGAAGGATTCAACAGCCACAGCACACAGTGATGCTCCTTAAGTGTGCATAAGGGATCTGACCCACAAGGAGGCACCGCTAAGTGAAAACAGCAAGATCCTTTAGCGGGTCTAACCCACTACCTCTTGGGCATCCTGGGGGAGAAGGATGCTTTCTCAGGACCCTGGACAGCTGCCACCTCCAGGCAGGACCCGCCCTCCACAGAGGCTCAGGCACATGGTGGACACCCTGAGCGGGTCACCCTTACTAGCAGAGCCTCAGGGGAGACGACACCACCCAGGTGGCTTTGGTGCAGTGCCCAATGCCCAGAGAGGCCTTTCTGTGTCTCTTGCCTTGTTCCGAGCTCTCTGAGACATTCGGCCAGTGTGCCCCTGAGCTGGCATGGAGCTACAGGCAGCTGTCCCTGCACCCCTGCACAGGCCCCCGCACCCCGGCTGCATTACCTTTCTGCACCTGGCTGGCTGGGGGCGCCCGAGTCAGACTGTGGGTTCAGAGGCCTCCCCATCAGCTCACTGGACTTCTGTGCTTCACATCTCTGTGTGGGGATCAGAGAGCCCAAGGCCCACCTCGGGGTGCCTGGGGCCTTCAGCACAGAGATGTGCGCCCAGCACCCACAGTCATCACCACCCCACCCCACCCCCCGTCTGCAGGTGCCCTGAGGCCAGTCTTGGCCTTGAAATGCACCTTCCTCCTGCCCACTATCCAGTCCTGCTCGGGGCCTCCTGCCGGGGCGGCCCCTGCAGCCCCGTCCACACAGCTGGGGTGGGGGCGCTGCCGGTTCACTGACAGCCTGGGCGGTCTTTGCAGGCACCCTTCATCCCTACAGTAGTTAGCAGGACACTACCGTGTCATGGGTGTGAAAGAAACGAGTGTTTAATCAACCAAGTGGCGGCACGCCACTCCTGTGCTCAGAACCCTCCTGTCTTCCCACTTCCCTGAGATCCCAGGCTTCCTGCTTGCGTGGCCTTCAGGTGACCCAGGCCCCCATGTGCTCAGGCTCACGCCTCCCCCAGGCCTCCTGCCTCGTGGCCGCTGCACATGCAGGTCCTTCTACGTGTAACACCACTTCCCCATATTTCAAGCCCCCTCCCCCCCGCCAGTGCTGCCTCCTTGGCATCAGACTTCACGTGGGACAGACAACACACGGGAAATTAGCTTGATCTTGTGTATGTTCATCACCTCCTGACCAGAGTGGGGGCCCCAGAGGACGGTCCCCAGTGCGGGACTGTCCGGGGAACAGAGACAGACACACCAGGAAGGAGACCCTCCTCCATCCCAGGAACTGAGGTTTTAACCTGAGATGACCCATTTAAATCACGACGTGCTCTCAGCCCTTCCCCAATTACTGCTGCGGGTGAGAAAGTCCCAGACCGGCCAGGGGAGGGGCCCAGGCCACCTGCCGCCGTCCCCAAATGGGTTTTCACGTGGGTCTGCGGCCCCTGGTCTCCCTAGTGAAGGGGGAGGGTCCTGTGCAGGCTTCGGTGCCGCTATCTCTATGGTGGCTGGTAAGTCAGCATCCTCAGGAACGGGACGTCGACATCCTTTCTGAGTTTGACTCTGAGCTCGCTTTACAAAGGAGCCCCGAAGTTCCTCCTCTTACCAACTTTTGTACAAAAACAACCTGGTCTGTGTCTGACAGCCACGCACATGCCCTGCACGGAGGCCGGGCTCTTACCGGGAGCTGCTGGGGCAGCTGCCCCGAGATCCTCCGCAGCAAGGCGTGGGTGGGCTTCTGCGAGCACAGCAGGGTCAGCTGCACCGTCCTGTCCCCCCGCAGGAGGAGGCCTTTTGCCAGGAGGCCGACCCGCATCACGCCCTTCAGGACCCGAGCCGTGCGGGCGCTGCTGCTGTGGAGACAAGGCCAAAAACGCGTGAGGCCTGCAGGGGAGAGGGTCTAGAGAAGGGGGTGCTGCCGGGGTTCCCGCTCCTGCACCCTCGGGTGTCTTGCTGGGCCTCTGCTTCAGCTTCCCTATCTGTGAAATGGGCATGTGCGCCTTGGAACAAGAATGGCCAACTGCGCGTGCTCAGTAAGGGTGGGACTTGTCACTACTTGCCGATCTCTGCGTTGTGAAAAACGGCCACCCATGGCCATCCCTGTGGCCCCTGGCTCTGTGCTCCTCGGGCGTCTCCGGGGCCACAGTGCCCCACCTCAGCTCCTTGGGAGGAGGCCCAGCCGGGTGCTCAGCCAGGCATCTGCCCTCTGCCCTCAGGCCCCGCGGCCTCCCGACTCCCCGAGCAACCCCCTGAAGCTCAGGCCAGCTTTGCGCAGTGTGAACCTGACGATGGACTCTGCCCCAACACGCCCCTCCTGGTGCCACCCCTCTGACCCGCAGCCGCCATCCTCTCCCACATGCCACCCTCGGTCCCTGTGTCCCAGCCACGAGGCCGCTTCCCTGGCGGGGCCCCCTGGGCCTCTCCCTCCGCAGATCTCTACGCAGAGTCCACCCCAGGCTCCGAGAGCTGCCACTGTTTGTTTTGTGACACCTCCCGGGATAGGAGGGGCGCTGATCTATTCAAATCCATTTACGTACTTCTTGGTTTCTGGACCACAGCATCCTAGAGCCCAATGTGACCTGAGAGGCCCAGGCCCAGGAGGCCACCAGCTGAATCCAGCCGGAGATGGCTGCATGACTGGGGGCCAGAACCAGACTCCACAGACCCAGCTCCCACGGGAACAGAGGGCAGAGAGCGGGGGAGGGGAGAGAATAGCAGGGGGTGGGGTGCGTGGAGACAAAGAGATGCAGAGGTCTGTTAATCAAGTTCGATCCCAATCCACACACACTGTAAAACGGAACGACCCACATCCTGACCTCTGTGGGACAAAGGGAAATTTCGACCCTGCTTACTTGACAATGTTAAAGGGTGACTTAAAGTACAATCATGTAGGGGAGCCTGGGTGGCTCAGTTAACCGTCTGACTTCGGCTCAGGTCATGATCTCAGGGTTCATGGGTTTGAGCCCCGCGTTCGGCTCTGCTGACAGCTCAGAGCCTGGAGCTGCTTTGGATTCTGTGGCTCCCTCTCTCTCTCACCCTCCCCTGATCATGCTGTCTCTCTCTCTCTCTCAGAAATAAATAAAACATTAAAAAAATTTTAAAAAAAGGTATAATCGTATTGTGGTTTTGTTAAATCAAGAGTCCTTGCTGTTTAGGGAGAGCTGCTGAAGTCCTAGAGGGCGCGGAGTCTCACAGGGCTTCCTTCCAAGAGACCGAGAGGCCTGGTGTGGACACCAGGGCTTGGGCACGGCCCCTGGCACTCATCCGGGACTCGCCATTCCTTCAACTTTTGTGCACACTGCGGGGCCTCCACAGTGCGAGACAAACACCCCAACCTAGCGTGCCCTCTGCAACAGTGAATAAGGGAATAGCCACAGGCAGCTCACCACGATCCATGTAAAGAATGCATTTCCGAGGTTTGAAAGCTAGCCGAAGGACAGAACACACGGCGCACCGTAAGCGTTACGAGTGGAAGAGGAGGGCTGCGGGCAAGCCTCACCCTGGGGAGAGTGAGCCCTGGCCCGGCCGTCTCTGCGAGGGCACCCCCGCAGAGGCAGAAGGGCGCCCCTTTGCCCCCGTCGCTGTCCTAGGGGAGGTCTCAGGTCTGAGCCCAGGGCTGAGCCTTCGGAAGTCGCCCACAGATAGCACCGTGTGCTTCCTGAGGGCACAGCCACTGGTAACAACCAGGCCCCAAAAGGGCAAACGCCACAGGGCTCCTCTTCCACTCGATGCCCAGATCAGACTGAGCCAGGGGACAAGAAGGACACAGCACCGGGACTCGGGAATTTACCAGGGACAGATTTCTGGTTGGGGGCAGGGAGGGGAGCAGTTTTGGAAATAGAAGGTGGTGAACGTCCTCTGTGTCGCCAAATCGGACCCATGAGAATTCAGGCGGCAAATTCCGGGATGTATTCTACTGTCAGGGAAACGACCCTGCAGGGAGAGAAGAGAGGAAAGGCCGCCTTCCTCTCCCACTGCAGGCAGAGGGGCTTTCCGGCCCCAACAGTCACGGGAAGGATTCGCAGTGATTCACGGGGCGCTGCTGCATCTCCCACTGGAGGCCCTCGTCTCCCTGTGAATCACGCTTATCTCCGTTTTGCAGATGAGCAAACAGACGCCATTAACCCTTTGTGAAGGGCATTCTAGGAGTACCTTCCATAGGAAACGTCAGTCTGGGGAATTTTCTGCCCAAGGCCGGAAAGCCCCAGGGACCGCGGAGAGCTCAAAGGCCATCCAGGGTGAGGCCTGCGCTGCCCTCCTGCCTGCCATGTTCTGTCCAGAATGGCGTGAGGCCACCCCTGGGCCCTGGGAACAGAGCGTAGCCTCCGCTACCTGCACTCCCCGCCTTCCCGCTCCGGGCTTCCAGAGCCCTCCTCGGCCAGCACATCCGACACCAGCTTGAGGGCGCGCTCCACGTGGGAGACGGCCTTCTGGACGGCCAGGAGCTCCTCCTCCGTGGGGTAGATGGCAGCGTGCATCCACATGACGTGCCGGTCATCGCTGGTCTCCGGCCGCCGTGTGGACTGCGGGGACAGGGGCGAGCGTCACAGGCGGGCTGAGGGGCCCCGGGCACCTGGCGGGTCGGGGCCCCCCAAGGCGGTGAGCCAGAGAGGAGCTGGGACGGTGTGGGGCCGCTGGGCTCCCCTTTGCAGCGGTCTTACACTTGAGCCACAGGCTTCGCAGCCAGCTCAGCAACCCCCCACCCCCGGCAGTGACTGGTGATGGGGCTGTGGCCCTCAAGCCCTCCAGCTCCCACCCCTGGGCACCCCTTGGGGGTCCTGCTTCAAAGTCATGTTCCTCGCTCCTGGAGGATTCAGGTCCTTGCAGTGAGGGCCTGAGAACCTCACCCGCCCGCAGGGCCTCCCCCTCTGGAGGTGTTCGGCACAAAGACAAGGCCACCACCCACCCGAGGTGAGCCAGTGGGCACCCCCGGCCTGCCCATGATGGAAGGAGGGAGCTGGTCAGGCGGCGAGGGTCCAGGGTCCTCTTCCGGGGCCTGTGGCCCCTCCTCCAGTCGCTTCCTGCACAGCTCGTACTGCCTGTTGTGGGGAGGGAGGGACAGATTGCTCTAAGCAGCTGAGGGTCCCCTGGGCTTGTCACATTGGAACGATGCTGGGTGAGGCTGGGGCTCTAGGACCCCCGGGGACAGACACAGCAGCCTGACGGGGCCCTGGGAGCCCACAACATGGGTCCTGCCCAAATGTGTCAGGGAGACTGAGGCCAGGCAGATCAGGAGGACACAGTCCAAGGGGCACAGGCCGGGACAAGGGACAGCTGCCGCCCCAGGTCCGTCCTGGGTCTTGCTCCCCAGCATCGACACTGCCCGGGCCTTCCGACATTCAGACACCACATCAGTAATGCTTTGAACCTGCTCCAGAGGGTGAGGGAGGATGTGACAAGTGCGTGGGTGGTCAGGGGACATGAGGATTCAGGGGGACATAACGAACACTTAGGTTCAGACCAGAGATCAGGGAGACGCAGAATATCAGGGGACACCTGGGTCAGGGGTACACAGGAGGTCAAGGGGGGACATAGGTCAGAGAACACCGGGGTCAGGAGGACACAGAAGGTCAAGGGGACTGAGATCAGAGTGACACAGGAGGTCAGGGGACACTGGGGTCAGGGCTCATGGAGACACGGGGCATCCCCGTCTCAGAGTGCCTGCCCCGCGGCGGCTGTGGCTGCGCCATCCTGCGTTTATCACGGATGTGAACGCAGACCCTCATCCTGACTGTCTCTGCCAAGGGCGGCGTCCCCGGCCCACCTCGCAGGGGTGGGCACCCGGGGCCTGGGGCTGAAAGGAGCAGAGGGCGTCAGGGCGGGTGAGGCGGGCAAGGGCCCGCGCACCTCATCTGAGCGTGCCAGCGCCGCGCCTCCTCCAGCCGCCGCTTGCTCAGCCGCCTCTGCTCCCTCAGCCTGTCCTCCAGGAGCTTCCGGGCTCTGGCGCTGGGCGCCACGGCGATCGGAAGGTCAGGGTCCACTTTTTTCTGGAAAGGGCAAGAAGGGCTGTGAGAGGGGAGAGCCTCCTTTAGACGAGTGCCCGGAGCCCAGGGAGCCCTCACGGTCCCCTGCGGCCTGTCGCTCCGTGCGGGAGGAAGAAGGACACTGGGCGGCACCGCGAGCCGCACCGCGAGCCAACAGCGCTCCAGTCGCTGCAGAGCCAACGCGAGATGCTGATTCTGATCAACGTGACTCAGGCGGGTGGCATTTGCGTGAAGCCCGGCAACCTGCATTTTCAGAAGCTCCTAGGTTCCCTCCTGGACTCTGTGCTGAGCACTCGCTTCCCTCGTCCAGAAAGGGCAGCGCTGTCTGAGGAGCGTGGGGTGGGAACGGCCCACAGGCCCACTGACGGAGGAGCAGACACTGAATCCATCGCGCACAGGAGCGAGGCGCCCACATCCGCCACCCCGCGGACGGACCCCGAACACTCGACGCTCAGGGAGGGAACCAGACACGGGAGGCCACACAGGGTGTGAGTCCACGTGTGAAACGTCCAGAACTGGCTCCTCCACGGGCGGGAAGGGGCTTGTGGGGGAGACTGTGGGGGTGACAGCTCATAGGGGTAAGGCTTCATTTCAGGGTGACGGAGTGTTCTGGAATTAGAGACAGGCGATGGCCACAGTTCCGTGCCCATGCAGCAGTAAAAGCCACGAACCCGTATGCTCACGTGGGTAAATTGTGCAGCGTGTGAATGACACCTCAATAAACCCGCTAAAAAATGTTGACTACCCAGAAGCTGTGGTTTACCACGTGTGCTGTGCGTAAACACGCTCAGGCGTGCGCATGTGACAAGGCCTGGTGCCCTGCACGCCTGAGAGGGAGGCAGCCCACAGGGCTGAGGGACCCAGAGAGCCACCCCCTTGGGTGGGGAGTGGAGCCCCTAACAAGGACCCTGCTGGAGCTGGAAGGCCATCAGCACCCGCCACCCAGGCTCCTTGGAGGCCCGGCTCCCTGAAAATGTGGCTCAGCCCCGACGGCCTGATGCCCCCATGTCAGTAGCAGCCCCTCAGCCGTGACCTCCTGGCCCCCAGGCTCCTGCTCAGCCCTGTGCT
Organism: Hyaena hyaena; assembly: GCF_003009895.1. Classification (NCBI taxonomy): domain Eukaryota; kingdom Metazoa; phylum Chordata; class Mammalia; order Carnivora; family Hyaenidae; genus Hyaena; species Hyaena hyaena. The sequence goes on along the minus strand of NW_024080931.1, from coordinate 1,386,935 downwards.
CGTCACAGCTGCATGCCAGCTTGCACTCCTGGGCAGAGGCCAGAAGAGAACAAAGATGCGGGGGTGGGGAGAGAGGGTGCCCCACATGCCCCAAGATGCCCTCCAGCAGCCCTGGGGGGAGAGGGGTGCCCCGCGTGCCCCGGGACGCCCCCAGCAGCCCTGGGGGGGAGAGGGGTGCCCCGCGTGCCCCGGGACGCCCCCAGCAGCCCTCGGACACAGTTTTCCCACCACACGTTGCTCAGCAAGAGACCAGCCATTGCGGGGAAACACTTCTGGGTATTCATCCCGGCAGCGGGAAACGCAGGTCTGGACGCCACAGCTCCGACCCAGGGGACAGAGGGTGGGCACGGGCCCGGCAGGTGAGGCCCCCCAGCCCCTCGCACCTTGTACTGGAGCCGGTGCCGCCGTCCCCTCACGTGCAAGTCCCTGGCGGTGCTGTCGTTGAAACTGCACTCACACAGCCGGCAACGGAAGCGGATCACCTTGCCCTCATCGTTACACACCTGCGACACACTCGTCATTACACACCTGCGACACGTGGCTCTGCTGAGTTGGGAATGCCCCAATCCGGTCGGGTCTCTGGGCAGGGCCGCCTCCCGTCACCTCCAGGTGCCCGGCCCTCCTGGGGGTGCTCAGGCCTGCGTGCTGGCTGCCCGGCTGCCGGGCGGGTGTCAGGGGAGCTGCCATTTCACCAACACCCCCGCCGGGGCCCCCGGCCACCTCTGCCACGGTCCTGTCCCCCTCCTCCTCCCACGCCCCCACCCCACCCTGGGTGCCAGTACCCGCGGCCCGGGCCGGTCGTGTAGGACTCCAACCTCTGCTGTGTGGTGATTTCCGCCCCTCACAGGCCCCCTCTGTGCTTCTTCAGGCTTTTCTGCACCTCACTGCCTCCCCACAGGCTCCCCCACCTCACTCCCTCCCCACCACCCACCACAGGGCCCCCCACCTCACTCCCTCCCCACCCCCCCCAAAGGCCCCCCACACACAGGGCCCCCCCACCTCACTCCCGACCACCCCCAACAGGGCCTCCTGGAGGCAGCAATCTATCTGGGTTATTTTTCCTGACCAAACACAAGATGCTGAATTGGTGAAACAAAAACATCAACCTGCTTCCCTTCAGCCTCAGAGGAGGAAGGAGGGGGGGAGGAGGGGAGGCTGGGACTATGGAAGTGGCCGCGGGAGGCGGCTTCCGAATCTGGTTCTAGAAGGCTGCTGGAGGCAGCCCTGCAGAGCTACTGCCGGGCTCTGGCCGGTGGACAGACGGCGGCCACGCAGCACGCAGGGCGCACGCCGGCTCCTAAAGCCCGAGCACCTCGTGCCTTGGGGCGCGGCTCTGCGGGCCACAGACCCCTCCCGCCTTCCTCCCAGCGCGAAAAGGCGCAAGACGTGCCGTCTGTCTCAGGATGGGGAGCCCAGGGCCTGGGCCTTCTCATGGGCTCCGCCCGTGGACAGGCGTGTACACGGCAGGTGGAGAACCGGGGTGAGGGCTGAAGTCTGAGCCCCGCCCAGGCGCCTTGCCACAGCCCAGCCACGGGGTGGGCGCACAGCGATGGCCCCAGCACGGCGCTCGCCTGGCAGAGTTACCTCCTCCACATAGCCTGGGCCCACGGGCTGCGCATCACAGCTTCCAGAAGCTTCTGCAGGGCGTCCTCGGGTGGGTGGTTCCCAGGGTCTATCTGATACGAGGTGTGCCCCCTCTGGGGGTCTGCTGCCCGCTGCCTGTGGCTTGTGGGGCCCTGGAAGGGAGAAGCGTGTTGCTTACAACCTGCTCCAGCACACCAGGGCCAGCTTCCGGTCCGCCCGTGTGGAGGGTGGACCAACCTACAAACCGAGGTCCCGCTGCCCAGTCACCCCCCGCCCCCGTGACGTCAGTCAGTCAGATCCAGGTCCCAAAAGGCCCCTTCGTGCCAGCCTGGGTCACAGGCGAGGAACAAGGCCCATGCGGGGTTGGGGGGGTGTCCGAACGCATCCAGAGAGGCCTTGTCACAGCCCCCCCCCTGCGGAGGAGCCCCCCCACCTCTGCAGCCCTCAGGTGATGGAGGACAGAGCTCCAGGTGGCCTGGGGGCACAGTCAGCCCAGCCCCGGGGGGCAAATTCACTGGGTCCCACAGGGGAGACCGTCTGTTAGCACCGCTCTGTGGTTACACTTCAGGACCGCGTGGTCACTCAAGCCGGGCGCTGCCGGGGCTCCCAGTGAGGGGAGTCCTGCCCCCTCCCCCACGGTTCCGGGGAAGCAGGGTGGGGAGCGCAGAGCCTGCTGCCCTGACCTGGTCTGAATCATACCTGCACCCCATGTGAGGTGGCCCGGGGCTGGGGCCTGGGCCTCACCTCACCTGTTTCCCTCTGCAAACTGGGATCATGACAAAAGCTACTTTGGAGAGTCATGGAGGGCGAACCAGGCAACGCGGTGAAGCGGTCAGCTGAGCGAGTGCGTCACACGCAACCCTAGTCACCCGCTCAGTGGGTGCCACCAGGCTGCCTCCATGGCGCAGGCCACAGCGGGAGCGCCCCCACCCAGGCGAGGCGGGGCTGTGGCGGGACAGGGAGGAGCCCCCCTTAACTTCCCGGGACCCACCTAACTCATCAGAGCCCGCTCTGTCCACCGCAGCACTGGGGTGTGAGAGGCACTGCCACCAGGGTGCCCGAAGGCCACCTGCCTCTCCCCGTCCCTGCCCTCCCTCCAGAGCCTGGTCCCTCCAGAGACGGGCGAGCATGCGCACAAGTTCACTGGACAAGCGCCTCCCTGAGATCCCAGCGTGAGGCGTGAGTCAGGACGTGGGTGGCTGGCCGTGGCGCATAGACATGTACCCACGCTCGAGGCCTTCCGGGCCGCCGGTCTCCTGGCCTGCGCTGGCTTGCTGGGGCCGTCAGAGGCCGTGGGGGGCCTGTCCGCGGTGAGGCGGGAGCTCCCCGGCACAGGCTCGATGGCGGGGATGGGCTTCCCCAGCTTGCTGTGCAGCCTGAAGACCTGGAACAGACGAGGCCCCGTGTCGGCCCCTCCGGCCTCGTCAGGCTTCCTCGGGAGGCAGGAACGACACCTCGGTGGTGTGCTGGTGTGCGGGGCTGGGACCCTGGGGGGCGGCCAGGCGCTGGGCCCACCCCAGCCCCCGGTGACACGCCCTGGGCTCTCGAGCACCATTCCTTCTAGAAGGTCCTTCCTACCTCCAGGCCCTATGAGTCCTGTGCAGGCGGGGCCCATAACAGGCCAACACCCTGTGCTGCCTATGCCCACCCCTCCTCCGAATGGCACGGACTTGGGCTGAGAGGGCCGTTTTCTGCACCCGAGCGCCAGCCCCGTGCCCACCCCAGATGGGACACTTGTGTGGCCAGATGTGTGGCCAGAGGCCACGGCTAAGATGTAGGACTGGCCACATCCATGGGTACATTCCACCTTCTTCAGGGATGTGTGGACACGTCCCCGACACAGACGCACCCAGGATCTGGTCACACCCCGTCCGGCCCCCAGGCTCCCCATTACCCGCACTTACTGGAAGGACTGACTGTTCTGCCGCCTGCAGCGTCTTCACGGACAACCGCCTCAGACCCGTGCTCGGGCTCCGAGTCTGACGCTCACAGCTCAGAGCCGCCCCCACCCAGAGCTGGCTGCGGGCTCTCCCCGACCCCCAGAACAGCCCACCCCCTCTGGGGCCCCAGCTCTCCCGCCTGCACCCCTGCGCAGCCAGGCCTGTGTGTTCCCTCCCCCACTTCCTCCACCGGCCTGCTTCCCCTCCCCCACGGGCCGGTCTTTCCTTGTGGGCTTTGTGGGCCCCCTCGGGCTTTTGAGAGCCTGCCCGGCTGGGCCGGAGACACGCCCCTGAGTGGAGGGGGGAGACAGGCCCCGTGGGGAGGAGCAGGGGGGAGGGCCAGCCACAGGGGAGGGCAGGAGCACGGCGAGCCCGGGCACCTGAGGGAGGTCACACGCGGGGCCTCAGCGAGGGCTCTCCGGACCCTCCTGCCTGGTAACTGTGCAGCCCGAGCCTGGTTCCCCGGCCCCCGCCCCCGCCCCCCGCGCACGCGCCCTGGGAACAGTCGGCCCGCAGGTAACCACCACCATCCGGGAAGGGGCTGCTGTCGGGAAGCTGGCTGTGCAGCGTGGGAAGGGCAGGCCTCCCGCCAAGTCCCTCCGTAAGAGGACACGTGGAAACGCTGATGTTAAATATGAACATGGGGCGCCTGGGGGCTCAGTCGGTTAAGCATCCGACTTCGGCTCAGGTCGTGATCTTCACGATCTCGCGGTTCGTGAGTTCGAGCCCCACGTCAGGCTCTGTGTTGACAGCTCAGAGCCTGAAGCCTGTTTTGGATTCTCCTTCTCTCTCTGCCCCTCCCCTGCTTGTGCTCTGTCTCTGTCTCTCTCCCTCAAAAATAAACATTAAAAAAATTTTTTTTTGAAGTTAAGCATTAAAAACAATTTTTTAACTTAACATTTTCATATTAATTTAATTTGATCTATTTATCTTTAAAAAGCAGCACCCCAGATGGAACATGCAGTTGGATCTCATCAACACACAACTGCTTGTTTCTATAAACACGTAAAACCACCTAAGACCCGGAACAGTTCTCTCTGAGGTCCGGGGATGAGGCCCAGGCGCTGCTCCCTGCTGTCGTCCTGTGGGCGGGGGGGACTCTGACAGCAGGGGGAGCGGGGAGACCCCTGGGTCCTGAGGAGAAGCTCCCTGCCTCTGGCGGCTGCCCCCTGCGAACCCAGGCCATGGGGCCACCGAGCCGGGCCGGGGAGGACCCCTACCTTCCGGTGCTTGGCCCCCCGGAGGTGAGCGGCGTAGGCGTCTGCCCCAGTGCAGGACACGGCGCACAGGCCACAGCGCAGCAGTGTCTGCGCCCCGCTCCCGCTGCTGTCGGGCCAGGTGCACATGTTCTGAGCCGCCTGCTTCTTCCTGTGCTTCTGCCCTTCTAGGTGCTCGAGGTAGGTCTGCGGGCAGAGAGGGAGAGAGGCCTGAGGGGCATGTGCGCGCTTCACTCGCAGGGGAGACATGGGCCTGCCCCCTGCCCCCCAACCCACAGGCCTCGAAGCCACTTCGTTAAACCCTGTCAACGAGCTCGGAAGCTCAGGCCGAACAACGTAAAGTCTTTCTCTAAAAATTGATGCGCAAACGTCCTCACATAAACACACATGAAGCCTCAGGAGGTTCTTCGGAGCAAAATTCTGGCGGTTCAGAATCTGACCTCAGAAAGCACTCAGGGACGCAAGAGACTGGAACAGCACGGGGCACATTTCCTCGTGGGAGCGCGGCCACCGAGGGTCCCCACACGAGGGGCTGCCCAGACTCACAGGCCTGTGAGGGCAGCACCACTGAGCCCAAAGGATCTGATGGTGTCTGGCAAGTGACTAGACCCCTCCCGGGGAGTCCCCAGGATGAGGCCAGCGCAGTCAACACCCCGAGTGTGGCCCCCCAAGCCCACGCGCTCTGACCACACCAAGAGTCAGTAGGCCTACAGGGATGAGATCTCGGGAAGACGCACACGGGCTGGTTCTGGGGCAGGTGGGAGGCGGGGCAGGGGCGGGAGGCTCACTCTCTGGGACACAGGAAATCTGTGAACATTTACCTAAGCAACAGCGGGCCTGCACGCGCACGTGCGCACACACACGTGTGCGCACGCGGTCAAAGCCTGTGGAGCAGAGAAGGACAGCCCCCGTGGTGTGCAGCGAGTGTGGGAGCCCTGGCCTGCCGTCCCCACGCACGACCCTAGTTGAGCCACACGGCTTCCCGCAGCCTGGGCCCGATCTCCAGCTTCATCGCGACGGTAAGTGTGAGTTCCTGGGTTCCCGGCCCCCCTGAGCCCCAGGCCCGCCCCCGACACGGGGAGGCAGTGACGCCGCAGGTGTAAGGATGAGAGAGCCAGCAGGACACGGGGTCCAAGCTCAGAGTAGGAGGAAACGTCTGCAGCGGCCGCGCAGCCGCTGCAAACGTGTCTCATGTGTGAAGGGAGGCAGGAAGAGACACGGCAGGGAGGAGTGCGGGGAAGAGGCCCCCGTGCCCCGGGCGCACAGTCACCTGGGCCGCCCCAACGGGGAGGGGCCACTTAGACCGACGCCCAGGGTCCACGGGAGGCCGGGGCCCCTCGCACAAGCTGACAGAGTGCGGGCGGGGGGAGGGGCAGGGAAGGGCTGGGACGCTCAGGGCCCCGATGGTGGTGGCGGATGTGGGAGCCCGCGCAGGTGACTGAACACAACGCAGGCACACGTACAGGTGAGGACAGGCAGAAACAGAGTGCTAGGCGCCTGGGGGCCCCGTCCGTTCAGCATCCGACTCTCAGTCTTGGCTCAGGTCATGATCTCACAGTGTGTGGGACCGAGCCCCACATTGGGCTCTGTGCTGGCAGTGCAGAACCTGTTTGGGATTCTCTCTCTCTCTCTACCCCTCCCCGCTCACTCTCTATATCTGTCTCAAAATAAACAAAAATAAACCAAAAAAAAAAAGTGCTTAACACCAGCCAAGACACTGGGCATGATGAGTGTCACGTCTCTGTGGCAACTGCACGCACCAGATGCTGGGCCGAGTGGTGACGCACTGAGGAGACAGGCTCGGAGTCACCTGGTCAGAGGAACCACGGGTCCCCATGACGTAGAACAAAACTCACACAGAGAAGTGAAGACAGAAGCAGAGAAAACCAACCTCCCACCAATGAGCGTGGAAGCACAGGAAAGCTTCTATCAAGAACAGAACCTGGAATGATGGCAGGAGACCCGAAGGTGCCCTGGCCTGCCTGGGTCAGTGGGGCCTGGGTGCGGGGTTCCAGGGGCTCCCCACGTGTCCCCCTAGCTGTGATCCCACCGCGCCCAAGCTGCCTCCCAGAGCATTAACAAGGAGACGCCCAGGGGGCTCAGTCGGTTAAGGGTTCAACTCTTGGTTTCGGCTCAGGTTCGAGCCCCACATCCAGAAGACAACTCTGTAACGATGGAGCCCCAGCATCAGATGACCTTTCCTGAGCACCAGCCAGGTGATCTGTGAGCAGGGCTGGGGGCCTCCCTCTTAGGCAACGGCACACGCATGCACACACACACCCTTGCCCTCGTCCACCAGCCACCCAGCTCAAGCAGCCCTGCGACGAAGGCAGACCAGCCCTGCTGCCTGGAGGAAGGGGCCTGCCTGCCCCGCCCGCCTCCCTGCCTCCAGCAGTCAGCACTGCTCGCCCATGTCCTCCACGAGCATGCCAGAAAGGCAATGCTGCTGCGCTCTCGCCGCGGCCGGTCACGGAGCAGGACGCCCCTGACGTCTGGCTGCCCAAGGCGGCGGGACGGTCCCCAGGACGGTCCCCGGGGCCTGCTCAGTGGGGCCGAGGGCAGCTGACCTGGCGGCCGGGGCAGCTGATCCTGCAGACGTCACAGTAGTGAAGCGGGGGCTGTCTGGGTGTCGGGGGCTTCCCGGCGAGGCTGCGGGCAGAACCGGCCCTGGGGCCACGCCACGGGGAGCCCATGGGCTTTGGGAGTGGGGGGCGCTGCTGGGGGGGCAGCGGCGAGGGGCGGCGAGGGCTGGATGCCGAGGGCTCAGCCAGGTCACGGCGTGGATCGTTTGGTCCTAGGAGGCAGAGAGAAAAACGAGCTGGGGCACCGGCTGGCTGCGGGCACTGCGGCAGGTGGAGCAGTGCACACTTGGAAGTGCGCCTTACTCGCGTCCGGGGCAGACGTGGGGCTGCAGGCCGGGGTGTCAGAAGGCAGGGTGGAGGCAGAGGCCGCGGGCAGAGCGCTGGTGGCCGGCAGGTGGCTGCAGTTCTCAGCGTGGCTCAGGGCCAGGACGCTGGCCGCCTGCTGTAGGGGCTGCGCTCGGCTGTGCCCACCACTGGGCTGGACGTGCGTTCCTTTAGTCCCTGAGGGCAGACAGAACCTCTCCGCAAAGCCACCCCTTTGCCCGCCCCCAGCAGACAGTGGGCACCCCACCTCCCCCCATAACCATGGCAGCTGCCTCCCTGGCTGCCTGGAACCAACATGGCCCAGGGGCTACTGGCCACGAGCCCCCTGGAAGTCTAAGCTGCGGCTGGAGCCCAGAGCCCCGGCCCCTCCCATCTCTGAAGTCCCAGTCCTCGGCAGAACCCACCGTCTTCCTGATCTCCCTCCAGTTCTCTCTCTCTCTGCCTCTCTTTCCTGCCCGCCCCCTCTCCCACAGGCCCAGGCCCTAGCTGAGCCTTCAGCGCATATTTGAGAAGGCAGCCCTGACAGTCACACGACTCCTGGACCTCCTCTGAATTGGGCAAGTTTAAAATGTGGCTCCGCGGCAGCTGCTGCCACAGTGAAGCCAGCGGCCCCCGCAGAGCCCCACCTGGCTGGCGCGGGGTGGCCGAGGCCCGGAGCTGGGGCTCGACGGCAGCCGCCAGGTGATCCTGCTTGTTCTCGTGGCTGCCGGCATCTGTTGCTGGTCCGCGGGTGTAACTGTCCTGCGAGGGGGTTACGTCAAAAAGACACAGAGGAGGGACAGGGGCCCTCAGCGCAAGGGCAAGGGGTGCCCATGCCGGCCCCACACGTGGCTCGTGTTCGCAGCTCCCAAGCTCCCACTCTGACAAGCCGCTCCAGGAGCCGGGGACGCGGCGACCAGCGAGCTGCACGCGGCCACTCTTGTGCAAATGTTAACGTCTGAGGGCAGAAGTGCCGCGAGCAATGCCCAGCCTGAGGCAGCTCGCAGGGAAGGAGTGCAGGGAGGACCACACGGGAGGACGTGAGGACAGGTTCCCCGCGGGGTCAGGACGCAGAGGCCCCCACGTGGAGCCAGCTGGTGCGCTTGCAGAAGATCAGATGCGGTAAGAGCAGGGGACCAGAAGCGCTGTGGCCACTACCAGGAGAGGGGCCGGGGTGACAGGTGGGACCAGGGGCTTGGGGGGCATTCAGGTGGAACAAGACCACAGGCAGGTGCGCCCAAAAGCAGGGGTCAGGAGTGGACCCTGGGGGCTGGGCCGCAGGGAGAAGCCCCAGAGGCCTTGGGGAAGCAAAGGCAAGGGACAGAGGAAGAGGGCGGAGCCACACAGAGCGAGCTTTGCCAGCAGGGCAGCCCGTGGGACTATTTACTGATGTTGGAGGGGACAAGCAGCGGGTGGCAAAGGCTCAGGGGTTTGGGCCACATCTGGCAGGGGACCTGCCGGCAACTGCGAGCGGAGATGCAGCAGCCAGACCTCTAGGCCCAGAGCGCAGGGTCAGGGCAGCGGCAGCAGCAACAGCAGAGGTGCAGGATGCGCTCACGCTTGTCCCCTGCCCACTGTCGTAGGCAGGGACAGGGGCAGGGCAGGGAAGTCTGTGCGCCAGCCCATCCGCTGGTGCGGGCCACCCGGGCCACCCTCTGCACGCTCCCACGTGACATCCTCCCTGGTTTCAAAGGTGAGGTGCTAGTCAGAGGGCAGTCAGGCCGGTACCTGGCAGGAGGGAGCCGTGCCGGGCACCGGGGCAGGGTCTGGGCAGCGGCTGGTGCAGGGCTGGTACCCGCCATACCCCGCCGTGCTGACAGGCCCCGGGGGCTGGGCGACCGCAGGAAACGTCGGGGTCACAGAGGGACCCATTCCAGCAGTGGGTCCCGAGGCGAGGCTGGCTCCGGCGGCGGGGACGGGAAAAGCCATCGGAGGCTGGGTGCTGGAAGCACACACACAAGAATCACATGGAGTTCTAGGGCACCTCGTGGGGGCCCGCAAGTCCCATCAGACCTGGACGTTGGCTGCTCCGGAGCCCGACAGGGATTCTGGCTTTCTCTAAACACTAACCTTTGTTACAATCTTCCTAAGAGAACAGGCTTGGCTTTAAGCACTTTTCATGAATTAACACAAGGTCCTAACACCTCTGTGCGTCGGGGACCCTCCTTGTCCCCGCTATACAGGCGAGGAAACCAAGCCCCAGGGAGTGGCAGAGGCAGGACCTGAGCCCACTAGTCACCTTCTCAGCGAACTTTTTCTGGACGTCGACAGTCTTCTGAGAAAGCTGGACTTGAACGGTATTATGTGACCAAGGAGCAACTGGATCCCCCAATTATTTAAAAAAAATTTTTTTTAATATTTTTATTTATTTCTAGGAGAGAGAGAGACAGCGTGAGCAGGGGAGGGTCAGAGAGAGAGGGAATCACAGACTGAAACAGGCTCCAGGCTCTGAGCGGGCAGTCAGCACAGAGCCTGACGCGGGGCCCGAACCCACCAACCGCGAGATCGTGACCTAAGCGAAAGTCGGACGCTTAACCGACGAAGCCACCCAGGCGCCCCTCTTCTGTGCTTTATAAAGAAGGTTTTCCTAAAAATTTTTTCAGATTTCCTGATATTGCTTAATGGAATTAGGATATGGAAAAAATCAGTTTACAGATGTTATAAGGAAATTCTTATCCCTGACAGGTTTTTTTTTTTTTTAACCCAATTACGGTATCGATGATTATGTTTGTTTTTCCCCCTCCCCCCTTTTTTGCCCTAAATGTTACACATTTTGTACACTCAAAAGATAAATCATTAAATGTAAGCAATTTAATGTTTGTTTCCCTTATGTTACTTGAAAAAACACTTAATTGATCTTCATTTTGGGGAAAAGGCCTTGAAAGAAGTGAGTTTTTCTAAGGTTTTGTGACCTAGTAAAGGTAGCTGATCAGCAGCCCTTCCTTCATCTTTCACGAAGCTGAGCTCTGCCGCGGGACTAGGAGCTGAGCTCCAAAGCACGTAAGCTCACCGCGCTCACTGCTCTGCCTTCGAGACCTGGTCTCCGCGGTGTATTCCGTGCGCTTGACACCTGGGATTTCATTCTTTTTGGTAGAAATGTCCATCAGTTTAATTGTAGCAAGCCTGTTTTCGGACCAGAACTTTCACTTTTGCCCTACAGTTTTCATTACTCCCATGGCTAATGATTTCCCTTTTCTCTTTATTTTTTTTTTAATATTTTTATTTATTTTTAGGAGAGAGAGAGAGCGACGGCATGAGCAGGGGAGGGTCAGAGAGAGAGGGAGTCACAGACTCTGAAATAGGCTCCAGGCTCTGAGCTGGCAGTCAGCACAGAGCCCGACGTGGGGCTCGAACCCACGAACCGCGAGATCATGACCTAAGCGAAAGTCGGACGCTTAACCGACTAAGCCACCCAGGCGCCCCGGATCCCCCAATTATTAAAATACAGAAGATCAGTTAACATGAGACTAAAAACTCTTAGTCACAAGAACAGGTTTCACTGCCACTTGCCCCGCAGGAAGCACAGCACTGAGGCCTCTGTCTCCACCGCCCCGTCCCCGCCTTCCCGCCACAGAGAAGGCGCCACTGTGTCCATCTGTCCCATTTCTGAGTGAGGAAACTCTGAGGACCAGTGGCACAGGTCAAGTGCTTGATTCAGACCCAGATCTTTGTGCTCCAAGGGCTCCCATTCTGCTAAATGTCGTCCTCGAAGGTAATAGTCCATTCGTCTGGGAAAGGCATCAGCAGAGGTTTTAGCCGACACCAGTGTGGATCACAGAAGAAAGTTCCCGCAAAGCCTGCAGAGGATGAGGGAAGGTGTGGGCGTGTGCGTGTGCGCGCGTGCGTGCGTACTCCAGGGCAGGTGGGCCCCAGTACAAAGGGACTACGGTCAGCACTTCTCGAGCCTCTGCTACCTCCGCACACATTCTGGCCCAAAGCCAGGCACACAGTGACTGCTCCTGTCCCCCGCAGTGGCGTGCTGCCCAGCTGGAATGACACGGGGAGCACCCTCCAGGCTGAGAGGAACGCTGGGCGTCAACCACACAGGGTGGGTTCCTCGCAGGAGCTGGAGGCCGGGCAGAACCTGGTACGTCACCCCCGCCGGGACGCGCCGTCTCCTCACTGGCATCCTGGCAGCCAGAGGGGTCTTCTCACAGCCCCCTCACCCCATCCCCTCCTGTAGGTCGCTGCTCGGATGTCACCTTCGTGCAACAAGCCCTCCGTGAGCCCGTGTAGCACAGCAGCAGTACTCTGTCCCCTCGCGCTGCTGGGGCTTTCTTCCTGGTACCGCCTGATCGTCTCTGTCCCCTGGTGGTCTCCTCCCCCGCGGGGTCTCTCCCAGCATAGCAGGAGCGTCTGGCATGCAGCAGGTGTTCGGTAAATACAGACACGGAGCAGGCGTTTACGCGAGTCCCTGGGGGCACGTGTGTGGCAAAGGGCGGGTGGGGGCGGCCCCTGCGGCTCCTATCTACAGGCACTTCTAGATTCAGTCTGGGGCAGTGTCCTGGACATTCCAGCGACAGTGTAATAACGCCACTGTCCAAGCCGGGAATCTGCAGCTCTACAGCAAAGTCAAAACCCAACATCTGTAACAGCACGTGTTCTCATCCCAGGAAAGCAGGAGCGCCCCACCTGTCACAAGGGACACGTAGGTTCAAGTCGGCCCCTTATGAGATTTGTTTCTCCTCTTACTGTCTTACAGACTTTCTTGGTCAGAAAGCAGATCGAGCGGGTGGCTGACTAGCCCTCTGAATTCCCTCAGTGCCGAGACTTTTCAAACACGGAATACAGCGCACAGCGCGGAGAGGTAACAAGCGGTCATATTTTGCCACATTTGCTTCGGAGCTTCTTTAAATATTGAAATCTCAGCCCCCTCCATCAGATCCCCTTTCCTGCTGGCACTGGCCATGGTTTCTGTGCTTTTACCACATCCAAATTGAGTCTTCACACAACACACTGTTGTTTTTCAATGTTACGTTGTGTGTAAGGCTACGTCCTCAGTATACATCTCACCCGGCACATGCGCCCCCACTCCAACCCCAGACCCTCAGGCTGCCAGGAAGGAACCCAGATTGATACAAATACTTGTGCTTCCTTCATTTTTGACTGTTAGGCCCATATAGCCCTTCTGCTTGGGCCAGAGGGACCCGACACAGGCCCACATCTTAGAGCTGCGCTGTCCAATATGCCAGCACTGGACACTGTGGCCCCTGCACACTTACAATGCGGCTCAGGCGGCAAAGGAATGGAACTCAAATGTCGTTTAATTTTAATTTGGGTTTGGAGAGCCACATGTGGCTATGGCTACCACGTTGGAAGCACAGATACAAAGCATTTCCTTCATCATGGAAACTCTGATGGGGCAACACTGCATTAGAAGGCTCCACCCAGGGGCACCTGGGGGCTCAGTCAGATCTTTATCTTGTGGTTCGTGGGTTCAAGCCCCACATCGGGCTCTGTGCTGACAGCTCAGAGCCTGGAGCCTGCTTTGGATTCTGTGTCTCCCTCTCTCTCTGCTCCTCCCCCGCTCATGCTCTGTCTCACTCTCTCTCAAAAATAAATAAATGTATACAAAAAAAGATTAAAAATTTTTTTTTTAAAAAAAGAAGGCCCCACACATCACAAATGCACAGACCTTTACTGAGAAGGACAAAGGCATCTCTGTCCCCACCTGCTCCTGCTCTGGTTCAGGCCCTGGGGAGACCCTTCTCCCCACATCTTGCTCTGACATGAAAGGAAAATATGGTCTACACACTCACACACACACACACACACACACACACACACGAATACGATCCAGCCTCAGAAAGGAAGGACATCCTGCCACCTGCCACCACGTGGACGGAGCCGGAGGACACGGTGTGCAGTGACAGAAGCCAGACACAGAAGGACACGTCCTGTGTGACCCCACTCACAGGGGGTCCCCAGAGGCGTCCCGTCCACAGAGAGAGGGTAGACGGTGGGAGCCGGGGGTGGGGAGTCAGTGCTTCATGGGACAGAGTCTCAGTGTGAGGAGATGGAAAGTTCTGGAGACAGATGGTGGGGGCACACTCTGCACGACAGTGTGAGTGTGCTTGGCTGCTGAGCTGTGCACTTGGAAATGGTTACATCTTATGTTGTATCTTTCTCACCAGAACAATAAGAAAAATACAATCATAAACACTACAGTCATTCCTCATCTCCACCCCTATGTTTTCTTAATGTTACTATATTTTTAATATTTTAAGAAACTTTTTAAAAACACATGAAAAGTTATGCTGATTTCCCCGTGTTTTACACTCACTCGTCATTTCTGATGAGAATACGTCTGTTTTGTACACTTCAGCTTTACCCGCATCTCACGGTGAGAGCCTCATCTCAGCCGTTCTCAGTTGGGCAGAAATGCAGGCCGCGCGCCCAGGCGGCCACATGGGTAAGAACGCACACCCCTCGGAGGACCTGTCCCCACGGGGACTCGGGCTCCAGATGCAAATCTGTCCCGTGCGCTGCAGTCGGGAGGGGGAACCCAGACCGGGAAAGGGCCGGGTCCCTCTGCCACGGCCGCCGTTACGCGGTCCCACTGGGGCGGTGGCTCAAACACCAGATACTCATTTCCCACAATTACACAGGCTGGAGGGCCAAGATGAAGCAGCTGGCAGGGCCGGTCCCGTCCGAAGTGTCCCTCCCGGCGTGCAGACACCGTCCTCTCCCCGTGCTCGGCCATTCGTCCCTCCGTGCGTGCCTGTGACCTCGCCTCGCCCTACAAGGACGGCAGTGACACCGGATCCTTGCCACTGCACTCGGACTCAATCACCCCTTTAAGGACCCCCGTCTCCGAACAGTCACGTCTGAGTGGGGTCTTGGGGGTTAGGACTTCCAAGAGATAAATTTTAGGGGGGCACAAGTCAGCCCATCGATGGCAGCTGCTTTGGAGCATTCTTGTAACAAAACTCGAAAAGATATGAGAATCTGGGTTACAGCAAACTTCATTCCTGGTGAAACTGAGGCCCCTAAGGTAAATTTTACCAGATACAGAGTAATTTCTGAGTTAGTAGGTGTTCATCTTATTTAAGACATCCAGGCAGCACTAGCCCGTCCACAGCAGGCCGGCTCGCACAGCACGAAATACACTGTCATCTTTGGCGTTCTGCCAGCCACAGAGCCCTTAGCCTTTTTGTTGTGGTTGCTAAAAAGGCATGTTTGTCAAGGTAGGTGGGACACACGTACCGTATTTAACTTTTTGCCAGCTCGCTTTGCAATGTTCAAATATTTAGACACCTGGTGTGCAGGCTTCCATTTGTAGTTTCATCCGGGGGCCTCCCGACCTTAAAGGTTGATTACTTACTTACTTGTCTGAAAACATCACACCTCACTGGCCTACCTTCCCAGCGGTAGAAGTTTATGATGTGTATTAGTTGCATGCCGCGGAGTCAAAAAGTCTCCCCAGTGATGTGGTTTCAAACAGGAATATCTATCTTCGCAGGTTCTGTGGGCCAGGAACCCGGGAGTGGCTTGGCGGGGCTCTGGCTCACCGACCTGAGGAGGTTGCCAACTAGATGCTGGCCGGGATGGCATCGTCTGCAGGCTGGACCGGGGCGGTGGGCCTCAGGCGGTTGGCAGCTCGGGGCTGGTTCTCTGCGAGAGGCCTTGGCTCCTCCCAGGCAGCACTGTCTGTGTGTTCTTATAACACGGCTACTGGCTTCCGCCAGAGAAAGAAGGGAGACACCAGGGGCGGGGGTGCCTGGGCGGAAACTGAACTTGTGACGACCCAGCCTCAGACATCATCACACGATCACACGGCACAACTCATGCCACACTCCATTGGTCAGATGTCAATCACTGCATCTAACCCATGCTCCAGGGCAGAGGTCAGGCCTCGCCTTTTGAGGGAGGAGCATCAAAGAGTTTATGGGCATCTTTTTTTTTTTTCATTTCTTTTTTTTAATGTTTATTCATTTTTGAGAGACAGAGAGACAGAGCATGAGTGGGAAAGGGGCAGAGAGAGAGGGAGACACAGCATCTGAAGCAGGCTCCGGGCTCCAAGCTGTCAGCACAGAGCCCAATGCAGGGCTTGATCCCACGAACCGCGAGGTCATGACCTAAGCCAAAGTCGGGCACTTAACCGACTGAGCCCCCCAGGCGCCCCCATGGGCATCTCTTTAAACCACCAAACATTATTCCAATCTCCCTGTGCTAAAGCCATGCTGCAAGGTATGTTCCACGGACATTCTCCATGTGTCTTCCAGTGCTGGGCGCCTGTCCAGCCTGGGTCCCACCCCACCCACCCACAAGCCAAGCCGGGCCTACAGAATGGGCTGCCCCAGCCCCACCCGTGTCCTTGCTTAACCGTAATGACTCCGTTAGAGGTCCTACCTCCAAAAACACTGCCACTGGGGGTCAGGGCTTCCTAGGAGTTGGGGGCGGGGCAGTTCAGCCCATAGCACCACCTGAGCATCCCAAAACAGGACAAATCTCGTGATGAAATTATCTTGGTGACTCCCCATTGCTTACTGCATAAAACCCAGATTCTGCCTCGCATCTGAGAGCCGTCCAGCCTCCTGTCACCCCACATGTCCTCTGTCCCTTGGGACACAGGACAGTTTCCCTGTCAGCCCATACGCTGCTCTCCCATTTCGATGACCACGGCTGGTCCCCCTCTGGCCTGCTGGGCTGCATCCAAGCCCCACCCACCCAAATCCCAGTCACCTTTCCCAGCAAGGCCTCTTCTGGCCACGGGGCGGGGCAGGAGGGGGCTCTTGCTGGCGGCTGGCACACCCACCCTTCCTCCTTCAGGGCTCCACAAACACTTAAAGTGAGGCTATGCAGAGCAGTCAAGGGTAGTGAATGTTTGATGACAATGATCAAAGTGGTGGCTGTCATCACTGGGCCCACCTTCTCCTGAACCCCATGACACCACAAGGGTTCCCGCTGGCGTTAATGGTGTGGGAGGATGGATGCCGCCCCGCCTTTATTTAGCTAAGTGAGCTCTACAAGGAAGTGGAATGTGGGGTGCCCCGTCAGGCTCGGGAGGGCACACGCATCTCATACCCACTCTCAGGAGAGACATGGCACAGCGGAGCCCAGGTGGGGAGAGAGAGGGAGGAGAGGGTTTTAAGCAGGGTTTGGCAAGGGACAGCCACATCTGCCCACTGCCTGCTTCCATGTGGCCTGCAGCGGAGTGGTTTTCCTGTTTTTAAATGGCTGGATAAGGGAGTAGTGTTTCAGGACATGCGAAAATTATGTGAAATTCACGTTATGGAGTCAAAAACTAAAGTCCCAATGGCACAGAGCCACACCCACTTGTGCCCTGTCCTGCGGTGCAGAGATCAGTAGCTGCCATGGGCACGGTGTGGCCTGGTGTTGGGGACTGAATATTTGTGTCCCAAAATTTGGATGTGGAAGCCCACCCCTCAGTGTGACAGCGTTAGGAGGTGGGGCCTTTGGAGGATCAGGATTAGACAGCGTCATGGGTGCCCCGGAGTCACAGAGGAGACCGCTTCCTGGCCCCCACCTCCTCCATGCGAGGGCCTTCCGTCCGCAGATCCCAGCCCCGCTGGCTCCCTGGTCTCAGATGCCCAGCCTCCACAAGCGCGGGGATACGTTCCCGCTGTTTACAAGCACCCCCCCACCCCCCACCCGGAACTTGGTTACAGCAGCCTGAACTCAGACACACAGAAAGCTGCAAGTATTTACTCTCTGGCCATTTACTGAAAAGGTTTGCTGATTCCTGGCTTAAAACAGCAATTGCTTGGGCCGCTTGGGTGGCTCAGTCAGATAAGTGACTGACTACAGCTCAGGTCATGATCTCATAGTTCGTGGGTTCAAGGCTCATGTTGGGCTCTGTGCTGACAGCTTGGAGCATGGAGTCTGCTCCAGATTCTGTGTGTCTGCCCCTCCCCTACTTGTGCTCTGGCTCTCTCTCTCTTTCAAAAATAAACATTAAAATTTTTTTTTAGAAAAACAGCACTTATTTCGCTCATGATTCTGTAGGCTGGGCTACCTTGCATCTAAGGTCAGCAGTGGGCAGGCTGCTTCTGGAGGGCGGCTGGCTATTGGACGGCCACCACGGCTCTCGCCAGCCCCAGGGCCAGCCTTGGGTCCTTCGTGCGGCAGCGTTTCTGAGATAGAGGGGACAGAGGCAAAGGTTCTAGAGGCTGAAATCCAAGATCACCGTGCTGGTGGATTCCGTGTCTGTGAGGGACTGTGTGCTGGTTCACACACCAATGTCTTCGTACTGCGTCCTGGCATGGAGGGCAGGGCGAGGACACCCACCCCATTCATGGGGGCTACACCCTCATGACCTAACCCCCTCCCAGAGGCCCCCCTCCTGATACCATCACCCTGGGAAGTAGGTTTCAGTTCGGGATTTGGGGGGGGGTGGCGCCGACCATCATCTATGGCTGTGTCACTTCCACTGCTGTGTTAACAAGACAAGGTGCAAGGAAGCCCGGGTTCAAGGTCCAGAGAGCCCGACGTTATTTCCAGACATCACAGGCTGCCAGGTCATGGTGGACGGGTGAGGACATGAGAAGAAATAAAGGACAGGGACATTTTGGCAGCCAATCCGCCACACAGTGGTCTGAGGAGCCGAGGGAGCCGGAACACAGCTCACGGGAAAGAATCCCTAAGACGTGGCCCGTAGGTAAGCTGGAATCCAGCAGAAGGGCTCTTCCCTGGGGTGACGCCACCCTAGGGAATGTGGAGTGACACTGGGCACATCTGAGGTTGTCACCTGAGGTTGTCACGACTGGGGGTGCTCCAGCCAGGGAGGCTGTCCACACCCCACACTGCCCACCCCAGAGTGACCTCCCTGATGTCAAAAGTGCTGCTGGGAACCTCAGACCCACAAAAGCGGGTGCAGTTTGGGGGTTGAGGGCCTGGACCAGCAGGTGGGGGAAAGCAGCCCATCGCGCCCAGGCCCCCTGCCACACACCAAAAGAGAGATCACCCCACACCCCCTCTCAGGCTCCTCTTCACAGAAGGCCACTGGTCACCTCATCTTCGCTTGAGCTGTAATGGGCTTTTTTTCTGGCTCCTTTTAAGAATCCGGCGAAAGCTGGGACTTCCTGCCCCTGGTTCCCTGGACACGGCGTCGTGCCTGCGATCGCCTGGGCTTCACGGCCCCGGTTAAGAGGCCCTACTGGAATGGGGGCACCAAAAAGCAGTCGTTGGGGTGAAGTGGCGAATTTTACGTGGCCCTGTGTGACGTGGCATGTCCCCGTCTTGGGAACTGAACAGGGTCCTCACCCAGGCACCTCCACAGACCACAGTCCCACAGGCACAGGGGGGACACCTTCAAGCAAGGTGGCAGGGAAGGGAGGCTGAGCTGAGGCTTCTGCATGAGGACCGGGTTGGAGTCACAGAGGCTTCAAGATTAGGAACTAGGAGGAGAGTCTCAGCCCAGGGGGGTGCACGGCACCGGAGCCAGACCAGCCTGCTTCCAGTCCCGGCTCTGCTCACTGGGGCTACGGGCAGGTCACTTACTTCTCCTACCCTCGCCTTACTAGCCTGTAAAATGGGAACACCCGCCTTCTCAGAAGGCGGGACAGTTAAACAGGAGCTCACATGCTAGAGCACCTTGCACAGGCAGGGGCCTGGAATCCAGCCCAGGGTTGCCAGGTAGGATTTTAGTAAGGCTAGAAACCAGGGTTTTTGCAAAATCTCCCAATTTTTATTTATTTCTATTTTTTTAAAGTTGTTATTTATTTAAGTAATCTCTATACCTAACGTGGGGCTCAATCTCACGACGGGAAGATCCAAAGTCACATGCTCCTGTGACTGAGCCAACCAGATGCCCCCAAGTCTCCCCATTTTTAAATACAACCAGGGTACCTGGGTGCCTCAGTCAGTTAAGCATCTGATGATTTCGGCTCAGGTCATGATCTCCCGGTTTGTGAGTTCGAGATCCGTATCGGGCTTGGCACTGTTTGGGATTCCGTCTCTCTGCCCCTTCCCCGCTCATGCTCACTCTCTCTCTCTCTCTCAAAGTAAATAAACTTAAAAAAAAAAAAAAAAGATTAAACACTAACAACCAATTCAAAGAAAGCAAGCAACAAGCCCACCGCACAGGCGGAAGAAAGCAGGCATGAGAATCACACACGGTGCGCCGGCTGCCACTTTCCAGCCCCCGGTGGACACCAAGGGTTTGGGAGCGGTGGCTGCAAAACGGGAACGAGAAGCCACACATGTGCCCTTGGTGAGGCCCCCCCTCAGCCAGGACGATAAACTCTGTGCTGCTATAGTTGGAAGTCACCTGTTGTTCGAAGGGAGGGCATTGCACGGCACTACAAGGCTGAGGGCCCATGACAACAAGGACCTGGCTGGTGCCATCTGCCCCCCAGGAGAGAAAGAGCAGAGGCTGGAAGCTGGGGGGCAAAGCGCTGGCACCTGCAGGCGCAGGAAAAGCTGTGAATCTGGGCTGGCACCCTCACCTGGGTCAAGGCAAATACCTCCTCGCGGTTTTTTGGTCTAAATGTTTGCTTGGGGGAGTCAGGATTTTTTTTTTTAGTAAATCATCTAGATGAGATTTTAGAATGCAAGGCTGGCCAGACGCATTGAGACCATTTTGCCCAGTCACCTGATGGAAGGGGACAGGGAGGGCTGGAGATGTAAGGGACTCTCCGAGATGCCAGGTTCCCTGACCCAGGGGGCTCTCCTCTGGGACGCGCTCTTGCCTGCTCCTAAAAGACCAACCATAAAAGACACATGGAGCCTGGAGTGCCGACCTCAGTCCAGAAGAGTGATCTGAGGAACCCACAGCAGGTAACAAAATGTCGTTCTGAGGTTGCTGTAAGAGTGATTTCCGTTACCCACCACTTTCAACGGATCACACTCAAAGGGAAGGGGCACACACGCACGCGCACACAACCAGAAACATGTAGGGTCTGAGAAAAAAATCAAGTGGAATAAAAGATTTTCCCGCAATCACAGTGCTGAGAACCTTCACTCAGTGGCCTCCTTTTAAATCCTTCCAGAACATAAACTCTTTACCTATATATCACCCCTCCTCCTACCACTCCCCCAACTGAGATTAAATCCAAGAGCCAAGCAGCTGGAAATCTCCATGTCAAAGACCACCCACTCTGCGGTGCCTGGGGGGGAGGGGGGGGAGACTGGGCTCCAGCGCCCTGACCTGGTGCAGTTTGCCGGTCACACCTGTGACATTCAGGTAGCCGGTGCGCCACGAACCGTGATCGCTGACGTGGCCATGAAAGACATTCACCAGGAAGGACATTTCCGAATCTGTTTTATTGCCGGTAAGACCATGCACAAGTACGTAACATGCACACGCACCATGAACACCCAGGGGTTATTTCATTTGGCACTTCGGTTCCTGAGGTTTTTGTACTCAAAATCTGTGACACGTGGTACACATTCATACCCATAACAATTATATTTTTTTTATTTAAGATTTTATGTCTCTTTAATTTTTTAAAGTTTATTTAAGTAACCTCTATGCCCAACTTGGGGCTTGAACTCAAGACCCGGAGATGAAGAGTTGCACGCTCTACTGAAGGAGCCTGCCAGGTGCCCCACAACTCTGACGTTTCAGCAGATTTTTTTTTTTTTAATTATGAAAGCCTTATGTGCCTTTTCGATGTGAAATGTCCATTTCAGGTCCGGATATCCCCAGAAAAACATCTCATCATCCTGGAAACGGGTTTCATGAGCTAAATCCTTGGACTCCTGAGAAGATGACAGAGGATTTCATCCCCCAAATGCAACCTTCTTTAAACCATGGTCAAGAGCTTCCAGCTCCAGATCAGGGCCAGCCTGGCTCCTCACGGCAGGGCCACTGGGCTGCTCGGCATTCCCGAGGCAGGGACTCTGGGAACCAGTGACAGGGCTTCCCCAGCCTCCCGGGGGAGCTGGCTTCTGCACTTGGGAGCACAGCTCCTGGAATTCTCTTCCATCCGCCTGCAAAGGAACACAGTCCCCACGCGGAGGTGGCCACAAGTTTAGCCCACCAGTCAGGTGCTCAGACACGCCGTCCTGACGACGCTCTGCTGGGCAGCTGAAGGGAAAGGCCATGCGCACGCCCTCCCAGAAGCAGCGCCGAGACGAAGACTGTCCGACCAGGTTAAGACGGCCGCGCCACTCTACTGCTGGGAGCCCAAGTGATGAAAGGCCCATGTTTGGGGACTGGCGAGAGGTCATCTGCGGCTCCAGCCTTTTCTTGCATAGCCACGTATACGCTGGTCTAACACGCGTGCCTCATGTGGACGGGGAGGCAGGACTAGACAGCCAATGTGACGTTCTCACAAGCAAGTATGACAGATGTCCAATTGCCAACCCTGAATTCAAGCAATGACACTGACATCGAGAAGAAGCCACCAGCTTTTTGAAAACATTCACTGTGAGGGTCATTTTGCTTCCAGAGAGCAAAACTCATCCAGGAGTTAACCTGTCAATGGAAAGGACTTTCCAAAACACAGAATCAAAGCAAAACAATTCTCGATTCTTAGTAAACGAGTGACTCGGGATATGCTAATTTACAAAAGTACACGGACCATGAGTGGCACAAATGCAGTTTACCGTTGGGGGGAAAAAACTGCCCAAAGCAAAATATGTACCAGAAAAAAAAAGAATCCATTTCCCAAAATATTTACAAATGACGTTTCCAGCTAAAAGAAATCCAGCAACCTTAAAATTATCATAGAACACAAGTATCATCAGAAAAGAAAAGGCAGAGAACTTCAGTTCCCCGCTGGTGGCAGATACCCTGGCAGAAGGGACATACCTAGGAAACAATTACCATCCATCAGAACTTGGGTGGTCCCAAACCCCTTCTTACCACGATTCTAAAGAATATTCCACAGGTAAACAGCACACTCTCGATTTGCGGTGTCACCCATGTGGGAAGGACATGCAAAAAGCACAAGAGAGGGGCGCCTGGATGGCTCAGCCGGTTGAGTGTCTGAGGTCATGATCTCATGGTTCCTGAGTCTGAGCCCCTCATAGGGCTCTGTGCTGACAGTGTGGAGCCTGCTTGGGATTCTCCCTCCTTCCTTCTGTCCCTCCCCCGCACACGCATAAGTTGTCTCAATCAATAACGACGACACGTCCAAGTACGTCCAAGTACATCCCCCACCGTGTATCTCCGCCTCCCTGAGATGGGCCTTGACAAAAGCAGCAGTAACCACATCTGACAGGAAGGTCCCCTGCGGTGCTGATGCAGGGCCACCTCCCCATCCAACCCACCTGGGAGTAACCGGAAGGTGCTGCTCAGGTGCAAACATTTGTCAGGATGGCTCCACTCCCCTGGGTGTGTGGCAGGAGTCCCACTGGCCCCTGAGGCAGCGACACCAGATTCTCCCCGGCAGCCTGTGCTCTTTGGACCTAAGCTCAGGGGACAGGTGGTGGGTTAGGTTTACTCTGGATACTCTGGATGGTGTGGGGACCCACAAGGAGCAGATGATGGAGGCAGGCCGGGATATGCACGTGACCGAGAGGGCTCTGAATGTGGCTGCAGCCATACCTGGCAGAGCGAGGGGCTCCCGGGCAGAGCAATCCGTCAGCCGGCACTGGGGCTGCCTGCGCTGCTCCCCCCGGCTGGCGTGGGCTCTGCTGTCTTTCCCAAGCTATGTGATGTCTCTGGGAGAGACATCTGAGACACGGGTTGGGGTGTCATTAGCAACCCGGCAGCACCAGACCAGACACTCCATTGGCTTCCCCATTCTGGGGAGGATAGTTTTTTAAGATCTGAAGAATCTGGCCCCACGCCACAATGTGATGGGGACCTAAATGAGGGGGACAGGACAGTGTAAAGAATGGCAGCAACCTGGTCTCCACCAGCAGGTCTCACGGCTAGGCTGCTGCTCTCAGGCTGGGTTTTGCCACCACAATCGGGTCCAGGATTCAGGGACATCCCACCATGGGGCAAGGCCTGGCCTGGGAGCTGGGCAGCCTGTAGCCCCAGCCAGACCCCAGCACTTACCACATGGGGACCTCACACTAGTCAGTGCACCCTGAGCCTCTTTTTCCTTACCCACAAAACAGCCACCGTAACTACATCAGAGGATTACTGTGAGGGTCCCATGAGCTGCCGAGTGCCCAGGCCTACAGGATTCAAGAACTGACAACCAGCAATTTTTATCCCCACTCACCACTAACGGGGTTCGATAGGGTTCCACCCACCAAACATCTTGCATCCAGATGAAGGAATATGGGCTGTTAAAATTTACACCAAAAGCTTCTCTTGACGGGAAATCCAGCATTACCCCCAAACCCGGCAGCTGTCTTATTTGGACTTAACGAAAACGGGAAGGCAGACGGAGCCGGGTGTACTGCACGTGTGGATGTTCACAAACCTGCTGCACGAAGAGGGAAATGTAACAACAGAAATGGCCCACCCATCCTGTTCCACTAGAATGACCTCCAGCATATAGCTCTGAGTTCTAGATGTTTCCATGCCAGCTCTTCAACTGTTCTCCCTGAAAGCTGCACTCGGGGCACTGCCAAATTCCATTTTCCACATGGGGTTACTCCTTCATTGTGAGTATCTGCAGCACTAACTCTAACTCTGAAAAAGTCTTAGGAGATTTAAAAGACCACATAATATCATCCAATAAATGAAAACCATCATTAACGACAAGTAGTTGTTAGTTTTTTGTATACCTTCAAAAGTGAATGTGCCTCCGATTCCTACCAACCCCCAATTCCTAAAGTTCAGATCCCCACCCTGACGATGGACAACAGTGTGAGGAATACTCCTCCCCGGGGCTATGCTTATCACTTAAAAGCCAAGAAAACCTACTCGAAATTCCTCTAAGAAAAACACTGTGGTTTTCACTTGGCAATCTGTAAAACAGGCTTTGTAAATACTGTCGTCCCAATGCTACCCTCAAGCTGGGAGGCTCTCTCGTATTCTACTAGTTTATCCACGGCACATTACACAAGAAATATATACTCTAGAAGCAGCAGAAGGTTCTGAACAAAAGTCATTTCCTACAAAAGAAAATGTGTAAAGTCATTCAGTAATGGAGATGGTCTCTTTTCAAGATTTTGTGAGACTGGAATTTCTTTCATTATGATCTCCATGTTTCAGTTTCGGTTAAATTTATACTTTTTAAAAAATATTTTATTTTATTTTATTTTTTTTTAAATGTTTTATTTATTTCTAAGAGAGAGAGAGAGACAGCGTGAGCAGGGGAGGGTCAGAGAGAGAGAGGGAGTCACAGACTGAAACAGGCTCCAGGCTCTGAGCTGGCAGTCAGCACAGAGCCCGACGCGGGGCTCGAACCCACAAACCGCGAGATCATGACCTAAGCGAAAGTCGGACGCTCAACCGACTAAGCCACCCAGGCGCCCCTAAAAAATATTTTATTTTTTAAAGTAATTTCTGTACCCAATGTGGGGCTTGAACTCACAACGGTGAGATCAAGAGTCGTATGCTCTACCCACTGAGCCAGCCAGGAGTCCCTACTCTTTTCTTAAGGAATAACACATACTTGGGGCGCCTGGGGGGCTCAGTCGGTTGAGCTTGAGCGTTGGACTTCAGCTCAGATCATGATCTCACTGGCTTGTGGTTTGAGCTCGGTGCTGGGTTCTGTGCTGACAGCTCGGAGTCTGGAGCCTGATTCGGATTCTGTGTCTCCCTCTCTCTCTGCCCCTCCTCCCCTCGTGCCCTGCCTCAAAAATAAACATTTTTTAAAAATTTTTGTAAAAAAGAACAACACACTCTTGGAGACAATTCTAAAACACAGACTGATGTGACATTCCCTTCAGGGCGGTTTCACATCTTTCCCGGACGCGTGAGCACGTGCACACACTGTCACCTAAGTCCCCGGAATGCAGATGGAAGAGCTGGGCTATAATGTGTCAGTCCTTTTAATTAAAACGAACGACAGAAACATCTGTCGAGGTCCAGCGATCACCAACTGTAACGGTGTCAACAGTCGGTCTCTCCTCTGGAAGGCGGTCAATAGCACACAACTTGCAAGTGATTCCCACGCACGACCACGGGGCGCGCTGGAGAAAGACGACGAGAAACGAGAGAGGAAGAAAAGTGCTGGCCAGCAGGCAGAGGGAGTGCCTCCAGCGTGCCTGCAGGTGCGGGACACCCCAGGACGGCCGCAGGGAACCGCATGCCCCCCACGGCTGGCCCCCCACACCTGGCGAGGCGCTCCGGGGCGGCATGTGAGGGGCGCTCCCGCCTTCCTTCCGCAGCCCTGGTTCCCAGCCTTGCTGTTTCCTTCTGGTCCCACGGGAAAGACTCGGCAGCGTCACGAGGGGGCTGAGGGGTCGGCCCGCACCTTCCACTCCTTTCCTCTCCCCCACCGAAACCCGACTCCAAGCAGCAAGTCCCCCGTGCGCACACACTGTCTCCCGGGGGCCTGGGGGGCGGTCAGCGCCTCCGGTTCCTCGGGGTCCGGTAGCCACTGGTCCAGGGCGTCAGCCCAGCTGCAGGCGGAAGCCGGAAGCCGCCACAATGAAAAGGGTGGGCTGGGGGCGGGCGGCCGAGGGTCTCGGTTCTCCAGGGTCAGGGTGAAGGACGAGACGGCAGAGCCGCTCTAAGGAGAGGCCTTGAAGAAGGGCGTGCGGAGGGTATCTGTGCACTTGGGGTACAGCACCCCCATGTGCTTCTACCTGTAGATCCCTCCTCCCCTTGGCTGCTTCCTATCCCTGCCCCCCATCTGTTTCTTGGCTCCTCCCCCTGCCCCCAAACGCGTGGGTGTCTGTCCTTTACAGGACCTTAAAGATGCGAACACCTCCTCCGCTGACTCTTAAACTCCTTCCTGTTCCCCCTCCGCTGGAAGCCCACCCTCCTACTGGGTCGCAGGACTTCCCTCAGGTCAATTCCGCCCCCCCAAATCTCCGCCTGAGCCCCCAATCAGGTCTCAATCCCCCTCGCCAATGTCTCTCCTTCTCTCCCTCCGGTAACCCCACCCCCAACACCCCCAACCCCCTGCCCCGCCAGGTACCCTCCCGAGTCAGTTCCCTCCTAAGTCAAGTGCCCTTTCCCCTCCCCCGTCCTCCTCCAAGGTCCTGACTCCGCACCCGCCGCCGGCATCACTTCCCGCCCCCCCTCCTGCTGCCCTCAGGACCCTCCCGGACCTCCGGACCTCCGTCCCCTCTTCCGCAGCCCCCCCAACCCCCCCCGCACGACCCCCGGGGGTCCCCGCGCTCCCGCTCTGCCCCTGCCGCGCCCGGACGGGCCGCCTCCCCGCTCTGGCTTCTCTGCCCGCCAAAGTGCGCACCGCCCTCCCCACGTCAGGCCCCGCGCAGTGTCCGCGCCCGGACAGGCCCAGGACCGCCTCCCGCGTCAGGAGCCCGCCGCTCTCCCCTGACAGACACGCGTCCCCGACCGCGCGGCCATCTTAGCTGGCGCAGGCCAAGCCACCCGCGTCCCGCCCGGCTCCGGCCGACACGCCGGCGCGCGGCTTCCCCGGGGCCGGGGTCGGGCCGGCGGCGCGAGCGGCGCGGGGACCGTTACCTGTACGGAGGGCCGGCGCCGCGCGCGAAGCCGGAGCAGTCACTCGCCGCCATCTTCACGTCTCCACGGCGCGCGAGCGGACCCGAGGCGCGAGGGGAGGGGCCGCCGGCGATGACGTCCCTGGGCCCCGCCCCCGGGCCGCGTGCCGCTCGCGCCCCGCCACGCGCCCCAGGCCCCGCCCCCCTCGCGAGGCTCGCGCCTCCTCGCTTCTCACTGCGAGTCTGCGGGGGTGTCTCTGCCTCAAGCCCCGCCCCTGCGTCAAGCCCCGCCCCTCCTCGGGGCCTCGCCTTCCCCCCCTTTGCAGCTCAGCATCCGGGGACTCTGCCGCAAGCCCCGTCCCTTCCCAGAGCCCTGCTTTCCCTTTAACCATTCAGCTTTGGGGTTCTCTGCCTGGCACCCCAAGATCCGCCCTGAACGCGAACCTTTAAGTGCTTTATACTTTGTGTCCCACTGGGGTGGGTTTGGGAGTTCCGCTGGCCTCTCTGGCCGGGTGCTTGCGGCCCTATAGATACGGCCAAGTCATACTTGTCCTTTGGGACCCGCTGGTGGGCAGCCTTTCGTGGGGCCTTAAAATTTGGTGACCCTAAATAGTGGTTCTCAACCAGAGAGATTTGCCCCCAGGGGACACTAGGCGGTGTCTGGGGACATCTGTGGTTGTCACACTGGGCAGCTCCTTGCATCAAGTGGGTGGGGGGCAGGGATGCTGCTTAGCCCCACATCGCCCCGGATGCCCCCACAACAGAACGACCCGGTTCCAAAATCACCCAGTCCCCAGGCTGAGAAACCCTATACTAACTGTAAGGCATGTTGAGAGATATTTCTTGACCCACCTCCTACAAGCCTGGCCACCTAGGGGGATGCAGCAGTGAGCAAAACTCCTTGGTGCCAGGGGCGCCCGGGTGGCTTAGTCGGTTAAGCGTCCGACTTTCGCTTAGGTCATGATCTCGCGATTCCTGGGTTCGAGCCCCGCGTCGGGCTCTGTGCTGACTGCCAGCTCGGAGCCTGGAGCCTATTTCAGAGTCTGTATCTCCCTCTCTCTCTGACCCTCCCCTGCTCACGCTCTCTCTCTCTCTCCCCTAGAAACAAATAAAAAATTTAAAAAAAAAAGAAAAACTCCTCGGTGCCAGTCCTCTGCAGGACTTAGAGTTAGGCAGGCAGATGGTAACCAAACTACAAAGTATTAACTACAATTATGGTCCTTTTTGGTTAATAACAGCTTTACCAAGACAGAATTTACATAACATATCCTTCACCCATTTGAAGTGTGCTATTCAATGGTTTTTAGTACATATACAGGATTGTGTGACCCTCACCACTGTGTAATTCCAGAACATTTTCACCACCCCAAGTAGAAACTCTGTCTCCATCAACAGTCATTTCTCAATCTCCCAGCTGCTAGCAACCATCAGTCTGCTTTCAGTCTCTATAGGTTTACCCGTTCTGCACATTTTGTATAATGGAGCACTACTTAGCAACAAAAAGGAATAAACCCTTGATATACACAATCTGGATGAAACTCTAGAGAATTATGCTGAGTAGGAAAAGCCAACGCAAAAGGCTTTGCTTTTACATACTCCTTGCTTTACGTACTCCTGTGATTCCATTTAAAACTCTTGAACCATCAAAGTTCACGAAGTGAAGAACATATTTGTGATATCTAGGGTTAAGGACATGGCAGGAAAGGATATGGGGTGTGGAAGCTCTATAGAAGGACGATGTGAGGTATCCTGTATCCTGTAGTGAGGAAATGTTCTGTATCTCGACTGTATTGAAAGCAATAGTGATATTGCAGTATAGTTGTGTAAGATTTTACCATTGGGTAAATGGGGAGGGGAGGTACACAGGATCTCTCCATTACTTCTTACTACATGTGAACCTATAATTATTTCAATTTTTAAAAAAATAATTTTAAAAAGTACATTTATTGACTGTGGTGGGTTGGGGTTCCTTTCCTCCTTCATATGAAGCAGGCACAGGGCTAGTTAATTCTTGGACAGAAACCATGGCAAGCCCAGGGTGCCAAGGAAAGCGTATGGCATTAATGGATGGCATTCTTCCCTTTGTGTCTTCATGACCATGTGTGATCACCAGAAACAATCTAGTGGGCCTGGTTTGCCAGCAGCTCTCCCACCATGCCCTGGCTAAAGCTCAGAGTGGTAATTACACAAGGCTTTCCTCCAATTCCCTGCAGTTCTTATTAGGTAACAAAGTCTACATGCTTTATACAAAAGCTGGCCTGTTTTAATGTTTTCTCTGGGTTACATAATACTTTTCCCCTCTGTTTTTTACCAGCAGCATCATGTTCAACGCTTTGCATGCACGATCTTATCTAGTGCTCACATAGCCCTCAGAAGTAGATACTCAGAAGTTGATTCTCATTATTGGCAGCATCTCTGTCCTATAAAGTTGCCCTAAACCCTGGAATAGGGAATCCTGAAGCCCCGCTCCTGGGGAAACTTGGGTGAATTCCTGCAAACTTCTGTTCACGTTATTTTTCATCAGCTGATCAAATGCATAACCTTGTGTTCTGTGTGCTTCTGTCTCAAGACATCTTACTTCATATACATTACTGATTCATGAACAGCCAACAGCACTATAACTCACACCTGAATGAAGCTTATCTACCACTCATATTTTCACCGCAAGGTGCATCCTGACCTTCTTGTGCTTGGGAACACTAGACAGCCCTCAGGACCGTGCACGGGGGCCACTATAAGCAACAAAACCACCAATGTAAAGCACAAAAATCATGGCGCTAAATAAATCCCAAAATCGGCAGTTTACAATGTGGGGTGGAATCAGAAGGCAAAGTGGCGCCTTATTCAAGCTCACCTAGAAGCATGTACCCCCAGCACTCAAATTTTTCATCACTCTTCCTCATCTGCAAATGACCCTGAAGGCACCTTGAGTATTAGTTTGTTACAAACGTTACCCAAAAATTTCAGCCAGTAGGCAAATTCACAAATACAGAAATGACTAATAATGAGGATTGAACGTCCGTGTATAATCCCTTTTGCAAATCATGAAAATGACACTCAAGGAGCATTAGCTATTTCATTGCCTCCATCCAATGTAATGAGATCTATGTTTTAGGTGTTATTCTCAACCCACACTGTTGATGTTTGGGACCAGGTAATTTTCTGTCGTGGAGAGTTATCATGTGCGTTGTAGAGTATTTATCAGGCTCTCTGGTGTCTACCCACTCGTGCTGGTATCATCATCATCCCCCGAGTCACGAAAACCAAAAATGTTCCCAGATATCACCAAACCTCCCATGGGGGACAGAATCCCTGCCCCACCGTGAGAACCACTGGCTAGGGATCCGAGAGACAGCAGTGACAAAGTGCGACATCTCTGATCTCAAGAAGCTTACATTATAGAGGAATGGCGAATGGGGAAAGTGGGTGAGAATTTAATGGGGACAGTTTCAGTTTAGGAAGATGAAAAAAGTTTCCAAGATGGATTGTGGTGATGGCTGCACATGGTGAGTGCAATTGATGCCACCGAATTTCACGCTTAAAAATTATCAGAATGGCAAGTTTTACATATTTATATATATCTTTATAAGTTATATATATATATTTAAAATATACGGTGAAAAGTAAACCAGACAAGAGCCGAGCTCGGTTCGCGCGCCGGTCGCCGGGGCAGCGGCCCCAGCACCACGGACAGCTCCCCGCGCGCTCTCATGGGGGAGGGGCTGCCGCTTTGCAAATACCGCTGTGTCCAGATTGCAGTTCTCCGGCTTCTTCATCCATCCAACTCCTACTCACTTCTCAGGGCCCAACTCACATAGTCACTGCCCACCCTCCGCCCTGGACGTCTTCCCATGGGCCCTCCCTCAAGCCATTCTGCTTCAAAGATGTCTCTAAATCAGCACAGACTCCTTTGCCCATCTGCTTCTCCAAATGGGAGTTTTACAAAAGCAGTCTTTCTTATTCACACGCTGGACTCCAGCGCCCAGCACAAGGACTGGCCTGGATTTCCCACTAAATTAACACAAGCATCTTTTCCGAGAGCCTCACGTTTTCCAACCAGGGCACATAAAGCCCGATGGATCCTGAGCTTCAGGCTCTTGGCTCTCCTCCCCCGCTGTGGGGCAATGTCTTTCTGCCTTTGGCTTGGAGGGACACAGAGCCTGGTGCAGTGAGTGAGGCAGCAAGGTGAGCAGTGTTGTCTGGTGCCCACGGTGGGGAACCAGCGTCCACACGTTCTACCTGCATCTCCTGGACTTCCCCTTTGTGCCAGGTGCGGCTGCCCTCTGCAGAGAACAGAGCAGGGTACAAGACCGACCCAGTCTTGTTCATCTTCAATTTTACATTCTAGCTAGGGAGTCAGAGAATAAGCAAACAAAAAATAAGTAAACAATTTTAAATAGTGGTAAGTGCTGTGGGGGGAAAGTCAAGCTCCTTAGTGTATGACCCAGCAATTCCATGCCCAGGCATATACCCAAGGGAATCGAAAACAGGGACCCAGATAAGTCTGTGCACATCCATGTTCACAGCACACTCTTCACGAGAGCCATACAGTAGAAACAGCCCCAATGTCCGTCCACTGGTAAATGGGTAAACAAAATGTGGCACATGCACACATTGGAATTTATTTTCCAGCCATCAAAAGGATCGGAAAACTGACCCCTGCTGCAACGTGGATGATCCTTGAAAAATTATGCTCAACCAAAGTGGCCAGACACAAAAAATGACATAGTGTATGATTCCATTGACTTTTTTATTTTTTATTTTTTTAATGTTTTATTTATTTCTAGGAGAGAGTGAGAGAGACAGCGTGAGCAGGGGAGGGTCAGAGAGAGAGGGAGTCACAGACTGAAACAGGCTCCAGGCTCTGGGCTGGCAGTCAGCACAGAGCCCGATGCGGGGCCCGAACCCATGAACCCTGAGGTCATGACCTAAGCGAAAGTCAGACGCTTAACCGACTAAGCCACCCAGGCGCCCCTTCCATTGACTTTTTTAAATGTTTATTTGTTTTGAGAGGGGAAGAGGGGCAGAGAGTGAGGAAAGAGAATCCCAAGCAGGCCTCAAGCTGTCAGCATGGAGCTCGACATGGGTCTTGATCCCACAAACCATGAGATCATGACCTGAGCTGAAATCAAGAGTCAGACACCCAACCGACTAAGCCACCCAGGTGTCCCCTGATTCCATTTATGTGACATGTCCAGGAACAGGCAAAGCCACAGAGATAGAAAGTAGATTAGTGGTTGTCAGGGTTTGGGGCAGGGGGATGGGAAATTAGTGTCATGGGGACAGAAGTTCAGGTTTGGGGAGATGAAGAATTCCTGGAAATAGTGGCGGTGGCTGTACAACTATGTGAGTGTGTTTAATGTCACTGAACTGGACACTTTCCAGTGGCTAAAATGGCAAATTTTATGTTATGTGCATTTTACTACAATTAAATATATATATTTAGTGTGTATATATGTATATATATTTAGTGTATATATATATATATACTTTAAAAAATCAGACTGGGCACTGAAATGGGGCAATGAAGTGGGGGGTAAGGTAGGGATGGTTAGGGAAGGCCTCTCTGAGGAGATTAGTGAACATCTGTGGAAGAGCATTCCTGGCAGAGGGAACAGCATGTTCAAAGGCCCTGTGGCAGGGATGAACTTGATGTGTTCACAGAACAAGTGAAAAGTCACCACAGCGATCAAGGGAGGCAGGACAGAGCAGTAGGCATCGGTGGCTACTCAGGATCATATATTCATTTCCTGGGACTCTGTAACAAAGCACCACAAGCCAGGTGGCTTAAAACAATAGAAATCAAAATTCTCTCACAGTTCTGGAGGCCAAAAGCCAAAAATCAAGGTTGGTTCCTTCTGGAGGCTGTGAGGGAGAATCCATTCCATGCCTGCCCAGCTTCTGGTGGTTGCTGGTGATCCTTGGTTCTCCTCGCCTTGCAGATGCAAAGGCACTTGCCCTTGGATTTGGGATTCATCCTAAATCCAGATCACGTCACCTCAAGATGAGAGTACCGATCCTCAGTTCCATCTGCCAAGACCCTTTTTCCAAATAAGGTCATATTTCCAAGTTCCAGGGGTCAGGACAAGACATGATACATCTTGTGGGGACCAGCATTCAGCCTGCTATACGTCTAAAGATAGAAAAACAGCAAGGGCAAGAAACAGTGTGCTATGTGCACTGCTACCTGATTTCACGGCCGAATCGGCCGGTACCATGTTTCCATTTCACAGATGAGTAAACTGAGGCCCAGCAGGCAATCAATCGCTCACCCCTTCGTGTCTCCCAGCTAGTCGGCCTCCTAGTCTGATTTCAGAGTCTGGCAGCACCTTATACCATCCCCCACCCACCCACCCCCCGTCATCCGGAAGCCCTCCGGGCCAGGGGCGCCCAGCACACAACTGCAGGGGGCGCCTTTCGGTCGGTGGCCGGAGGCTCAGAGACTCTGCCTCCCCAGCACTCGGCCCTGTCCTCGGCCCACGGCTCCGGTCAGCGGTGAGCGGCGGGCGGGGGGACCCCTGTGATGGGGTCCTCAGGACAGTTTCCCTTCCTCCCTGCTAATCTAAGAAATGAGGCCATCGCGGTCATTTGTTTGTTTGTTTGTTTGCTCCCTGTTTTGTTTTTAAATCTGTGATGCGCCATCAGGAAATCATTTCCGCTCCTGCCCCCGGCGAGGCTCTTGGAAATACTCCCCTTTCAGCCAATGGAGAGCACCGGATTCTGGCAGGGGGCTGTGCTTTTCGGTCAGCCCTGCCCCCACCCACCCACCCTGCACACAAAAGCAGCATAATTAACTGTGTAAAGGCGGCCGAGCCTCCGCCAGCTGCGAGCCCGCAGGAAGGAGCTCCTCGGAGGCTCAGCCGGCGAGCCGGGGCCGGGGCCGGGGCCGCTGGCCGGCCGCTAACTGCGCCCGCCCCCCACCTGGACAAAAGCGCCCCCACCTGCGCCGCCACGTTGCTCCGGGTGACCTTCCTCGGGCGCGGAGCCCGCCCCTGCTCGCGTCCTCCTGCGATGCTCTGAAGGCCCAGGAACCGCGCTCCGAAGGCGAGGGATGCCCGGCGGCTTGGGCGCGGGGCTCGCCTTTGTCTGCGCGTAACCGGCACAGGCCGCGGAGGTGAGTCCGCTGTCCTTTCCCCCAGCCCTGCCCGGGCACGCTTGCTTGTCCGGGGACGTCGGCTCTTGCAAACCCCCTTCTGGCAGGTGGGGCGGCTGGGAGCGGGGACCCACGGTCTTGTGATTCTGTGGGTGACAGCGCAGCCCGGTCTCCCGGAACCGAGGAAAACCTCCCGCGGGCGTCCACACCCACAGCCCGCCCTCCGCGCCCACCGCTCACCAGGGAGGCAGAGGAAGGCACCATTTTCAGGACGTGCTTGGAGATTAGGCTGATAAAACCCTCAGCAGCCTCTCTCCCGGACGCTTCCTAAGAGACCGAAATGTACACGCCCCACCTCTGTGCATTGTCTATTTATAACACCGTGAGCGGATTTGGAAAAGAGAGAGAGAGAGAGAGAGAGAGAGAGACTTGATAGATGTGTACATGGAGGCTTGCCTATGGGCGGGGAGGCAGGGAGAGGGTGGAAGACGGCTGCCTCCGGCTCCGTCTGCATCCGGATGGAGACCCTGACTATTCAGCCACAGCGCGAGGGCTCGCCTCTCCGCTGCCCCTCACTCCGCCTCACTTTCCATCCTCAGACTGATCGCTGATCTTAGAACAGGAGCCTGCAGGGCCCACGGGGGACCCACCCACACCCCACATTTACAGGATTGTGGAGCCGGCCTGCGGGGCTCCAGAGCCTCCGCTGTGGGTGGAATTGGGGGGCGTCCTTCCTGGGGGTCTGAGGTCGCACTCCACTTAGGATAAGGAAAACAGAGGCAGAGACCACCCTCTTTGGAAAGAAAATGAATTTCCATTGACCGGAACTTTCCCTTGCAGTGAGGTCCTGGGTGGTGTTTATCATCCCAGGCATCAGGAAGAGAGGAAGAGATTTTTTTTTTTTTTTTTTGGCGTACTGCGTCTTACTGTCCCTCCTCCATGAATGAATGACGACATTCAGAACAGTGACAAGAATCCGGTGGGACACTCTTACCCAAGTGTGTGTTGGGGGGGAGGGAGGAGAGGGTCTAATTTTAGCCAGCCACCCCTCCCCCCTGCCTGGCCTTCTGGCCCAGGCTTCCTCTGGGTCCCCCCTCTCTGTCCCACAACCCCAAATGCAGACCCCACTTTCAGGGGCTGCTATCCGGTGAGGCTTCAGACGACACACCCAAACTGTTAGCCATGCACGGCTCGCGGGCAGCCCTGGCGTCCTGAAGGGTGAGGGGCTGGAGGCAGTGCTATGTGAGAATAACCCCTCAGGAGCTAGCTGCTTGGAGTATGGTGTGCAAAGGCACAGTGGGCCCTCTGTAAGGACTGTCAAACCCTGACCGGGGACCTTTCGCAAGCATGCAGTTACAACCCAGTTTCTCAATCGCAGATCCATGGACATTGGGGCTGGATCATTCTCGGTCCTGGGGGCCCACCTTGCTCACCTAACGGCGTTCAGCAGAATCCTTGCCCTCCACCCCCTTGATCCAAGGAGCCCCTCTCCAAGCTGTGACGACCAAATGCCTCCAAACATTGCCAAGCATCCCCTGGTGGGGAGGGGGAGGGCAAAATTATCCCCAGTTGAAAGCCACTGTTTAAAAGCACAGAACCCATGGTGTTGACTGAGTTAGATCCTGGAATGTTACACCCAAAAGGTATCATAAAGATGATTTCTAGTCCAACTCTTTGATTTGCAGATGGGGAAACTGAAAGCTGGTATGGGTGAATGGCTGAGTCTCCCATGCCTAGGGATAAACCCAAATTCTGCCCCCTTCTGCAGCTCCTCAGAACAATAAAAACAAAACTTGAGTCTTGTGATTGGTAAGAATTATGACCCCGACTTCCAACCCCCTTCTCTTTCCACACTGCCTTCGTTGACCCTAAGGTCTGCAGGGTGTCAGGATTTGCTTCTTTATTAGGGGACAGAGAGGCAGGGCAGGTAGGCTGGAGAAGACAGAGGTGGGGTTTGAAAGTGTCAGTCCCAGCAAGGAAGCTTATGTGTATCAGTCACTAACACTTCAGTATAAATGATTTTAATTGGATTGATTGCTTCCCAGTTTAAGTCCAAGGTAAGAGAGGGATCATGAACCCTAAGGAGCACGGACTTCAGAACTTCAGAGAGAAGGGGGCTTATATCTGGGGGTTCAGCTCGTCACCTGGGTTCCAACTTCAGACCCACCTCCAGACCTCAGCTCTCTACACCTCTGTTTTCTCGCTTGCATCATGGGGAAACCTCACAGGCTGGGCAACGATTCAATATAATAATGGATCCAACACTCTGCTTATTGGTCTGAGGTGCCACACATGGGTGGGGGGTTGTTGTTACAGTGACTGTCCAGTAAAACCTCCGCATGGCTCTCCTTCAGGACTCAGCTCTGCTTCGAGCCAGCACCTCCCTCAGTTCCCATGGGGACCACGGAAGCCACGCTCCGGATGGAAAACGTGGACGTGAAGGAAGAATGGCAGGACGAAGGTCTTCCGAGGTACCGCGTCCCCGTCGCCACGTCAGCCCTTGCTGGGGGCGGGGATGGGAGGGGCCCGAGATGCCAGGCACATAACGAATATTTGCTAAATTATTTAAGATGGATTTCCCACCCCCGCCCCGCCAGAGCGCCACAAAGCTCCCATTCCCATGCTATTTTAAGAATCCTGAACGTTCTTCTGCAACCATCTCATGGACTATTGATTCTCTTACGAGAGTTCCCATGAACCTAGATGATGGCATATTCTTACCTGTGGCAGCCGGAGGGATCTGGTCCTACCCTTGCTTCAAATCCCTGGCGCAGATGCCCACCCCAAAGATGTCCATGCCCTAATCCCGGGACTCTGAACATGTGCCCCTACGTGGCAAAGGCACTTGCAAGTGTGTTTAGGCTGAGTTATCCGAGGGGGGGGTGGGTCCTTCTGAGAGGAGGCCAGAGACCTGACTCAGGAGCAGGGCCAGAGGTGATGGAAGTGACAGATTGTGTCACGGGAGGGAGGGGCCACAAGCCCAGTGGGAGGGCCACCTCCAGAAGCTGGAAAGGGGACAAAAACAGATTCTCCCTGAGAGCGTCCAGAAGGAACCAGCCCCGCCTTCGCCCTGCCTGCAGCCCAGTTGAAACCTAGTTCAGACTCACTTCTGGCCCCTCAAATCATAAGAGAATGAGTCTGATGTTCTAAGCCCCTAAGTGTGCGGTGGTTTGTCACAGCAGCCCCGAGAAATGCTGCTATGAGCCTAATACCCTAAATATTTTACGTGTTTCTCTCGTGTGTGGTCTGTTTCCCCCACCAAAGGGAGCCCTGCGAGAACAGGGCGCACCGAAGATACGGGGTGCGTGGGGGGCAGTCACAGGTAGGGAAAAAAAACCATGTAAGAAGGAAGCCATGGGCATCCAATGCCAGGATGCGTGAGCCACCAGGCCTGTGTCCCTCTCTGTGCTCTTCTGGGTGGTGATGGGTAAGAGAAAACACGGGTTGGCACAGGCTCCTCTAATCCAATGGCTGGACACACAGCCCATCTCCGCCCTCGTTTAACGCAAGAGGTTTACTCCAGGGGATGAAGTCCAAGAGCTCATTATATAACTGTCTGGAAAGGAAGAGATGAAGGAGTGAGGGTGTTCACCCTTGAAAAGAGCCCAGTCGCTGAGGGTGATGAGGGCTTCCTTGTGCCTCAGTTTTCCTCTCTGTGAATCGGGATGATAAGCCCTCACTGAGTTGCAGGAAGCATTCTCTAAGGCGCACAGGGCAAGGCGGCTGGGATGGGCTTTCTAAATGACGAAGGCTGCCCGAATCCATTGTCCCCCCCCACCATTGCTCTTCTTAGCTGTATCTTGTTCACTCCTGTGCCCCCCACCCCTATCTTTTAAAAGCTATCCCCTCTCTCAAGCCCTCCTTGTTGAGACAAAATGCGGCAGCTGCGACTGTGATTTCTAAGTGAGTTTCTCCCAGCTGCAGAGGCTGGCTGTCCCTTTTCAGTAGCCCAGTGTCTGTGGCACAGTGGCCCTGCTGTGCCCCGGGGCGTGAGCCGGTTCTTTGCCAAGCCTTCTGCCTTCCTCGCCCCGGAAGAAGTGAGTACAGCACCTTCACACAGCACCCAGCTGCATCTCCACATAAGCACCTCTGTCTGGTGCAAGACAGCCCACGGCTCTGTTCCTTCCAGCTCAGTGATCCCCTTCCCAGGGGCTTCCCCGGGGTGCCAGAGGGCTTTCCCTGTGCCCGCGGCCCCTCCTGTGGCCATGACCTTGCAGCATCTTCCTTCATCTCCTGCCTTTCTGCAGGTTCTTATGGATCCAAAGGGCAGCCCAGAGCTTATGTAGCTTCTCTGCCTTATTTCTCCATTCCTTCTCTGTAATAAAATGCACCAGCTATATGCCAGGCCCTGGGCGAGACACTCGGGACACGTGGCGAACAAGACAGGTGCCCTCATGGGGCATCCACTCTGGGGCAGGGACAGCTGTGTTATTAACTTCACAACCCAACGTAACAGTGCAGCTGGGGTCATGGTACTTGCAGAGTGCCTGGGTGGAGTCTGACCAGTTTGGAGAGATTGGAGAGGCTGGAGAGGGTGCTGGCCCTGAGCTGTGACGGATGAAGAGGGATGAAAAGGAGAAGGAGACCATGGGTAGGTGCTGAGCATTCCAAACTCAGAGCTCAGTATGTGCAAAGGCCCTGAGGCCAGTGGAATCAGGTTGAGGGGCGACAGAAAAGCTGAGGGGAGATCTTGACCAGTGTGTCACAGGCCAGAGGAGGCAGGTGCAGGGATAAGGTATCTGACTGCCATCCCAGCCCACCTTTCCCTTCAGAAGCAAGTGGCTGTGGGTTCTGTTGCTTTGTACCTTTTTATTCTGATATAGTCTCCAACTTTGGGGGAAAAAATACAAGAATCATATTTGTAAACCTGTCCTCAGATTTGCCAATTAACATTTCGCTCCTTTTGCTTTATCATTCCCTCCCCCCCTCCCTCCTTGCCTCCTGTGTCTCTCCCCTCTCTCTGTCTCTCCCTTCCTCCTCTGTCTCTCTCTGCCTCTTTCCCCCAGCCCAGCACGCACACCGAGCTAATTTTGTGTTGCACACACCTCGGCAGGTCCCAAAATATGTGTGCAGCAGCCATGGGGTCAGGGCAAGAACTGCGCTCCTCGGCTCCGCCCTTCCCCACGCCGGGCTCATCTCTTCTGGTCCCCTCCTCTGTCTCAGTCTCAGCCGGCTTGGCGCCCCTAATGACCTCAGTTCACCTTCATTGCTTCTTAAACTCCCCAGCTCCAAATACGGTCATATTGACGGTTGGTCTTTCGATATTTGAATTGAATTTGAATTGATATTTGAATTTGAATTGGCAGGGGTGAGGGAGGGGGACACGCAATTCAGGCTGTGACATCCTCAGCAAAAACAGAGCTGACTGCTGGGGGTGGAGCCGGGCTGCTGGGGGTGGAGTCAGGCTGCGGGGGTGGAGCCGGGCTGCTGGGG
Source organism: Hyaena hyaena (assembly GCF_003009895.1). NCBI lineage: Eukaryota > Metazoa > Chordata > Mammalia > Carnivora > Hyaenidae > Hyaena > Hyaena hyaena. Next base: position 1,347,391 of record NW_024080931.1, on the reverse strand, counting down.
GTGGAGTCAGGCTGCGGGGTGGAGTCAGGACTGCTGGGGGTGGAGCCGGGCTGCTGGGGGTGGAGTCAGGCTGCGGGGGTGGAGCCGGGCTGCTGGGGGTGGAGTCAGGACTGCTTGGGGGCGGAGGCAGTCGGGGCTGCAGGGGCCCTGGGGCTGTGGTGCCGCTGTCCGTGGTTCTGCTTCCTACCCCAGGCCCTGTGACCATCCCAGAGACAATGGTGCTGGGGGAGACAGGAGTGACAGGAAGGGACAGGGGTGTTGGAAATTGCAGAGAAGGAAAAAAGATACATTTATTTGTCTGGGCATCTAAAAACCACCAAAGTGGCCAAGAAATAATTTTTTAGGCCCCAGAGAAGTATCCCCTCTGGTTCCTTTGCCTGAGCTTTGCGGGTATTGCTAAGCCTCAACGTTGCTGGCCCAGCCTGGAGACTCAGAAAAGCGTGCCTCTACCCAGAAAGAGACTGTGTGGTTGCCGGGCATCAGAAGCGGTCAGGCAGAAACCGAGGCTGGGCCTCCCCTGAGCGGGAGACTGAGGAAGCAGTGCCCAAGCTTGATGCCCTTGGAGCACAGGTTGGGGGTGAGGGTGGGGGGCAAGAGGCATGGTCGTAGTTTATTCCCAACTCCCTTGCTTCACACCATGAGAAACCTAAACCCTGAGGCTAGAATCTGGGGGTACAACTGAAGCCACAGGTATAACAGACCTTCTGGGCTGCGCCTCCCCGACTCACGTGATATGCCTTCATTCAATGTCCTTCCACGAGCCACTTCTTTGAGGGCCAGCCTGTGACTCACCAAAGCAAGATAAGGAGAGGCACTTCGTCCCTTTCGGCTCACAGTCTGCCCAGGAAGCAAGCGATTAGCACACAGTACCACAGACTCAGTGCTAATGCTGAGTCCTGGGGCAGAGTGCAGGGTGGGGTAGAGGCCAGACTCAGTCAGAAGCTCCTGGAGGACACTGACCCGGCCTTAAAGGCTAAGCAAATTTACTCTAGACAGAGGAGTGAGATGTGCAAAGGCACTGGGGAAGAAAGGTCTTGGCATGGTAGGGAATGCAGCACAAGAGCCCAGCTAGGTTGTGGGAAGGGTGTTGGAGGGTTCACTGATGCCACATCCTGGTGGGAGGCTCAGCTGAGACACTTGGAATTCATACCACAGAGGGTACATGAGTTTCCTAGGATGGCCGTACCGGGGGGCCTCAGACAAAGAGGTGTATGCTTCACACTTCCGGGGTCCATAAATCCAAAATCAAGGTGTCAGCACCGTCCCGCCTCTCCCAGCTTCCGGTGTGGCCAGCAGTGCTGGGTGATCCCAGGCTTATGGACACATCTCCCCAGTCTCTGCCACATCCTCACATGTCCTGTGTCTGTGTCCAAATCCGCCTTTTCCCATAAGCACAACACTCACTGGCCTGAGCAACCCCTTAATCCACTATGGCCTCTTCCTTTTTTATTAAAACATTTTTTAATGTTTGTTTAGGGGGTTTTTGTTTTTAATATTTTTAAACGTTTTATTTATTTCTGAGAGAGAGAGAGAGAGAGAGAGACAAAGCGTGAGCAGTGAAGGGCCAGAGAGAGAGGGAGACACAGAATCTGAAGCAGCTCCAGGCTCTGAGCTGTCAGCACAGAGCCCAACACGGGGCTCGAACCCATGAACCGTGAGACCATGATCTGAGCCGAAGTCGGACACTTAACCAACTGAACCCCCAGGTGCCCCCGTCCCCTCTTATTGAATTATTTTTAAACTGACCTCATCTTAGCATAGTTACATCTGCAATGGCCCTACTGCCAGTAGGTCACGTTCCAAGTGCTGGGAGGTAGGACTTGAATTGTGTTTTGGGAGAAGGGGACAGAATTCAACCCAGCAAGAAAGATACAAGCCCTACTGTGCGCCTTGTGTACTGAAGGAAAGCCCATTGTAGGTGAGCAAGTGTGCCGGCAGCCATCGGGTCTACTTTGCGTTTCCAGGGAGGCTCAGCTCTGCACAGGATGAGCCCTTCCTGGGACATGGGGAGCACGAAGGTTCTACCCAGCCTGAAAGCCGCAGCCCGTGGACGGCAGGGGGGTACTTGCTCGGCCTGTGTCGGGAATCAGCGGCTTCTTCTCCTGGAGTCGTGCTGAGTCGGCTGCTCTGGGTCAGGAGAAGTTCTCTGCTTTCTGGTCTGTTCCTAGGACTCACCAAGCTTCTCCTGGCCTCAGAACCTCTGTCCACGTGGAAGGCCCTTCCCCCAGTGTTCTCTCCACACGAAAGTCCCTTCTGGGGGCGCCTGAGGGCTCAGGTCAGGATCTCACCGTTCGTGAGTTCGAGCCCTGCATCAGGCTCAGTGCCGTCGGTGCAGAGCCCTCTTTGGATCCTCTGTCCGTCACCTTTACCACCCCCCTCAAAAATAAACATTTAATGGGGCACCTGGGGGGCTCAGGCAGTTAAGCGTCCAACTTCGGCTCAGGTCATGGTCTCACAGTTTGTGAGTTTGAGCCCCACCTTGGGCTCTGTGCTGACAGCTCAGAGCCTGGAGCCTGCTTCCGATTCTGTGTCTCTCTCTCTCTCTCTCTCTGCCCCTCCCCCCACCCCTCTCTCTCTTGCAAAAATAAATAAACATGAAAAAATTTAATAAATAAACATTAAACATTTTTTAAAAATTAATTTTTTAAATATTTTTTATTTATTTCTAGGAGAGAGAGAGAGACAGCGTGAGCAGGGGAGGGTCAGAGAGAGAGGGAGTCACAGACTGAAACAGGCTCCAGGCTGAGCTGGCAGTCAGCACAGAGCCCGACGCGGGGCTCGAACCCACGAACCGCGAGATCATGACCTAAGCGAAAGTTGGACGCTCAACCGACTAAGCTACCCAGGCGCCCCTAAAACAATTATTTTTTTAAAAGTCACCTCCTCGGGGCGCCTGGGTGGCTCAGTCAGTTAAGCGTCCGACTTCGGATAGGGTCATGATCTCACGGTTCATGGGTTCGAGCCCCGCGTCAAGCTCTGTGCTGACAGCTCAGAGCCTGGAGACTGTTTCAGATTCTGTACCTCCCTCTCTCTGACCTTCCTCTGTTCATGCTGTCTCTCTCTCTCTCTCAGAAATAAATAAAACATTAAATAAATAAATAATAAAAAATAAAAAGTCAGCTCCTCAAAGAAGCCTTCCCTGACTGCCCACAACTGTACCTCACCTCCTTCCTCTTCTTCCTTCTAATTTTCCTTGTTGCAAGTATCACCTTCTGCCTCCTTCAACTGTCTGCACACTCAGTGTTTACATCTCTCCCCTCCTGTATCAGCCACACTTCTGCAGAGAAACACAACCAACACTTTTACATTCTATACATATATGATGTATATTATTAATCATATGATATATTTAAAAATCGTGGTTTAACAATCCTATAATATGTCATATTTAGAATTGTATATTTACATATAAGTTATTTATATTTGTGTTACTGTATTTATTAATGTACATATTCTTTATTAATATAGTATTGTATTTTTTGTGTTACACATACAATTATGTGCAATTCCATATAATCGTATATAGAATTATGTGTTTTTACATGTCATATAAAGTATAAAATATATTATGTACTTTGTACATAAGTATTTTATTTTTAAAAACTTTGGGGGGGGGGCGCCTGGGTGGCTTAGTCGGTTGATTTAGTCTGACTTCGGCTCAAGTCATGATCTCGCGGTTTGGGAGTTCAAGCCCCTAATTGGGCTCTGTGCTGACAGTGCAGAGCAGAATTTAGAATCTCTCTCCCTCTCCCCCGCGTGATCTTACTCTCTCTCTCTCTCCCTCAAAAATAAGTATTTTAAAAAATAATAGAATAAAATGTTTTTTAATGTTTTATTTATTTCTGAGAGAGAGAAAGAGAGAGAGTGTGAGCAGCGGAGGGTCAGAGAAAGAGGGAGACACAGAATCTGAAGCAGCTCCAGGCTCTGAGCTGTCAGCACAGAGCCCGACGGGGTTCTCGAACCCACGAACTGCGAGATCATGACCTGAGCCCAAGTCGGACGCTCAACCAACTGAGCCACCCAGGCGCCCCATAAAATATTTTTTTAAGTTCATTTATTTATTTTGGGAGAGAAAGAGTGTAAGCAGGTGAGGGACAGGAAGAGAGAGAGAATCCTAAGCAGGCTCCTCACTGTCAGCACAGAGCCCAATGCAAGGGGCATGAACCGCGAGGTCATGACCTGAGCCAAAATCAAGAGTTGGATGCATAACGACTGAGCCACCCAAGCGCCCCACGAGTATATATATTTATATGCACGTGACTTACTCCAAGGCACCGGCTCACACATTGCCGGGACTGGCCAGTCTGAAATGCAGAGGTCGCGGCTCCTGGCCGGCTCACTCGGTAGAGCATACGACTCTTGTGAGTTCAAGCCCCACACTGAGAGCAGAGATCACTTAAAAAATAAATCTTTTAAAAAAGATGAAATGGAAACCAACTTGACAATAATTTTCAAAAAACAATAAAATAAAAAAATGAAATGCGTTTCTGTGTCAGTTAGGAAGGGCCCTGGGTTTGAGAATAGCTCCGATTTCCGGTGCTTTGAGGAAACCTCAGATGCCAGGCCTTCTGGCCAGGCGTCTGCGAGTTCATGCTGCTGGAGCACGCGCTGCGCCCCCGGGGGCTGTGGCCAAGACGGCGGCTGCAGATTCCTCCGAAAATGACGATTCTGCGGAGGATTTTGAGACGAAGAAGGTTGGCGCCCTCAGAGTGCAGAGCGGTTCTGGGATGCAAGGGATTTCTTGTGGGCTGAGTTCCGTGGAGGGGCCACTGACCTGTGCTCCTGAACTGTGGAACGTGAATGCTGGGTTAGGGAAGAGTTTCTCTTGACCAATGAACTACCCAGTGCCGTGGGCGGAAAAGGCAGAGGGAGGCTGGAAACGCAGGGGCGATTGGTGCTGTGGTCCCTCCTCAGGCAGAGTCGTTCCTCAGGGAAACCTTGATGCCTTTCATGAGTTGCATGAGACCCTTATTGCCCAGTGCAGTCTCTTTATTTTTTTAAAAAAACGTTTAATGTTTTATTTACTTTTGGGAGAGCGCAAGCGGGGGCGGGGCAGAGAGAGAGGGATCTGAGCTCTGCAGCGAGCTCCATGCAGGGCTCGAACTCTCGAGATCATGACCTGAGCCGAAGTGGGACTTAGCTGACTGGGCCACCGAGTCAGGCCTAGTTCTGTTCCCATTTTAGAGATGTGGGAAGCAGGCTCAGAGCGGCCCCCCCTCCGTACACCCCCCCCCCCGCCCCTGCACAGCGCTGGCGATGGGGCTGTGTCTCCAGGCTCCCAGACATCTGTTCTGTCTCCCTCGGGTCCTCAGTTTCCCAGGGAGGGAACGAATCACAACCTGATGAGAACCGGGCATCCTGGGCTGCAAAAACAGCACAGCTTCCCTCTGGCAGCGGGAGTTGGTGGCAGAACAGGGGGTGCAGAGGGCCCCTGGCTGGGCGGAGGACGGGGGCGCCCAGACCAGTGGAATTTTCCCGGATGTCCCTGCTGGGGTCGGTGCACATGCGCTGACCAGACACAAGGGGGCAGTAGAGGGCAGTGACAAGAATCCGCTTTCCCCCTGGGTGGTTTCGCCGCCAGCCTGCGGGGCCAGCCTCAGTTTCCTCCCCTGGGCAGTGGGCTCCCACCCGCCTCTGAGGGTTGCTGTGAGGAGCAAATAAGATCATGCCGCGAACATTCCAACCCCGCACACAGCGAGTGCGCTGCCCATGGGGTCGGTCGGGATTGGGACTCTGGTCTAGACCAAGGTTTGCAGCTTCAGACACTGATGGGCGCTGTGCAAGCAGGTGCACATGGGAGAAGGGACCAGAACAGAAGCCCGACCCCAGGTGAGCAGGACTAGCCCACAGTCAGCTCCGGGGGGCGGCGGGGGGCCGTGACCACTCATAGGGCAGGTTCGTAATAGAAGAAAAGATGGAAATCTGAAACTTTTGTGTCACGTCTCTGATTCGACAGTAAATTTAAGATGCTTTTAAGTGCCGTGGGGGCAGAACAGGTGCGTGATTGACTCTTCAGCCCCCGTCTGCCCTTCTTCAAAGCGTGTTGGTTTTTCTTTTAATTGAGGGAAAATTCACATAACATAAAATCAACGGTTTTCAGTGCACAACTCAGTGGCATCTAGCACATTCACAATGCTGTGCACCTGTCACCTCTATCAAGTTCTGGAACATTCCATCTCCCCCAAAGGAAGCCACGGCCCCATTAGCTGTAACCTCCCCCGGCCCCCACAAGCCCTTTCCTGGCCATGGAGGAGCCTGTTCTGGACGTTCCACACACGTGGACTCACACCCCGTGTGGCCTCTCGTGTCTGGTTTCCTCCCTGAGCGTCGTGTGTTCAGGGTCCGTCCGCGGGGCGGCGGGTGTGGGCGCCTCGCTCCTGCTCACGGCCAAGGGACCTTCCGGTGTGTGATGGACACGCTGTGCTTATCCCTTCACCCATCCATGGACATGGGGTGTTTCCACTTTTTGGCCTCTGTGAATCATGTCGCACTGGAGTGTGGGGGTTTTTTTAGGTTTATTTATTTTGATGGGAGGAGGGACAATGAGAGAGAGAGAGAGAGAGAGAAAATCCCAAGCAGGCTCCACGCTGTCAGTGCAGAACCTGACGCGGGGCTCAAACCTGCAAACCGTGAGATCCTGATCTGAGCCGAAGTCAAGAGTCAGATGCTTAACTGACCAGACCGCCCGGGGAGCCGGGAGTGTGGTCTTCGTGTGGACACATGTCTTCATTTCCTTTGTGTCGGTTCTATTTTGACCTTTGACCTGTGTGACAGCAGAGTGACTTCCCGACTGCTCCTGGGAGGCGGTGGCCACTCAAGGAACGTCCTGTGAGTGGGAGGAAGGGCGGCCGGGAAGGAAGGCTGAGCGCTCGCGCCCTGAGAGGAGCAGAGACAAGGGGGTGAACAGCTTTGAAAAGGAAAAAGCATTCCATCCTCCTCCCGGACTGGCTCTGGCTCCCCATTCTGAGCCCGCACTGCCGAGTTGCAGGGGTGCATTAGGGCTTCCCTGGTCAGCGCCCCCTGCAGCCCCGAGCTCTCTGCAGAACTTCTGTCTCCCCGGATTGAATATTTCCCCGGGGGCACAGGAGTCGGAGCGCCCGGGTCAGATGCGCAGCGTCCAGCTCCGCAGAGTGGTCCAAGCGTTGCCAGGAAACAAAGAGTCTTACTTTGCAAATCCACGCTCCACCAAGCATTAAGGGGCACAATTGCATAGTTGGTGGCATCACTTTAAAAGATAAAACTTAGGGGCGCCTGGGGGGCTCAGTCGGTTAAGCGTCCGACTTCGGCTCAGGTCATGATCTCATGGTTCCTGGGTTCCAGTCCCGCGTCGGGCTCTGTGCTGACAGCTCAGAGCCTGGAGGTGCTTCAGATTCTGTATCTCCGTCTCTCTCTGCCCCTCCCCTGCTCACGCTGTCTCTCTCTCTCTCTCAGGAATAAATAAAACATTAAAAAATGTAAAACAAATAAAATAAAATGAAAGATAAAACTTGGGGCACCTGGGTGACTCAGTCAGTCGAGTGTCCGACTTTGGCTCAGGTCACGATCTCGCAGTTCTTGGGTTCGAGCCCCGCGTCAGGCTCTGTGCTGACAGCTCAGAGCCTGGAGCTGCTTCAGATTCTGTGTCTCCCTCTCTCTCTGCCCCTCACTCACCCACACTCTGTCTCTGTCTCAAAAATAAACATTTAAAAAAAAAAGAAAGAAAGAAAGAAAGAAAGAAAGGCTTACTAGCCATGAGGTGATCCAGAGGGAGCCCTCTGGCACCAACGTGCTAGCATTTTCTGTGCCGATGTTGGTTGTCCTCTGTCCCAGGGGACCCCCCACCACCACCAGACTCACCAAGTCTTGCTGCTGTTGTCTGTTTGCACGCGCACTCTGGTGGCTGATACCTGCTCTCTGCTGGGTCCGCAGGCCACTCCCGGAAGAGACGGGGATGGACCCGCTTGGCAGTCCCACGGAAGACACGTCCTGTAAGTTTCCCCGTGTGTGAAAACGGGCACGCTGTGTCCAGGTCTGGCTCTGCCTGAGGCTGTCACTGTAGAAATGCCAGAGGCCACGCCTCCTAGGCCACACATCAGGGAAGGGGGTCCTGCTCCGAGGCCTGCAGGGAAAGCAAGCATGGTGGGTGAGAGGCGCGCGGGCCCTTCGTGAAGTTGGCATGTGGTGTTGCTGTGTGTCTTTGAGCTGGTTCCTCAGCCCTTCTGTGCCTTCAAGTCCTTATCTATTAAATACAGGTAGTGAGCTTCCCATAGAAGGGAGGTTGCAAGGATTAAATGAAGGGGCCTGTAAAGTGCCCAGGGTTTGCCAGATGCAAAGTCAGCCCTGGGAGGGCTCTGCTGGCCCAAGCACTCAGGAGGGCTCACAGCTCTAAGGATCCAAAGCCCCAGAATTCGGGGACGGGGGTCCAGGACAGCCAGAGGAGCTGCCCTGAACGTGTGTTCTCCTCGGTGGCATCACAAGGTCTTGTGGGGGGGCCCCCCCACTCTGCCTGCATCTCCCCCCTGCAGCTCATCACAGTGCCTACCCTTTCCGAGGAAAGACTGACCAGAGAGGGACAGCCACATCCCTGATGTTACACAGCAGTAAGAACGAGGTTGGCCTGTGAGCCAGATAAGGGGACCAGCTCGTCCCAGCTTTCTGGGGCCACTCGGAGTGATTGGGCCCCCGAGAGTACCAGGCCTGTTTCTGACCTGAGCACACGGGCTCTGCCTGTTGGCATCCACAGAGGGTGATCTTGGGGGAGTCCCTTGACTGTACTGGACCTCTGTTTCCTGGTTCAGTAAAACAAGAGGTGTGTAATAACAGGGCCCCCCTTCCTCGGTGTGGCTGGTTGACTAACAGCCCCCCAAACATATCCAGATCCTAATCTGGAATCTGCGAATCTCCTCTCACGTGGCAAAAGGGACTTTGCAAGTGAGATTTAGTTAAGGAGATGGAGAAACTTGCTGGTTAATTTTATGTGTCCCCTTGGCTGGGCCACAGCACCCAGAGATGTGGTCAAGCATTCTTCTAGGAGTTTCTGTTGAGAATCACTTTTTTGATGAGATTAACATTTAAATGAGTAGATTCTGAGTAAAGCAGATTGCATTCCTAACATGGGTGGGTCGTATCTAATCAGGTGAGGACCATAAGAGTAAAAAGACTCGGCAAAATTCCTCTTCAGCTGCTCAGCTGGGAACACGTAAAACCCATAAAACCTGGCAGGTTATCTGCTTCCAAAATATGACAAGCATGGGATAGATTCCTCATTCCAAAAAGGAGAAATGGGACGGAAGAAAGGGATCATCAGTCCCAGCAAGTCTGAAATTTGGCAGGACAAATTCCATCAGATTTTTTTAGTGCAAAATCTATTGGATTGTTTTTAAGTTTATTTTTGAGAGAGAGAGTGCAAGCAGGGGAGGGGCAGAGAGAGGGGGAGAGAGAGAACCCCAAGCAGGCTCCACGCCATCACCGCAGAGCCTGACACGGGGCTCCAACTCCCAAACCATGAGATCATGACCTGCCAAAAGCAAGAGTCAGACGCTGAACTGACTGAGCCCCCAGGCGCGCCGTGATTGTTTCATTTTTGCCATTTTCTGCCAGAGCACACATTTACATCCCAGTGTCTCAGGAGGCCGTCACCTTGACCGGTGACTTAGGGCTGGAGAAACTCAAAGAAAAAAAAAGTCAGTTCTGTCCTCACTGTCCACCGATGATTTGGGGGGAGAGTTCCCAAGACCTCGGAAAGAGAGCCCGTCTCCCTTGAGCTGACTCGGGGGCACCTGGGGGCTTTCCCCTCTGAAGGTAACCTCCGTCACTTCCGTGCTCAGCCAGCTGTCAGGTCAGCTTTAACTGGAGATGGCCCGGGGGTGGGGGTGGGGGAAGCCAGCTTTTACAAGGAGACCAGAGTTCAAGCTAAGGGGATCCAGGAGGAAGCAGTTCAAACCATGAAGCAAAGCCACTCTGACCAGCTCCAGAGAGATCCGGAAGGACCTCCACTCTCTGTGCCTCAGTTTGCCCACCTGGTAAAGGGGATAGATAATAGCAGACCTTGCCTTGTATGGAGATTGCAAAGTCGAAACAGGAAGATGTTTGGCAGGGCCGGGGGGGCGGGGGTGCTTCCAAAGGGCCTGGCCCGTGTGATGTGATCAGTAAACCAGCGGTTAAGGAGGTGAACATCACCGAAGGGTGAAAAGTAGAACGTGGGCGCTCTGCCAGCCGCAGCCAGAGGTGACTGGTCACAGGTGACGGCCGGTCCAGAGCACCCCATCTGCAGCCAGGCAGGCTGCCCGGGGTCTGGTCCGCAGGCCATCATCCGTGTGGCCCTGACCTCACACGTGTGAGTCCCAGATGGTGAGACGGAGTCAGGCTCAGAGACGTAAGGAGGCTCTGCTGTGTCACAGGGCCAGGGAGCAGTGAGGTCCAAGTGCCCGCCCTTGACGTCCAGGCGGGAAGGTCACGGAGTAAAGGGGTGTCCTCTGACTTGCAAGCACTCGCCATGCGGGGCTGACCTCTCGCCAGGCCCGGAACCGGGGAAGGGGAGGAAGAAAGAAGCCACGGTTGTTTTGTTTTCCTGTTTTCCAAAGCCCCTCCCAACACATTGAACTTCAACGGAGCTCACGGTAAGCGGAAGACGCTGGTCGCCCCCGAGATCAACATTTCGCTGGATCAGAGCGAGGGCTCCCTGCTGTCTGACGACTTCCTGGACACTCCTGATGACCTGGACATCAACGTGGACGACATCGAGACCCCGGACGAGACCGACTCGCTGGAGTTTCTGGGGAACGGCAATGAGCTGGAGTGGGAAGGTGAGGTCAGGGCTGCTCCCTGCGCCTGCCCGCCCGTCCCCCCGGGCTCAGCTGGGAGGGGGCTCTCGGAACAGCCCTGGGAGGGGACAAGGTGGGGCATCGGCACAGGCAGAGTGGCTCACCCGAGGGGTGGGCCTGCCCGGGGGACACAGGGACGTCGGGGGACGTCACGCTGGGGGTGCCCCGGCACTGCGTGGGGTGGCTGGGATGCCCAGCCGGGGCGCCCCGAAAGTGTGCGGGGCCGAGAGGGCGAAGGACGGGGGTCACCTCTTCAGATTTGCTGGAGTTCAGCCACGAAGCCGCGGGGCCCTGGCCGTCCGTGTACCCGGCAGGCTCCACCGCTGTTCCCATCTCCCTGCGGTTACGGGTCTGTCCGGACTTTCTGTTTCTTCCTGAGTCGGTTCTGCGTTTGTGTGTTTCTGGTGGTTTGAATGTTGCCGTTTCATCGTGGCCACCCGACCGCGTGCGGTGACCTGTGGGATTCGCTCCTCATTGTTTTTATTCCTGTCGCCCCAGAGGGGTTTCAGATGGGGCGTGGCACGGTCCCACGTGGGTTTTTATTTATTTATTTATTTTAATGTTTTATTTATTTCTGAAAAAGAGAGAGAGGACAGCGTGGTCAGGGGAGGGTCAGCGAGAGAGGGAGATACAGAATCGGAAGCAGGTTCCAGGCTCTGAGCTGTCAGCACAGAGCCTGACGTGGGGCTCGAACCCATGAACCATGAGATTATGACCTGAGCCGAAGTCAGACGCTCAACCAACTGAGCCCCCCAGGCGCCCCCCGACGCGGCGGGGGTAGGGGACAGGCCAGAGGGAGGGGTCAGGACTGGATGAATCGTGGGAGGCTGAGGACGGGTCGTGGGGAGCTGGGTCCACGCTAGGGGCTGGGCGAGCATGGATGGGGAGGTGGCACCAGGCTGCATCCCTGTGCCAGGCTCCCAGGAGGGCACAGAACGAGAGTGCCCATGGCCTTGAGTGCCCTCACGGTTTGACGAAGCAGACAGACACGTTCACAGACTCTGAGCCCCAAACCGACAGAGCAGGCCCGCAAAGGAGGTGCCCCGGGGGGGCTTTCTGGAGGAGGTGGCGCTTGAGCCGGGTGGTGAAGGGAGAGCAGGAGGGCGCGTGGACGAGCAGGGCGCGGGGCAAGGTCGTGGGGGCAGGAGGAGGTCTCGCGCCCACAGGCAGCAGAGGGAGGGGGGCCTGGGCGGGAGGCTGGGACAGGACACCTGCTCTCAGACGCCCCTCCCCCGCACTGGCTCCCAGACGACACGCCCGTGGCCGCCGCCAAGAACATGCCCGGGGACAGCGCAGATCTGTTCGGGGACGGTGCGGCCGAGGATGGCGGGGCCACCAACGGGCGTCTGTGGCGGACGGTGATCATCGGGGAGCAGGAGCACCGCATCGACCTGCACATGATCCGACCCTACATGAGGGTGGTGACCCACGGAGGTGAGCCCGCGACCCTGCAGCCCGCCCCACTGAGGTCCTCAGAGGCTCTCTCTGAGCCTCAGTCTCTTCATCTGAGCCACAGGATTGGAAGCCCGGCGTCCCCGTCAAAGACAGATCAGGGGGCTGCTGGGTCCCCAAGAGCTCCCGCGACTCTGGGCCAGGCTGGCTGGGGCGGCGGGGGTTGGGGGGCACCGGGGGCGGAGCCTGGGGCAGCTCAGAGCACCAGCCACTCACCGGCCGCCTCTCCCAGGGTACTACGGCGAGGGCCTCAACGCCATCATCGTGTTTGCTGCCTGCTTCCTCCCGGACAGCAGCTCCCCCGACTACCACTACATCATGGAGAACCTCTTCCTGTAAGTGGCCGCCCCTGCGCCCCGCGCCCATGGCCCCGGGGAACCCGGCCTGCGGGCCGCACAGGCTCCGAGGAGCCCCCTCCTCACTCCCAGTTACTGGGCATGTACTCTGTGGCGGCCACAAGGCCACACGGCACGTGTGAAAGCGCAGTCCACACCCCGGGCAGACCCTGTCTCTGCTCCTGCACACATGGGTCAGGTCGTTCCCCGGGACTCATGGGTGTGGCTTTGTAATGACGGACTGAGGCCTGGCAGGTGACGAAAGAGCTCAGCGAGTCGTGCCTCACTTCTATCCCAGTCACCGCGGGGACCTCCTCTGACTCGGTGGGGCCCGGGGGCCAGTGGTTCAGAGGAGGGGGGCACTTGCCGGAGGTCAGAGCAGGAAGCAGCCCCAGAAACCAGGGAGCCCCGCCTCCCCAGCCCCCGCGTACGGGTGGGGAAGTAGAGGCTGAGACAGAGGACAGAGTTTTGCTGGGGTGGCTCCTCTGGTTAAACCTCTGACTTCAGCTCCGGGTCGTGATCTCGAGGCTCGTGAGTTCAAGCCCCACGTCAGGCTCTGTGCTGACGGTGCATCCTCTGTCCCCTTCTTTGTCTGCCCCTCCCCCACTCTCTCTCAAAATAAATAGAAATTAAAAATGATAATAAATAGAAAGAAAACTTTTCTAAAATTGCTCAAGGAGAGGATGGGGTTGGAACGGGACCCCGGGCCCGTAATAGCTGGTGCAGTGGACTGTTCACTGCAGGTGCCTCTTCCTTGGCTGTATCTGGGGCTCAACGATCAAGAGACACTAGATGATGTCATGCGCATAAAACAGTTGGTGCCTAATAAATGCTCAGTGAAGTGGTAACTCCCGCTATCATTATGCCCACGGGCGCTGCTTGGGGTGGGCTGGGGTCTGCATCTGCCCCCACCCCAAATAGCTGTGGCCGTCCCCAGGGCAGGCGGGGGAGGTGCCCACAGGTGCTCTGGGGGCTTCCTGACTCTGGCCCTCCTGCCCCCCCCCCCACCATCTTCCACACATGTGACCAGGTACGTCATCAGCAGTCTGGAGCTGCTGGTGGCAGAGGATTACATGATCGTCTACCTGAACGGAGCCACCCCCCGGCGGAGAATGCCTGGCATCGGCTGGCTGAAGAAGTGCTATCAGATGATCGACAGGAGGTGAGTGCGTGGGCTGGAAGGGAGTTGTGAGAGCCACACGGATCAAGGGACCCCGGAGTCCCGGGGAAGGCGGCGGAGCCATCAGACAAATGACCACGGACTGGACGGCTAAACAGACGCCCCCAGCTCTGGAGGCCAGAACTCTGTCGGCAATGACTGTTTTCCAAATGACGCCCCGTTGCGAGGCTCACAGGGGTTAGGATTTGGGGGCCGGGTGGGGGGCGTGGTTCCACACGACCACAGCAGGTGGTCAGAACCAGGGCACCCCAGGACGTCTGTCGGGGAAGGGGGGGCGGCGTGGCCCCCACGAACTCCGCAAAGAGGACTCAGCCTGACAGACAGCCCTGGGGCCTGGGCCGCCCCCCGGAGCACCTCCCTCCCCAGGCTGCCTTCCTCCGCTCCCCACAGGTTGCGGAAAAACCTCAAGTCCCTCATCATCGTGCACCCCTCCTGGTTCATCCGCACCGTGCTGGCCATCTCCCGGCCTTTCATCAGGTGAGGCTGCGCCCCCGCCTGCCTGCGAGGCGCTTCCCGGAGCCCATGTCTTCCGGCTCCTCTGTGTTGGATACGTGTCGTTGCTTCAAGCTGTTTCCATCATATGTGTTGTCAGTATTAAGGGACGAACACAGGAAAAATAATAGCAGACCGGCTCTCACGTGGTAAAGGCTGGGCACCTCTTTTCTTTTTTAATTTTTTTTTTTTTTTAGTATTTATTTATTTTTGAGACAGAGAGGGACAGAGCATGAGCAGGGGAGGGGCAGAGAGAGAGGGAGGCACAGGATCCGAAGCAGCTCCAGGCTCCCAGCTGTCAGCACAGAGCCCACACAGGGCTCGAACCCACGGACCGTGAGATCATGACCTGAGCCGAGGTCGGACGCTTACCCGACTGAGCCCCCCAGGCACCCCTAAGCTGGGTACCTCTTAATGTTATAGCCACAACCTGAGAGGCTGATGCTATCACACCCATCTCACGGATGAGGGCTCTGGGGCTCGGAAGGGTCAAGACACTCAGCCAGGGTCACACAGCCAGGTGGCCCCCCTGCCCCAGAAGTGAGGCCGCCTCCATCTGATCGAGAGCCTGTGTGAGGACCACTGGCACACGAGGAGGGTCTGACCCACTTCCAGCAATAATGTCACGAACCACGTGTGTTTAGGGGTGGTCCCGGGGACCAGGAAGGACCCCCAGAGCTCAGAAAAGCCGTCTGGGTCCCCAGCCGAGGAAGGACACAGCCCAAAACTGGCAAAGGCCGAGGGTGCATGTGGAGGCCCAAGCCCCGCAGTCGTGCCCTCCCCAGGGGTGGTGGCAAAAGCCCTTCATCGTCCCTGTGAAGATGTGTGACCATCTGCAGGAAGCTCACTCGAGGGTTTTGCTGAGGTTGACCCGCGTGGGGAGGGGGTGGCCACGCCGCTGACCTTGGTCTCTGACTTCAGCCGCCCTAGGGGTCACGCCACTGAGATGTGCCCAAGATCCACACTGTGAATCACGTCTTTTTAATAAGCATATATATTTTTCATATTTATTTAATTATTTTGAGAGAAAAAGAGAGAGACAGGGTGAGCAGGGGAGGGGCAGAGAGAGAGGGAGAGAGAGAAACCCAAGCAGGCTCTGCACTGCATGTGCAGTGCCTGATGTGGGGCTCGAACCCAAAAACCGTGAGATCATGACCTGAGCCGAGACCAAGAGTCGGATGCAGGGCACCTGGGGGGCCCAGTCGGTTAAGCATCCAACTTCAGCTCAGATCATGATCTCACGGTTTGTGAGTTCGAGCCCCGCATCAGGCTGTGTGCTGACAGCTCAGAGCCCACTTCTGATCCTCTGTCCCTCTCTCTCTCTTTGCCCCTCCCTGCTTGCATGCTCTCTCTTTTGCGCTCTCTCGCACTCAAAAATAAAATTAAAAAAACATTTTAATAAAAAATAAATAGGTAGATAAATAAATAAGCCAAGGAAAGTGAATTTAAAAAAAAAAGCCAGGAGGGGCGCCTGGGTGGCTTAGTCGGTTAAGCGTCCGACTTTCGCTCAGGTCATGATCTCGCGGTTCGTGGGTTCAAGCCCCACGTCGGGCTCTGTGCTGGCTGCCAGCTCAGAGCCTAGAGCCTGTTTCAGTCTGTGACTCCCTCTCTCTCTCTGACCCTCCCCTGCTCACGCTGTCTCTCTCTCTCTCTCTCCTAGAAATAAATAAAACATTAAAAAATAAAAAAAAAATAAAAAAAAAAAAAAAAGCCAGGAAAGTGGAGGCAGATTCTGAGCGACCCGCGGCCCTGAGGGTTTGTGACTGTGACCCAAAGACAACTCCAATTTGTCCCCTGATGATCTGACACTGGGCAAGCCCCTCACCTGGGTGGGGAACTCCCTCTCCAAGAGCTGCCCCCCCATCCCAGGAGACAGGAACCTGGCCCCACAGGCAGACAGAGCCTTGTTACCTCTGAGACCCAGGTGTCCCGGAGCCGGGGGGGGGGGCTCACCGCCATTTACGGCCCAGCGCCCCCACCAGCAGGTGCACCACAGAATCTTTTCCAACGGATCACATCTCCCCACCTTGGAGCCGATATATTCAGATCTGCCTGCCTGTCTGAGCTTCACACCTTGCCCATGGGCCCCTCAAGCCATTGGGAGGGAGGTCTTCTGCTCCAAGAATAACTGGGTAACGGGGTTGTTTTTTTATTTAAAACTGTGATTTGAACTGCACGAGCGCAGTTGGATTGGCTCATTCTGCCACACGTGGCCACTCTGTGACTCTGTGGGGAACGTAGGTCACGCCTAATCAGGTACCATCGGCCTCTGCGGCACCTGCTTTATTTTGCCTCATGGCCACTGGGAGCGTGTAATTCATCCTGTGTCTCCCTCTGCATCGGGCGCCGGAAAGCCCAAGCCGAAGTTTTATCTCCTTTCTCACAACAGGTCTGAAACGACTCAGCACACTTGTGTAGACACCTGCCTTAAGCTTCCTTTTTTTTTTTTTACCATCACTCAATTATTTTATTATTTACTGTTGTGCTACATTCTCTTGGCCTTCAGTTTGTCATTTAGAAAAATGATTTTGACATTAAAAAAAGCATTAAAATTTTTTTTGATGTTTATTTATTTATGAAGAGGCAGAGAAAGAGAGCACGAGCAGGGGAGGGCAGAGAGAGAGGGAGATACAGAATCGGAAGCAGCTCCAGGCTCTGAGCTGTGAGCACAGAGCCCGATGCGGGGCTTGAACCCACGAACTGTGAGATTGGGATCTGAGCCAACATCGGACACTTAACCGACTGAGCCACCCAAGCGCCCCAATAAAAGCTATTTTTTAATGTTTATTTTTGAGAGAGAGAGAGAGAGAGAGCAAGCAGGGAAGGGGCAGAGACAGAGGGAGACAGAGAATCTGAAGCAGGCTCCGTGCTGTGGGCGCAGAGACTGACAAGGGGCTCAGTCTCACCAACCGTGAGATCATGACCTGAGCTTGATCGACTGAGCCCCCCAGGCGCCTAGAAGAAGGCTTATTTTGTACTTCACCAAAATTAGGTTTAAGTTAGATTTTTAAAAATAATAGTAACCGTGAGTTCGAAGCCACGTGCTGGTGACAGCACCCCGTGGTGCCCGACTGCCGGGTCCCGGTATGGGCTGGAAGAATGGGGGGGCAGAGAGTCTGTCAGCCTCGCTCCCTCTGGGCCTGGACTTCACACGTGTCCCCCCTTCTCCCGCCAGCGTCAAATTCATCAACAAGATCCAGTACGTGCACAGCCTGGAGGACCTGGAGCAGCTCATCCCCATGGAGCACGTGCAGATCCCCGAGTGCGTGCGACAGTGAGTGGCCCCGCCCCGCCCCCAACGCGCCTCCCCTCTCGGTGGCCCGGGAAGCAGACACCAGGCGCGAGTGGGAGCCGCCGACCAGAGGGAAACACGGTGAACCAAGCACACGGGAGGTCAGAGAACACATGGTCCCCGGGCCTCTGGTGCAGGGCGGGGGCCAGTGAGAGTGGCCCACGGCTTGTTTTATAAATAAAGTTTTATTGGCACACGGCCACACCCATCCATGGCTGCTTTGGGGGCTACATCGGAATTGAGCAGCTGTGGCTGAAACTTGCCTCCAAAGTCGAAAATATGTACGACCTGGCCTTTCATAGACAGACTGCCCTGACGGAAGGCCGTGTAGACAAACATGTAGACAAACCCGCATCAGCAAGGGTGTTGCTTTCTGATGACCCTGTTCAGCAGAAAACCAATCTGCTGAGTCGCATCTACACCAGACGCTGGAATACGCCAGCAAAACAGATACTCCCCCCCACCCTCAGTTCCACTATCTTCCTGCGCTAACGCCCTGCATGTATTCATACATGACGAGGGGGCTGTTTCTCCGTGTCCAGAAGGGACGGGGTCCCCCGGGCAGCGCACCTGTGGGGGAGGAGGGCTCTGAGGGGTTGTCCCTTGTCTTCCAGGTACGAGGAGGAGAGGCTCAAGGCCAGGAGAGAGAGGTGTGTGGAGTGGCCGCATCGGGGCCGCGTCCGGGCTGGGCCCACATTTGGGGGCAGCTGGTGGCTTCAGCTCCGCAGGGACCAGTGACACCTGCACGTTTGCTGAGGGCTTTGGGTCAGACCAGGGCTCGATTCCAAGCTCCCTCCCCTCCCCTCCCCTCCCCGCTCTCCCCTCCCCTCTCCTCCCCCTTCCCCTCCCCCCCTCCCCTCCCCTCCTCTCCCCTCCCCTCCCACACACTGACACAAGGCCAGTAAAGAGTTCACGGCCGCCGTGGGGGCTACTGTGAGGAATCAGGACAAGGGGACCCGCTGGTCAGAAATGGGGGCCCCTGGACTCATGACAAAATAAGTCGTCCCCTGAGGGACGGGGCACAGGCTCCATTCTCGGCCCCACAAATGCCCCTTTGCTCACCAGCCGGCTCAGTTTTCACTGGTGGCGTCACCATGGATGGCGGCCACAGGGCCTCGGAACTGTCCCATCCCCCCTTATGCCACCCCCTGGATGGGTTCAGATTCCACCCTGCCCCCCAGAGCTGGGCGGGGCCACGATTCCTGACAGCATCTTACAGCCCAGAAATCCGAGGCTCAGAGAGGGCAAGGCACCTGGCCAGGGCCACACAGCAAGCCGGGGAGAGGGCCGGGGCCTTCTGTAGGCCGAAAGGTTGCCAGGCCAGTGGCAGCCTCGGGGAAGCAGGTGATGAGGGTCCCGGCCCAGGGGCTTCTCAGATGGCAGAGAGAGGGGCGCGTCGCCAAGTGAGGAGCGCGGGTCCCTGGAGGGCGGGGACGAGCCACGGAGTGAGCAGGCGTGGTGGCTCCACACCGTGTCACTTAGTAACCACGGGCCACACGGCGGGAGGCCGAGAGCAGGCAGGATGTGCCGTCCGTGCAAATGGCCCTCTGGGTCTGGCAGCAGGTGGTGGGGGTGTCGCTCCTTCCTGAGGCCGAGGAACGCTCCAGCGCGTGGATGGGCCACACGTGTCCTTCCTCCACCGAGGGGCAAGTCTCTCTGCCTCTCCCTGTCTCTCTCTGTCTCCCTGTCTCTCCCTATCTCTCTCTGTCTCTCCCTGTGTCTCTCTGGCCTCCCAACAGCACCTTCTCGCCGGAATCAGGGCACAGGTGACAAGGTCCACAGAGCAAGGGCTGGACGCCTCTGGGGTGACAGCTGAGATGAATGTTCGGGGTCGTTCCCCCTCCCCTGTCCTGTCCCCCCCCCGCCCCCGCCGCTCATGCCCCTCCCCCCACAGCCATCTCCGCCGTCCTCACCCCCCATGATCTCTGCGTCCTTGGGGCCGTCCCGGGGCAGTGAGGTGCCTCGAGGCTGCAGTGGGCCCGCTGGTCACCCGCGCCGTCTGTCTGTCCCCAGCGCCAGGCTGCCGCCCGAGTTCGTCCTGCCCAGGTCTGAGGAGAAGCCGGAGGCGGCGCCGCGGGAGGACAGGTAATGCAGGCGGTCGTGGCGAGGGCTGCCCAGGCCACACGGCGGGGGGGGCTCTGGTGGCCAGGACAGCAGGGCGCGTGTGGATGGGAGCACGACCCCGGCCGCGTCCTCACTGCGCAGTCTCGGGCCCTCTTCCCTCGGCCCAGGCCATCCCCACGGGGACACCTGCCGAGGCCAGAGTTACATTTAAACCCACAGTCGGGGACTCTTGATCTGAGGGCTGTGCGTTCAGGCCTCACGCTGGGAGCAGAGATCCCTTTAAAAAAATAAAATCTTAAAAAAATTTTTTTTACATTTTTTATTTATTTTTGAGAGACAAAGTGAGACAGCATGAGTAGGGGAGAAACAGAGAGAGGGAGACAGAATCTGAAACAGGCTCCAGGCTCCGAGCTGTCAACACAGAGCCCGACATGAGGCTCGAACCCACAAACCACAAGATCATGACCTGAGCCAAAGTCAGATGCTCAACCGACTGAGCTGCTCAGGCGCCTCGAAATTTTTTTTAACGTTTATTTATTTTTGAGAGAGAGACAGAGCGTGATCGGGGGAGAAGTAGAGAGAGAGGGAGACTCAGAATCCACAGCAGGCTCCAGGCTCAGAGCTGTCAGCACAGAGCCCCACACGGGGCTCAAACCCACCAACCATGAGATCATGACCCGAGCCCAAGATCAAGAGTCAGACTCTCAACCGACTGAGCCCCCCAGGCGCCTCCACAATGAACAACGTTATTTTTTTTTACTTTTTTGTTAATGTTTTTATTTATTTCTGAGAGAGAGAGAGAGCGTGAGCAGGGGAGGGTCAGAGAGAGAGGGAGGCACAGAATCGGAAACAGGCTCCAGGCTCCGAGCTGTCAGCACAGAGCCCGACGCGGGGCTCGAACCCACGAACCGTGAGATCATGACCTGAGCCGGAGTCAGACGCTTAACTGACTGAGCCCCCCAGGTGCCCCCGCGATGAACTTTAATGTGCGCTTTCCGGTGTCCTCTTTAGGACGCTGGCAAAGTGGTGTGGGCAGCACCTGTCTCTAGTTCCAGAACGTTCCATCACCCCAGATGGATCCCATGCCCATTAAGCACATGCTCCCATTACTCCCTCCCCTTTTCTGACACCCATCAAATACTACGATGGGCCCCGGTGTGGAAGACATAGCGGGTTCTGCCCCTCCCCCCTTCTCCCGACTGCTGGGCTCACTTGTTATGCGGCAGGCGCTTGCTTTGTACCAGCTCAAGGTGACGCCATGTCGCCCACACGGGGCTCATGCCCCCCCCCAAAAAAAAACACACAAATAAGGCCGCGCCGTCTGTCTCCACAGGTCTGCTCTGGCCGCAGAAGATCAGGAAACAAGGTGGGTTTCTCCAGATGTCCTATGCGGGGCCCGGCCACGTGGGAGCCGCCCCATGACTTCCTGCCTGGGGGTGGAGGGCTCTGTCCTGGGGAGTCTGAGGCTTGGCTTGCCTGTCCCGGCGCCACACGGGGGCGCCACTGCACGACACCCCCAGCCATCCCCCTCAGCAGTGACTGCAGCCCCGCCCCCACCGCTGTCCAGGGGCCCCGCCTGCTCCGGATGCCAGGGGTGGCCTCTCTGTGGGGCTCATGGAGGCCACCCCCAGGCTCACTGCTTTGCTAGACGTACCCACAGAACTCGGCGAAGTCGTTTCGCTCACAATTACGGTTTAATACGGTGGAGGGATGGATACGGGTGAAGACGGCCATGAGGACAGGGGTGTGATGCCCGCGCCGGGGACCCGGGGGGCGAGCTTCCAGGCGTGGTCTCCCAGGGGATTCCTCCAAATAGCCCTTAATTCGTCCAGCAATGTGTTGCCAATCAGGGACCCTACACCCACATCCAGGGTGTTTCTGGGGTCAGTCCCTTATGCATAGCTAACCACTCACATGGGTGACTTAGTCTCTGCCCCTCCAGAGGTCGAGGTGATACCCCTCCCCCCATCACACTGCAAACCTTCGCTACCTCACATGACACCCGGGTAAACAAAGGCAGTCTTATCGGGCAGGGCACCCCAAGGGCCGGGCTGTCTCCCAGGAGCCGGGAATGGGCCCTACCTTCCTGGGGAATGTGCAGTGGTAGAGGGCTAATCCTCACCCACACTCTGACCCAATGCCACCCATTTGGGGCACCCGGGGGGCTCAGTCATTAGAGCGTCTCATGATCTCACCATCTGTGGGTTCGAGCCCCGCGTCAGGCTCTGTGCTGACAGCTCGGAGCCTGGAGCTGCTTCGGATTCTGTGTCTCCCTCTCTCTCTGCCCCTCCCCCGCTCGCGCTCTTATCTCTCTCTCTCTCTCTCTCAAAAATAAATAAACATTAAAAAAATGTGCTTAGTCTAAACGGTCTTAGACCAGGACACCCCTGGGCGCACTGAATCAAGATCATCTGAACCTGTGTCCGCTGGGCGTGACTTTCACCCCCAGACACAGGACTCGCAGGGAAGTCCTGCATCAGGAGCAAAGCCGGCAGAGACCACAAAACGCAGTTCGACCCTCCGGGAATCCGCAGGTAGGGTGATACGTTAAAACTATTTAAATTATTAAAGACCCAAAAGAAGAAATTGTAGGAAGCCATGGATGGACGGACAGACAGACAGGCGGACTGATGGCTGGGTGAGTGGGCGCAGGGAGGGGCAGAAGGAGGCTGGGTTGAAGCTTCCCTCTGGGCTGGTTGGTGGCGTCAGCCCCAGGGCCCATTCTGCTGAGGGTCCGAGAGAGGGGGGGGGCCCTTTGGAACCTCACCGGGAAGGTGGATGGCAGGCAGCAGACCCTGATGGGCTGGCCCCCTCTCGCTGCTGAGGGCCCCCCAGAGCCGGATCCAGTTCCAGACACATGCACACATTTTCCTTACATTCTTTACTTTTTTTAAAGATAATCAGATGTTTTATTTTTATTTATTTATTTTTTAACGTTTATTTGTTTTTGAGAGAGAGAGAGAGAGACAGCATGAGCAGGGGAGGGTCAGAGAGAGAGGGAGACACAGAATGGGAAGCAGGCTCCAGGCTCCGAGCTGTCAGCACAGAGCCTGACGCGGGGCTTGAATCCACAAACCGTGAGATCATGACTTGAGCTGGAGTCAGACGCTCAACCGACTGAGCCCCCCAGGCGCCCCCATCGTTCTTTAAAAACAGTAACGACAGCCTGGCCTGTGTCTATCCCTCTCTAGCATGTCCTGAGGTGACAAGACTACAGAGAAGGACAAGACAGAAGATTCCAGATGCCAAGAAACCTCTGTCAGCCGCCCTCTGGCCCTGGACCGCATCCCCGCCTTGTCCTGATGCCCCGTCTCTGGGGGGGCCCGTCTCCTCCATCCAGCTCTGAAACCCAGCTTCCGTTTAAGCCACTTGAAAACGTTTTTGTTTGCTTTTGTTTTTAAACAACGCAGTATCTGTGTGTTCCAGAAAAGGACCTGGGTCTCTGCCCTCCACACTCCTGAGCTCGTGGCCGAGAAGAGCCAGAAGCTCAGGGCGTGGCCCGTGTGCCCTCGACGGCTTCA
Organism: Hyaena hyaena; assembly: GCF_003009895.1. NCBI lineage: Eukaryota > Metazoa > Chordata > Mammalia > Carnivora > Hyaenidae > Hyaena > Hyaena hyaena. The sequence continues at coordinate 1,324,253 of NW_024080931.1, read as the reverse complement.
GAGACCCCCCCCCCCCTCACTGCACAAAGTCCTGGTTCAAGACCCTTCTCTCGCTTGTCACCTGGCCCACCCTGGAACCTCGGATGTCCACCAGCTCCTTGGCCGGATCTGGACTCGCTCTTGTGCCTTTTCTCCTAGAATGACCCCTCCCTGCCCCCCGCAGCCCTGGGCACGTGGCCCAGAAGTTCAGCCTCCGCCCCCACTCCAGCAGCGTTGTGCCCCGGGGACCTCCTGTCCGTCCACCTCATGGATTCACACTCGACCAGCTCCCTTCCCCTTCATCTCCGTCTTTGGGATTAATGGCATCCACGGCACATGCGAGCTGCTGAGAATTGTCCCTGCCCTACAGTTACAAACCCGCCTCCCACCTTCTAGAACATTCTCAAGCCCCTTTAATGGATGCCACACCACAGGGCAATCCTGATCATTACCCCCTACTGAGGGAATGAAGTGTCCCCACTTTCCTGATGCACCCCCTCCAACACAAGGTTGGGATGAGCCCCTCGGGTTTCCCACCAAGGGAAACGGGCTCTGAGCCGCGATAAAGGAAGGAAGATACAGCTGGTTGTAGGTTTTCAGTGTTTTGAAGTTCACTTGGGAAAATAAGTCCCAGTGGGCTGGATGCCACAGAGACCTGCAAAGGAGGCAAATGTACCCCGGACGAACGACAGACTTTTCTAATGCGGTCCACACACCTGTCAGGCGGCCTTTAGAGGTAGTGAGTTCCCCATCTGTGGAGGCATTCAAGACAAGGCTGGAAAGGGCTTGCAGAATGTGGTCCTCTGCCGTCCCCTCCCATCCCAAGAGTTTCTGTTTCTAGAAATCTGAGCAGAAGTTGGTGGGCACCATCTCAGGACCCTCTTCTTGGCCTGGTCACTGGCTGCCTAGTGGTGCCCTGGGTATGAGGCTCTTGGCCTGGGGGTCCTGCATGTCGAGGGGCCTGTCCCAGCCCAACACCCAAGGCTCCGCCTTGAAAACGCTGAGTCTCTGAGCCGAGTCAGGCCCGCATCTTCTGAGTCGGCGCCGCTCTGCCCTGGGAAGGCCGGGGTGCCTGGGCCAGGGGGGCTTTTACGTGTGTGTTTCCGCCGTTTCCAAAATGTTAAACAGAAGATGGGACCGTGTTCCAGGCCCAGGCGTGTCCCCTGGAGCAGGAGGTGGCAGAGGCCAGCGGATGGGCCTCTCCAGGCTGCCCCCCCCCCCATTCTGCCTGTCGCCAGGCCGCCCAGAACTCCAGGCCCGGAAGGCGGGCTCTGCGCACCCGGGGCCACACGTGGCCTCCGTGAACACAGCAACTGGGGCGGAGGCTGGAACCTGGCTGCAGGCTGAGCGCCAGGAACCGCTGCCGTATGCCCAGGGAACGGTCACCGAGCGCCTGCACAAGCAGGTGACAGAGGGACAGACAGGCCAACCCCGGCCACTGGGACGCGCCTGCAGCCACACGAGAAATTCCAACAGGTTCCCCGTGGCCCGCCCGCCGCCCCCTGGACCACCAGCAGCCACAGCCGGCGGGCAGGCGGGCCGAGGACCCCAGCTCGGCCGCGGCGGCCCCTCCAGGACAGAGAGGCCCTGGGGAGGCTGTCGCCAGGCGTGAGAAGTCCCGCCGCGTCCCCGCGGGCTGCTGCCCGCATCTCTGAGCGGCTTTGCGAAAGATGTGTGTCTCCAGGGCAGTTCGGCCAAGATGTGAGGGACCCTGAGCCCTGGTCACGAAGGGACAGCGGCTTTTCCTCCCATGACACCAGGATGTGTCCTCAGACGCAGCTCACACGCCCACCGTAAGGACGGCCAGTTTGTGGTTTTCAAACACAAAGCGAGTCGTTATGGTTCCTGCCGTGAGGCTCGGACATCATTTCCGTGGGCTTTGGGGGCTTTATGTGGAAATAAAGACGCGGCAGCTGAGAAGGGCGGGTCGTGCCTGGTGCCCACTCCCCCGAGCTGCGACGCTGGCCTGGGTCCGGGGACAGAGGAGCAGCCCCGATTCCGCACCCGGCGACCTGGGGCGACCTCGCCGCAGCCCTGCCGGGTCTGCCTCTCTGTGACTCAAGCTCCCTTCCCGACCCCAGTCCGCTCGGGAATCAAACTCGGTCAGCGGGTGACACTGGGAATAATTCCGTCACCGGGGGCATGTGGATTATTGTTCGTGTTGCTGAAAGAGAAAGCTCTTTCCTCTCTTACACTCACACCGTTTCCCACACCAGACTCGGGGACGGGGCCCCCACCCTCTCCAGCTCCTGGGGGTCCCCCCGGCATCCTGGGACCTAACTCAGCCCCCACACCGGGCAGACCCCGCAGGTCACCCCCACCTCGGGCGCCAGTCGTCAGGGGTGGGCCCCCAGCTCACCCACACTTCTGTCCCGTGTGGCCAAAACCCAGGGGTTCCCACAACCTCCCCCAGCAGCTCATGGAACTCAGGAAAAAGGTTGACTTGCGTCTTACCTGCTGATGAGACAGGATCTAACTCAGGAATAGCCCGAAGAGGTGTGGGGGGCAGGGCGTGCGCAAGGTGCCCGGAGCCGTCCCTCGTGCAGGCCACCAGCCCGTGGCCCTCGGGACTTCCCAGAAGTCACCCCATCACATAAGCGCAGGTGTGGCTGACGGGCTCGTTACAAACAGCAAAAGGCACTGCTTGCTTTATCCCTCGGACCTGGTCGCCGGGAAGACCATTGTAACGGAAGATTCTCCCTCCCGTCGCCTGGAGGCCCCAAGGGCTTAGGACCGGTGTGTCAGGGAGCCAGATGGGGACCAAGTGCTCCTCTCCCGTCACATGTCACATAGCACGTACTAGGAACAAGAGCCCGTGCCCGTGTCCCCAAGGGAGAGACTGAGGCAGGGAGAGGTGACGGGGCTCGCCCAGGGTCACGGTCACACAGGACGGTCGGGGGCTGTATGGGGCCTCCAGTGCAGGTACAGGGTGAGGTGCACACAGGCTGCTGGGGACAGGAAGGTGTCCGTCCTGGCGCTGGCTTCGCTGGGCAGCACAGGGGCACGGCTGAGGTGGGGGGCACACCCTACCAGGGCTCTGATCACCCTAGGGGGTTTCTTGAAACCTCATTCATACCTTCATCCATACATTCATTCACTCATTCTTCATTCATTCATTCATATATACACTCATTCATTCACTCATTTGTTCATTCACCCATTCATTTGTTCACTCACTCATTTGTTCACTCATTCATTCACTCATTTGTTCATTCATGCATTCATTCATTCACTCATTCATTCACTCACTCCTTCATTCACTCATTCACCTGCTGGCACTCAGGGGTCCTCCAGGGTCCTGCTCCCAGCCTAGTGGGGAAGCTTGACCCCTGGGGACCAGGAGGAGAGGCCAGGTCCTGTCCTGGAAGGAAGGGTCCCCTCTGATCCGAGACCCAATGCAGAAGCAGCAGGGAGCTGGCCAGCGGGCGGACAGCCCAGCCCAGGCAAAGGCCCCAGGGGCCGGGCCAGCAGCAGTGGCTGTTCCAGTGGGACCTGAGCTCACTGAGGCCCCAGCCACACTCTCTCTTTCCCAAATTTACATCAGTGGCACTTAGTACATTCGCAACGATGTGGCAACCATCAGTACTATCTAGTTCCAGAACATTCCATCTCCAGCAGAGGGAAGCCCTATCCCCATGGGCAGCTCCCCAGGCCCTGGCACCCACGTACCTACCTTCTGTGTCTGTGGGTTTGCCCCTTCCGGACCTTTCCCTTAGAGGAGGAGGGAGTCCTGGCACGAAGGCACCGTCACAACACGACCCGCACGGGGTCTGGGGGCCTGGCTGGGAGCAGGTGGGACGGGTGGAGTCCTGGCCTCAGTTGCAGCTCACCCCTGTTCACCGCCGGAGGGGACCCAGCACATGGCCACGTCACCGCGAGACACAGGTGCATTCTGGGGTCGCCTGGCCCGGGGCAGGGGGCTACTGGCTCTGTCCTGTGTAGGACGAGGGGAATCAGGGAGAAGGGCCAGCCCCCCACTTTGCCTCTTCCTCCTCCTCACCGCCCTCTTTCCCGGGGACAGGCCCCCAAGCTTCCTGGGACAGTTTCGAGCCCTGAGGCTGTGTCTCACTTCTCAGGGGGCTGCGTGCGGAGACGAGACGGTTTGGGGCTGACTTTTCGTTTTCTCTCACAAGGGGGCGCTGAAGGCCTCGGGGGCTGACGGAGCATCTCGGGCTGGCAGGTGGCTGTCCAGAGGCCGTCTCCCCCCCCTCCCCCCCCCCCCCCCCCCCCCCCCCGGTATGAACAGCAGCACCTCGTGTGCGGGAGCCTGACAGCCATGGCTTGGCCGGCCCAGCCCTTCTCCCAGCACCTGCTCCCGACCACAGGGAGGTGGCGTGTTGGCCAAGAGCCGGAGCCCAATGGGGTGGCTCCCACTCACCCCCCCCTGCAGCCTCAGAATCGGTCCAACAAGCCAATCACATCCCCCGCCCCCGCCAGAACCAGGGCCGCCGCCGCCTCCCGCAGCCCCCGTGCCTCACTGTGTCCCCGAGCGTGCCCCCCTGAGTGGCCTGTGGCCCCATCTGCCCAGTGTCACGTGTCAGTTTGGCCACCACCCCTCCGACCCACGGCCAGACTCCCACCCTCTCTCACGGGGTGACAGGGAGTTGATTCAAACACAAGCCACTGACCCAATGGCTCTGGGGCCATCAGTCCAGCCACAGCCCACACTTCCGTCCCCACACCAGCCCGCTGGCCTTGACACCTGGCCTGGCTGACGACCCCCGGGGTTTTCTGCGTGGTCACCCCCAGCCGCCTGCCCGGCCCCACTCGGTAAGAGAGAGGGGGGTCTCTGGACGGCCCTGGGTGGAAACAAAACTGAAGTCCCCCGCCTTGCTCCGGGGGCAAGTCAGGCCGCTGCACCCCCGCACTGGGGCGCTGCCCTCCACAGGGACCCCCACGGCAAATCTGCTCAACAGGAGTCGCAGAGGCGTCCCCACCGCAGGACATCGCTGGGCAAGGCGGCAACCGGGCTTGCTCCACCCTGCGTATGCGCCTCCCCCCTACCCCGGGCCCTGGGGCCCCTCCTCTGCCCCGCCCAGGGTGCCAGCCCCTCCTGACCCTCTTCTCTGCTGCCCAGCGGCCTCTGCCCACCCACTGCCCGCCGTGCCGCATCCTGAAGGTGGGAACCAGATGGGCCATGTTCTGGGGGGCCAGCGAGACGGGGCCTCAGGCGAGGGCCAGACGGCAACGAAGTCTCCACCCGGGCACATCTCTGCCTGAGGGGGCCGAGGGGACCGAGGGGGCACAAACCGACTCGAGAGGCTCAAGGAACCATCAGCCCCAGCCCCGTGATCGTTTCCAGGCGTGGCCCGAACCAGCGACCTCACAGGTGCTTTAAACAACAGAAAGTGAGGCCCCAAGTCGGAAATCCAGGCCAGGGATGGGGGGTGGGGGGTGGGCCCATCTGGCTCCAGAGGACCCTCCTTGCAGCCTCTCCCGGCTCCTGGCGTGGCCTCAGCATCCGCGCCCTGGTCGCAGGTGCCGGCTCCGACCTCTCCGCCCTCACATGGTCAGCTCGGCTCCCTGAGTGTCTTCACGTGGCCTTCTTGCCCGGGCACCTGTTGCTGGGTCACCTGTCCGACCCCACCTATTGTGTCTGTGCAGACCTCGTCCTCAGCGAGGCTCCCGCCCCACGCTCCAGGGCTTCGCTCCTGCTCCTGGGGGGACACACTGCAGCCCACGGTAGCCATGCTGTGTGTATCCCCCCCCCCCCGTCTGCCAGCGGGCCCCGGGGTTCCCCCGCTGCTGACTGGGATCTAACCAGAACGTTCTGTTGTCTCCTTCCACCACCGTGTGTGGAGCCCTCTCATGAAGGGGACCTAACACCCCGCCCGGGGTCAGGGCTCAGCCCCACAGGCCTTCCCTGTCCCAAGTCCAAGTCCTGTCCTCCTGACTGGTTTTCAAACTGGGGCCCCCACCACCCCTCCTCCCCTCCTCGGGTTCAGTAATTTGCTAGCACAGCTCACAGGGAAATAGTTTGCATACTAGATCAACTACTTATGTTTTTAACGCTTCTTTAATTTTGAGAGAGAGACAGAGACAGAGAAAGAACAAGGGAGGGGCAGAGAGAGAGAGGGAGACACAGAATCTGAAGCAGCTCCAGGCTCCAAGCTGTCAGCACAGAGCCCGATGTGGGGCTCAAACCCACGAACCGTGAGATCATGACCTGAGCTGACGTCGGACGCTCAACCGACTGAGCCACCCAGGCGCCCAAACACACACAAGATTTAAACCCTTCCCTTCAATGAACTTCACACACTGCAGCCAAACTTGGAGCCAACCTATGGGCAGGTCTGGCTGGACTCCTGCCTGTGGGGGGAATGGGACCCAAGGCCCCCATAGCCCATCCCCCCAAACCACTTCAGGAAGCCGCATGACGACACCCGTACTTTGCACAGAGAACAGCCAGACGGCAGGGAGCCCTCACCCACCCGGTGGTCCACACTCCTCAGCAGAAGGAAGGTGATGGCCCAGCACACACACTTGTCCCAATCACAACCCCTCTGGGAAAAGGGGACGAAAGCGTGGCTAGTAGACAGTGGCCCCTCACACGCCGATGAGTCATCCAGTAACCCCACAAGTAGTTGTACTTCATCCTCCTCAGTGCATCTGTCAGCTACCACTGCGTAACAAAGGACCACAAGCAGTGGCTTAGCACACACATGGTACCTCCAGTCTCTGTGGGTCAGGAGTCCAGACATGGCTCACCGGGTCTGCTGCTCAGCACCACCCGGGAGGCCGCAATCCGGGTGCCAGCCAGGGCTGGGTTTTACCTGCCATCTCCACTGGGGAAGGGTCCGCGTCTAGGGCCACTCACGCGGTTGGTGGGCTTGCCACCTAGGCCACCAGCTGACCTCCATCGCCTCCACTGCGTTCTGGTGGTTGGAACCCACTTCTGGGCCAGCCCACCCTCAAGGACCGGCAGCAGGGAGCTGCGATCCCAGGGGCCATCTCGGCGCCTGCCAGCCAAGGTCAGGGTTGAGAACCATTAGCCCCGCACTGCCTGCTAAGTGCTTGCGTGGGCTGGACGCCCTGGCTAGGGGTGCTGTGACCCCAGAGTAGATCCCTGTGCCCTCGAACAGTAGAATGAGGCACGGGGCTGGGCGGCCCTCCCCAGGTAGGAGACGCTGGGAATCTAGGCCTGCAGCACAGCGGACCCTGGACAAGGTGAATTTTGGTTCCTACGTAGTCTTAGAGAGTACTCCCCCCTCTCCCACTCAAGACAGACCCCTCCACCTTCCACAGAACTCTCCAGGCGCCCGCCATGGTGCCCAGAACAGGTGAGAGCTGCTCAGCACTGGCTGGACGGTTCCATCCTCCGGTCCCTGCTCCCCCTGGGGGTCTGGAGGCACCTGGTGCCACGCGCAGACAGGTGCCGCCGACTGACCTTACATACACCCTCCCACAACCCGCTCTTTGCCACGTGACATATGGGGTCGTGCTGCTCAGTCATCATCTTGAACCCTAAAGGGCCAGGCTGGGTCCTGGGCTGGACGAGTCGGCCACAAGGACAGTCAGGGACGAATGGGGGAGACCCGACTGGGGGCTGAGCAGGCAGCAAGCCGGAATTTACAGAAATGCCAAAACTTGAGGTTGTTAACCACAAAGGGACTAAAAAGGAAAAATGGTAAGTCGGATCTCAATTTTTTTTTTTTTAAAGTAAAAACAGGACACAGCTGAGGAGAAACGTGCACCTCGGTGTACGGAAGGAACCAGGTAATGGAAGGATGGGGCACCACTGAACTCAGACCCCTGGCTCCTGGGAAGAAAGTAAAAGGATCTTCTCCTTGGAACCATGTTCTAGACCCAGAGGCCACACCGAGTGGACGGGGTGGCCGCTATGCCGGGGTCTACGCGCTGGGATGCAGCAGCATCTGAGGCCACACGGGGCACTGAAGACCCCTCTGACTTCACACTGCCTGTCTGGAAGCTTCCATTACAAGCAAGACCCGCCAACCCCCAAGATCAGGGCAGCCTCCGCAGCCCCCTCTTCCCAAAGAGCAGGGGGCAGCAGTGGAGGGGCGGAGACGCAAGGGCCGGGCAGTGGGTGGCCACGGGCTGGCCGCCCAGCCCGGGCCTGAGCACACAACACAGCCACGCGTGGGAGAAGTGGGGCTTTATTTCCTTGAGGCTTGCAGCAGAGATATGCGGGCGCAATGCGCAGAGCTCGAGGATGGGTGCACAGTGGGTCCCACCCCAGCCCGGGGGGAGGGCGCTTGCCAGACCCCACAGCCGTGTCCGGAGGTCCTGGCCAGTCCCAGTGGGTTCCTGCTGCACCCACCCAGGACGGCCTCTGTCCAGCACTCGCTTAACGCAACCTGCAGAGCACGCCGGCCAGGGGCCCTGGTTTTGGGGAGCCTGGGCCTTGGCCACTTTCCCTGGGATGCGCCGCTGCTGGAGGGCGGCACCTGGTGGCGGGCGGTGGCACGGCCCGCGGCGCCCCCTCCACCCTCTGTGGTCCAGGCAGCAGGGCGCCTCAGGGGCTCGCGGGACGCAGGGGCACTGGGCCTTCGCAGCGCGTTCTGGGGCGGCTACTCCTCAGTTGGGAAAGCGGCGCTGGGAGCGCGAGGCAAGGGTGTGACCGGGGCTGTGTGGGCCATCGTGGGCAGCCGGTGACAGGCGCCGCGGAGGAAGGAGCTCCTGACCCGGCACCGGGGCTCCCTGGGCCTCAGAGAGGGACAGACACAGCTTCTGATCGGGGTCCCATGTCCAGCCACACCCTCCCTCGCCGACCGCTCCACACCGACGCCTCGAGGGCTAGGTCATTTCCTAGCTCGGGCTCTGGAGCTCAGCCTGGGGGCGCAGTGAGGGCCGGGCCTGGGTCAGAGGCCGTCTCCACCGCTGGCCCCGCGGGGGCTGCCGCGGCCCGAGAAGAGGCGGGGCCTTGCTGTCCCGCAGAGGCAGGCGGGGCCCCTGCAGGTCCAAGCCCCGGGCGCTGGCTTTGCACGCAGGGGCCGCTCCCCACCGCCCGTCCGGCTCTGTCCCCGGTGCCCACCGATCGCGGGGCTCACGGGGCTCCCCAGGGGACGCTGACTGGGAAGCCGGGGACGGAGGGGCTCTGCCGGGGAAGGCGGCCTCGGCGCGGGCCCCCCACCGGCCTAGCGGAGGCCGCACTCCAGCGCCTGCAGCTTCTCCTGCTCCATGGCGCGCACCAGATCCTGCACGAAGCGCATCTCGGACGCCACCTGCTTGGCCAGGGCCTCGTAGCGGTTCTCCAGGCGGCTGAAGCGGCGCTTGAGCCCGCTGGCCCCCAGCAGGGCGCCCTGGGCCTCCTCCTGCGCCTGGCGCTGCAGCGCCTCGGTCTTGTGCAGCTCCTGGCGCAGCCGCCGCAGGTCCTGGCCGATGCTCTCGTTCTCCTCCCGGTACCAGGCCTCCTTCTCCTCGTAGATGGCCGTCAGCGCCTCGATGTCCTCGTGGAACAGGCGCCGGCTGTGCTCCAGGCCGCGCAGGCCCTCCTCGGCCGCCGCCACCTCCTCCAGCACCTTGGAGAAGCGCTCGAAGCTGACGTACGAGTTGTTGGGCGGCATGCTCGAGTGCGACTTGATGGTGTACTCCTTGAGGCGCGCCGTCTTCAGGCGCCGCCGCTCCGGCTTCCGGCCGCCGTCCTCCCGCCGCACGTTGCGCCGCCGGATGGCCTGCGGCGGGAGAGGCGGGGCCTGGGGCGGGGCCCGCATAGCTACCCCCCCCCCCACAGCCACGCCCTTTCACGGGCGCCAGGCCTAGTTCTGGCACTTTCCTGCTAGTGGCGGAGCTCATTGGCCGTGCCAGAACCCCCAGAGAAGAAAAGGCGGACTCTCTGGCCCTTTATACCGACAGGTCACCCAGTTCTGGAAGTTTCTGTGGGAGGGAGCCCTGCCGTGTGCAGAGGGGCTGAGGACCCCGCCGGGTATCAGAGGGAGATGGCTCCAACACCATCTCAATGCACACCCCTCTCGCCCGCCCCACCCCCCTGGGGACCCTGACCCCACACTCAGGCCTTGTCACGCCTCCCAACCCCGAGAGGGGGGAGCCCCGCCCACCTCACCTTGATCCAGGAATGTTCCAGGCTCTGGGCGATAGTCATTCTTCTCCTGGAAGAGACGGCCCACCCTGGTTAGGCCCACACACACCAAGTGGCCCCGCCTCCCACGAGGCTGTCGGGGAGAACGGAACAGGCAAGGGGTTTTCCAGGCCCTCCCCTCGCAGCTGGGCTCCCTGCACCCACCTGCGGCGCCTCACAGACTCTGGGCCCCTGGGGACTCCCCTCCAGCCCAGGGGCAAGTCCCTGAAATGACCCTGAAGGTGCCAGCACCCTCAAGGGCATCTGCTCCGCACAGCCAGCGAGGGGCCTGCCGCTCCGGGCTCCCCATGCTTTCTGAGCGGTTCTGTTAACGAGGGCCCACAGGAGAGACGAGGCAGGGGCAGGAACGGGCGGCCCGGCCAGGGGAGGACTCTGACCGAGAGGAGCACTTCTCTGGGAATGAGGGCTCGTGAAGCCAGAAGCTTTAGGTTCTCCCTTGGAGAACCCCGGGAGCCTGGAACTGCACACAACACCTTTCTTAAACGTCGACAACGAATCCACACTCCTAAGGACACAGCGGGGACTGAGCTGAGCTGTCCCCTGGTCCAGTGCCAGGCGGTGCCCGACTCCCAGAGACGAGGAGGGGGGCAGCATGAGGATGTGCTCTCGGGGACCTCGGCCTCCCCCGCCCACCCCTCTGCCCGGCCCGCGCTCCTACTTGGGGTCTTTGACGAGCAGCCGGCGGATGAAGTCCTTGGCCAGCTCGCTGGTGTTGCTGAAATACTCCTCGTCGAAGTCGTAGTTCACGGCCGAGATGTTGGTCAGCGTCTCCTGCTTCGTCTCCCCCAGGAACGGGGAGGCGCCGCTCAAGCTGGAAGTCAGACGGTCAGGGCTCAGCGGCTCCTGCACTCGCCCCGCGACACCCACCCCGACACCCACCCCGGGGGCGGCCGCAGAGGAAACCGGATGCGGGGCTCCGCCCCGTCCCCCGCCGTGCACCCACATTACCCTGGAACCTCCAGGCACCCGGCCCCTAGCCTCCAGCCAGCAGGCGCAAACGCTTCGTGCCCAGCCTCCGTCGGGGACTAAAAGGAGTGGGCGGCGGTCTCTAAGGAGGCTCAGAGCCTGTACCCCAAATGTCGAGTGACTACAGAGGGCTGGCGAGCTCCCGGGGGGAATGCCACATCCGCACGCGGCCAGGGCGCCCGGCACCAGAGACCACACAGGACGCCCTGGGGCTCTGGGTGGGTGGCACTGTGACCGACAGTAAGAAGTACACAGCTGGGGGCACCTGGTTGCCTCGGTCAGTCAGGCTCAGTCAGGCGTCTGACTCTTGATTTCAGCTCAGGTCGTGATCTCACCGTCGTGAGATCGAGCCCCAAGTTGGGCTCTGTGCTAACACAGTGTAGATTAGATTTTCTCTCTCCCTCTCTCTCTGCCCCTCAGGTGCTCGTACTCTTTCTCCCTCCCTCAGAATTAACTTAAAAAAAAAAAAAAAAAAAGAGGGGCGCCTGGTGGCTTAGTCGGTTAAGCGTCCGACTTTCGCTTAGGTCATGATCTCGCGGTTCGCGGGTTCGGGCCCCGCGTCGGGCTCTGTGCTGACTGCCAGCTCAGAGCCTGGAGCCTGTTTCAGTCTGTGACTCCCTCTCTCTCTGACCCTCCCCTGCTCACGCTGTCTCTCTCTCTCTCCTAGAAATAAATAAAACATTAAAAAAAAGAAGAAAAGAAAGATGCCAACATCAGGGGTGACTGGGTGAGGGGCATAGAAACTGCACTCTTTTTGCAACTGTTTCATTAAGTCTGATCTTTCTTCAATATTTAAGAAACTAATAAAAAAACCATCTTAAGGAAACTTCAGGGGGCGCCTGGGTGGCTCAGTCGGTTAAGCGTCCGACTTTGGCTCAGGTCATGGTCTCACGGTTCATGGGTTCGAGCTGTGCGCACAGCTCAGAGCCTAGAGCTGCTTCAGATTCTGTGATTCCCTCTCTCTCTGCCCCTCCCCTGTTCACAATGTCTCTCTCTTTCTCAGAAATAAATGAAACATTAAAAAAAATTAAAAAGGAAAAGAAAGGCACCTTCAGGGTGGATTGCTGTGCCACCTGACAAGGGAAGGGAACACAGGAGGTGCTTGCCCGGCGCAGGGGGAGGTGAGGACAACCCAACCGTGGCACCAAGGGACTGAGGGTAGAAGCCCCTTCTGTGCAGAGCAGGGAGGGAGGGCACACAGAGTCCGGTCCCCACTCAGGCCGCACCAGGGGGCGTAGGACCTTCTGAACTCACACTTTTCCCTCCTGCACAAATTCAATCACCCATCCAGCCACCCACCCTCCCGCCCAGCGTGCCGCCCCAGCAGGGCCCCCAGAGAAGCAGGAAGCACGGCGCAGGCACTCACAGGATGTAGGTGATGACGCCAATGCTCCTGGAGAGAACACACGAGAAGGACAATCAGCTCGGCGGGGGCGGTCAGCACCCGGATTCCCAGACTCTCTCAACAGCCCAGGATGCAGAGCCCGCGGCCCACTCTCCGTCCAGGACCTGCCAGGCCTCCACTGAGGGCGCCCCCTCTCCCGCGCTGGGGCCTCAGGGGGAGGTGACCTGAGCTCAACTGCCCACACCACCTATCGAGGCTCAAACTGGGGAGGGCAGGGAGGGAACGTGGAGGGCAAATGTGGCCTCGGAGGCGGGCTGGCAAACTTTCTAAGAACGGTGAGGCAGCCAACGTTTCAGGCTCTGAGGCTCCCAGCCTGTTTTTATTTTTGACAATGGCTTGAAAACAAGAAAACCGCTCAGGGCTCACAGACCTACCCCAGCCTCTGGGCCATCTTTTGCTGAGCCCTATTCTTAGGCAACTGTCTGTCCCGCCCGCAGCCAACAGTGGCATTCCCCCCACCCAGGACAGGCCACACCCCCGCCTGCGGCTGGCTGGGGGTTTCGGGGGCTTTGTCCCGGGGGCTGTGCCGGCACCCCCACTCCCTGCCACTCACCACATGTCGGCCTCCAGACCCAGGGGCTCATAGTTGACAATCTCCGGGGCTGCAGGGACAGGGAGACACGGTGCGGGGTCAGACGCTGGTGCACCTGAGGCGGCACCAGGGACAGGGCCACAGGGAGGGAGTGGCACAGCCCGCCCGCATGGGGCCCCCGGGGCCACGCAGAGCCGTACCCACGAACTCAGGGGTGCCGAAGATGTTCTTGAACTCATTCCCCGCTTCGATCTTGTGGGCGATGCCGAAGTCGATGAGCTTGATGCGCGGGTTGGGCACGTTCTTGTCCAACAGCATGATGTTCTCCGGCTGGGGGCGGAGGAGGGCGCTGATGTCCCGCCGGCCTCGCGTCCTCCCCCACCTCCCAGGCCGGGGCCGGGCGGCCCGCGGGCGGCAGCAGGCCGCACTCCCACTCAGGGCTAAGAGCCGGAGCCCCTTCCTGGACTCCGGGGCTCACCAGCCCCCCCAGGTACCCCCCTCCACCCCCAGGCTCCCCTGCCCCCCTCCAGTCCCCCCCCAGCTCACCTTGAGGTCAAAGTGGGCGATGCGCTTGGAGTGCAGGTAGTGGACGCCGTCTAGGATCTGCTTGAGGAACTGGGTGGCCTCGTCCTCCGTAAGCGACTCTTTCTCTGCCAGGAAGTCGAAGAGCTCCCCGCCCGAGACCAGCTCCAGGATGAGCACCACGTCCGTCTTGTTCTCGAAGATGTCGTGCAGCGTGATGATGTTGGGGTGCCGGATCTCCCGCAGGATGTTCACCTCCCGCTCGATCTCCTCCCGGCTGACCCCCCGGCGGCTGGACGACAGGCGGCGCTTCTTGATGAACTTGGCCGCGTACTCCTTCCCGGTGCCCTTCTGCCGGCACTTCCGCACAATGGCAAACTGGCCACTACGGGGACAGAGGAGTGAGCGGGTCCCGCGAGGGGGACTGGGAAGGGGGCAGGAAGGATGCAGGCTTCCAGAACCTTCTGGGACAGCACCTCCCAGCCCCGCCCCTCCAGGAGTCCACACCGCAGGTGCATCTGAGCACCACAGAAGGGAGGGACACAGCTCGGGGTATGGAAGGGGCGGGATCCACCAAGACCCAGGAGAAAGCGGTGACAGGAAGACATGCTGAGGACCTGCTCGGGGGGCCGATGCCGCTTAGATGCGTGGGCAGGGGGCCAAGGGCTCGCACCCGCCACGCACCACCCCGTACGCCACGTGTGTCGGAGGGCAGAGCGTCGGGGCGGCCAGGAGGGATCTTTATTTTCATGTGATACAATTCTATATGGTTTTGACTTTCTGGCCTATTTCATCATTTTTAAAAATCTAAGAAAAAAGAAATAAGCCACTGACTTCAAAGGAGCTTCTTGCACAACTGGCCGAGTAGAAGGAGCGCACCCATTTCCAAACTGACAGAGAGGGGACAGAGGACGGGAGCCCACGTCTGCAGAAACAGGCTGGTGGTTCCCTGAGAGGTTAAGCACCGTTTCCACGCGCCTCGGCAATTCCGCCAAGTGTCCACCCAGGACAAATGACAGCACGAATCCACCGAGAAGCGTGAACACAAATCTTCCACCAGCAGGATTCACAAGAGCCTAAAGGAGGAAACAACCAAGGGTCCATCGATACATGAATGGACACAGTGTGTCCACCGCGCACATCCCTCAGGTGCGTCCACCGCGCACGCACACGTCCCTCGTCCGCGAGCAGGAGCGAGGCGCCCACACCTGCTGCCCCGTGGACGGACCCTGAACACACGACACTCAGGGAGGGAACCAGACATGAGAGGCCACGCAGGGTGTGAGTCCACGTGCGTGACGCGTCCAGCACAGGCTCATCCACAGAGGGAGGGGGCTTGTGGGTGCTGGGGTGGGGGAGGATGGAGTGACTGCTGATGGGGATAGGGCTTCTTTTTAGGGTGCTGGAATGTTCTGGAATTTAGAGTGATGGTTGTAAAAGCCTGTGAATACACTAAGGATCACTAACTTGTACACTTGAAGTGGCTGAACTGTACCCTATGTGACTTACATCTCGAGACAGCTGTTGCTAAAAGAGACAGGAAGCCTATTTAGCGCCCTCCGGGGAGCTGTCCAATGTCCGGATTCTTTCGCTATCCAGGAACTTAGTTATATTAACTTACTTTAACTCAAGTGCTGACTGAAACAGGCCAGACAGTAAATATTTTTAGCCTTACGAGCCATGTGGTTTCTGTCATAATTCTTGTGTGTTTTTACAACCTTTTAAAAAAATAAAGAACCGTTCCAGGCTCCCAGGCAGGCAGGACCACACTCGGCTAGGGCCAGATTTGGCCCAGAGGCCATAGTTTGCTGACTCCATGTCAGCGGGGACTGATTCCAAGACAGACAGAAAACTTCACAGCACCTGCAGCTCAAGAGAAAGGAGGCTGTGTGAGACCTCAGGACCCGCGGAGAGAGGGAGGAGGAAGGACGGGCTGGCCACGCAGAACGACCCTGAGGACAGACAGACGTTGGGGCGCCCTTGCCAAGCCAACGGGGACCTCAAGAAAGCCGAGGGACCCAACTGGGTTTGTCCGGTAACGGGACCTACCCACGGTGGCGTCTCAGATGTGCTCCGCACACACGCAATTGGAAGATGGGCAGGTTCAAGGTGGGCCAGTGGGAGATGCAAAATTATTAATAACACGGAGGGCTGAACAACAGTCCCTCCAAAGACGCCCGAGTCCAGGCCCTCAGACCCCGTAAGTACAGCAGGGACTCGCAGGAGGGAGCATGTCCAGGCCCCCGAGGCGGGGGTGACCCTGGGTGCCCGGGGAGCCCAGGGTCCCCACAAGGTCCTCACAAGAGGGAGGCAGAGGGTCAGAGGCAGAGAGATGGGTGGACCCCGCGTTGCTGGCCAGGGATGTGGCGCCTCTGGAAGCCAGAAAAGGGGGGAGACAGGGCTCCCGGGGGCACCAGGCCCATGTTACACCCCCGACTCCCAGACCTTGCAGACTATCAATGACTGGAATCATGGCAAGTTGTTACAGTGCTGAGAGGAGACAAACGCTAATCTGAAAGCCAAGTGCACAGGTCAGCCGAGAAAGGCAGTGTTTCCGATCAGGCCTCACCCCCTCCATCGGCCACACGGTGCCCTGGGGACATCATGCTCCTGCCCCCTTCACGTCTCCACTAAGCACCCCCCCCACCTGCACCGGCCCAGCCTAATCCTCTGCCCAACGCCCCTCTGTCCCACAACCGCCCCCCATGGTAATGACATTGAACGCCGAACGTTCACCACAGGCCACCAGCGCTGTGCTAAGCGCTGGACATGTGGCCTCATTTTCAAATGTAAGGATTGTTTTTCCCTGTCTTATTTTTTTTATCTTAAGAGAAACTGTGAGCAGAGGAGGGGCGGGGGGAAGTGGGGAAGAGAGAGGGAGGGGGAGGGAGGGCGGGGAGAAAGGAGGGAGGAAGGGCGAACCCCAAGCAGGTTCCATTGGCAGCACAGAGCCTAATGTGGGGCTCGAACCCACAAACTGTGAGATCATGACCTGAGCCACAACCAATCTGGAAGCTTAACCGACTGAGGCACCTGGGCACCCTCCCCGCTGTACTGAAGCTGGGCCAACAGATGAAGATGAGTCAGGCAAGGATCAGGGAACAGGAGGGAAGACAGTATCAAAAGGTGAACCGTGTCCCCCAAAAATCCATGTTTCAGTCCCAACCCCCCAGCACGTCAGAATGGGACTATCCAGGGACAAGGTCTTTATAAAGAGATGATTAAGTTGAA
The DNA here is from genome assembly GCF_003009895.1 of Hyaena hyaena. Lineage (NCBI taxonomy): Eukaryota > Metazoa > Chordata > Mammalia > Carnivora > Hyaenidae > Hyaena > Hyaena hyaena. Next base: position 1,307,558 of record NW_024080931.1, on the reverse strand, counting down.
ATGAGCTCATAGTGGGGCGCCTGGGTGGCTCAGCGGTTAAGTGTCCAACTTTAGCTCAGGTCATGATCTCATCATTCACAAGTTCGAGCCCTGAGTCAGGCTCTGTGCTGACAGCTCAGAGCCTGGAACCTACTTCAGATTCTGTGTCTCCCTCTCTCTGCTCCTCCCCTGCTCGCTCTCTGTCTCTCTCAGAAATAAACATTAAAAAATTTAAAAAAATTAAAAAAAAAAAAAAGAGCTCAGAGGAGTGGGCCTGAATCCAATCTGACTGGTGTCCTCATAAGAGGGGAGTAGGACAGATGCACAGACGGACTGACAGCCCTGTGAGGCCATAGGGAGAGACACCTCGGAGGAAGCAGCCTGCCGACGCCTTGACCTTTGGACCCAGGCCTCCAGTGCTGGGAGAGCACGACTCTGCTGTTCCAGGCCCCCAGCCCGGCCCCCTGTGCTGTGGCAGCGCGAGCCGGAGGGCTACACACACTCTCCACGAGGCAGAGGCCAGAGCGACATCCACCCACAGACGAGGTTATTTCCCAAGACCGTCGACGCGAACTTCAGCTGGGAAGGAGGAATCCCTCAGCCCCTCCCCAACACACACACACACACCTGCCACACACACACACACCTGCCCCCCCCCCCACACACACACAAACTGCTTCCGGGTCATCCGGCCCCGTGGCCCCTGGGACAAGAAAGCGCAGCCTTGCTGTTTCCACGGCCCTTGTCCCCATGGCGATGCCGGGCAGCGAATTCCCCAAGCCCGTCAGCAAGGAGACCCGGAAGAAAGACCAAGAAGACCACAGTGTGCTGCGGACCCCGCCCTGAAACCCAGCCTGCGGTGGCAGGCGGCTTCAGGGGTGCAAGTCGGCAGAGGGCAGGGTGCTGTCGCGGGCACAAGGACGCACACTCTTCCCAACGTGCGGGGCCCCACGTCGCTGGGACGCTAAATGGGCCCATCCTGGGGTCGGCAGGCGGGAGCCGAACGCCCACCTCTGGATCCAACCCGCCTGGGCTCTGCAGCCAGCAGGCCCCGGTCTCCAGGCTCGAAGCCCACATGGCCACTTCTGGTCCCCACGGCCTTGGGTAAGTGGCTTCCCTCCTCTCAGCCTCCACTTCTGTGTGAAGTGGGGACGATAACGGCGCCAGCTTGTAAGCGACATCTGTAACTTACACAAACTGCACCATAGCCTGCGCAGCATCCTGTGCATTTAATCCTTCACTTCACGGATCTCCGAGAACGTTCTGGATCATTACGTGCCGCAGGGCCATCCCAGATGACAGGCACCAGCCATACGGTGGCCAGCACGCTGGTCCAAATGGAGACGGGGGGTGTAGCAGGGTGGGCTCAGTTGGTTGAGGTTCTGACTCTCGACTTTGGCTCAGGTCACCATATCCCGGTTTGTAAGATCGAGCCCCGTGTCCAGCTCTGCGCTGGCAGCGTGGGGCCTGCCTGGGATTCTGTTTCTCCTCCCCTTCCACCCTTCCTCTTCCAAAATAAACAAACATTTTAAATAAACAACTGAAATGTGTTGTCAGCTTATATCAACACACCAGATTTCAAAAGCTTCATATAAAGAAAAGTGGTAGGGGCGCCTGGGTGGCTCAGTTGGTTAAGCGTCCGACTTCGGCTCAGGTCATGATCTCACGGTTCATGGGTTCGAGCCCCGTGTTGGGCTCTGTGCTCACAGCTAGCTCAGAGCCTGGAGCCTGCTTTGGATTGTGTCTCTCTCTCTGACCCTCCCTTGCTCACGCTGTCTCTTTTTTTCTCCCTCTCTCAGAAAAAAAAGCAAGAACAAAAACATTAAGAAAAGTGGTAGAATTTTTCCTTTGTCCTTTTTATTGCACAAGCAAAAAGGTAAATACTTCAGTCTACTGGGTTAAATAAAATGTATTAAAATTATTAAAATGGACACAGCTACTGTCAAATTTCAGTACACTTCCTAGGTGTTGAACATTATACAGACTGCCTGGCTCTATTTTTTTTTTTAATGTTTTTAATTGTTTTTGAGAGAGAAAGAGACAGAGTGCAAGCAGGGGAGGGTCAGAGAGAGGAGAATTGGAAGACAGGCTCCAAGAGACGCAGGACTCGAACTCACAAACCAGGAGATCGTTACCTAAACTGAAGTTAGATGCTTAACTGACTGAGCCCCAGGCTCCCCTGCCTGGCTCTCTGTTAACGGCTGCATAATATTCCACCCACGGATATAGCGGTTGGTAGCAGTCACTGACGAGGCTTCCCATCCTCTGTTCATATAAATCCTTACACCAACTATCCTACACACCTACACATTCCCACTGAGTTAACTCCTAACGGTGGGGAAACGGTGGATTAAGGGGACTATACATAGGACATTTGCGACTCTTTCCAAGCCACCCTCCAGAGGAGGTCCTAACATGTTTTCAATGCTAAAGAATGACGTTTGCAAGGAGGGAGAGGGAGGGGGGAGCTCCATTTCTACCACTCTGTTAAGAAAATTCCTAAAGGAGGGACTTCAGAATCCCAAATGAGCCTGAAACACTTTCCCAGCCAAGGCCTGATGCACGACTCAGTTATTTACATTCCCTTTTGGTGACATCATGGGGCTGGTCAGCAGCAAACTCACCAAATAAGGTTGGAGACTCCGGGAAGGGAAAAAAAAAAAAAAAAAAAGGATGGTGCCCAGCTAGTCTGAGGCAGGGGTGCTCCCGGGGGGGACAGGAAATCAGCTGCCTGGGTGGAATGGGAAGCCGCCGCTCTTTCCCACAAGAATGCTAAACAATTGGCAGGCGTGTGGGCCCAGACAGAGGCCTCATCGGTCACCTCCCTCAAGAAAGGATTAAATAGAGGGACCGACCTTTACCACCTACCGCTCTCACGCCCCGTTAGGTGCTCCATGTGTTTAACTCTATTTTTTCCCGAAAGAAAGGCAGAGGGAGTGTTGGAGCAAGAATTTGCAGACAGGGCCACCCGACCCCAGAGCCTAAATTCCTTCTGCCAGCACATGACAGTGACTCATTCCGTCTTGGAGAGCGGGACGGGGGACCGGCGAGGAGAAGGCATCCAGAAAGCCCCTCAAGGCCTCCCTCCCGTCCCTGAAGCCCCCCGCACAGTGGCCTGCTCACCTGCCCAGCTCCTCCCCCATCTCATAGTAGTCTTCCACGTCTTCCTGCCTGAAAGTTGACATGGTGGTGGGCCAGCCTTCCGGTGCCTTCCCCTCCAGTGAAAGCCCAGCCGCTGAAGGCTGGGGACACGATCTCGGGGAGTCCCCCAGCTGTGACCCTGGAGGAGCCATGGAAATAGGGAAGAGGTGAGATGCCAGCCATTTCTCCTAGGGAAGAACAACCACTCCTCCCCCCCAAGATAAGTTCCACGCTCCTCACAAAGGGCACATGCATGTGGCGGGCGGGGTACTTTCCTGTGTTGGCACACTCATACACCCCCACCCCCCAGGCCCATGCCTCTGGCTCCCCACACACTGCCCCAGCCTCTCTCCCTCCTGGGCTTCTCCCAACCTGCTCAGCCAAAGCCCCCCTACATTCCTGGCAGTTCCCCCACTCTCACACCCCCAAACCCGGAGGCTCCTCACTTGCCCAACTTGCTAAGGTGCTCCAGTCCCAACACCCACCTCCCTGCCTATCAGCGACCGCAACCCCTCCTCGTCCTCACCCGTTGACCCCCAAACCCCCTGACCTCCACAGATCTAAGCCCCTCCGGGGCGGTGTGCTTGTCCCTAGTCCTGAATTCCTCAGGAACCGAACAAGACAAGCCCCTGCAAGCCCCCTACCCGCCCCTGCCCCCCGCTGACGTCCACCGCCCCAAGGAGACTCGCTCTTGCCGCCCCTCCAAGGCATCCCTCCGGGTACCAGAGGCCCCCTGGCCCGTCTCCCGGCCACATGTGAATCTCCTCCGTCGGTCTCTCCCCTAACCTTGCACACGCTCTGGGGCAGGCCCCTCCAAGGTCTCTCCCAGCCCCGACGACCCCGCTCCAGCGTCCTCCCCAGGCCGCCACGCCCCTCGCGAGCCGGGACCCAGCTCTTTCCCCGGCCCGCTTATCCCAGGAGTCTCCGGACTCCCCCAAGTGACCCCCGAAGCGCCGCCTCGGCCTCCCCCGCCCGCCGGCCACGGGCCGCGCCCGCTCCGCACCGTCCGCGGTTCCGCGCCCCGGGCCGGCCCTCTGCCGCGCTGGCCACCGCCGCCCTCTGCAGCCCAGCCGCCGCGGCCGCCGGGACGCGCCGACCCGCGTGACGTCACCGCGTCCGCCGGCGCCCGCCGTTGGGAGGCGTGGCCCGTCGCCCATTGGTCGGTGCGCCCGCCGCTCGTGACGCCCCTCCCCGCCCGCTAGCGTCCGGTCCCCCGAACCCGGATGCCGCTTCGCCACTGGCCGCCGGGTTCGCCGTCATGCAGCTCATTGGCTGGAGCGGACGTCGGTCACATTTAGGAAGTTGGAAGGCCAACTTCCGGCCCCAGGGCCGCCCCACCCGCTGTCCTCTGACCCGGGTCCTGAAGCTGAGGCGAGATGCTAAGCTCCTCGATCCCTCTCGTCTTCCTGCCCTTCGTTGAGCACAAGATACGCGAATGAAGGCCCAGCTCCCGCAAGGCCGCTCCTGGGGTGGACCTCCCGAGGCCGCTTTAGCTCCCGAATTGCAGCTTCCTTCTCTGTAAAATGTTACCCCCTTTCCTCCAAATACATAAAAATGCAAGATCGGTCGGGTGTGGCCGGTCATGCGATTCTTTTGACTCCCGATGTCTCCAGATAGGTGATAAAACAGCCAGTTAGTATGAGCCAGTCAACAATCCTAGGAGGTAAAGTGTATTACTATTTCCCCCATTCTGCATACGGGGAAGCTGAGACCCAGAGAGGTTAAGTAACCCACCCAAAGCCACACAGCTAGTAAATAGCATGGCTGACGTTCATTCCCGGAAAGACCCGAACCCAAAGCCACTGCAGATGCCATATGACAAAAGATCAAGTCTTTTGACTTTCACCAACCATCCTGACCGCATGGCACACCAGCCTCTCCCGATGTAATCGTTACATCCTACAGTAGTCTGGTACACCAACAGTAACACGTCATCATAGCCACGTCCACACTATTCAGATTTGTCTTCCCTAATGTCCTTTTTCTGTCTCAGAATCCCATCCAGGATCCCACGTGGCATTTAGTCCTTAGGGTCCTCTAGGCTATGAGAGCTTCTCACACTTTCCTGTTTTGAGGACTTTGGTGGCAGTTTCAGGGAGTACTGATCAAGTATTTTGTAGAATGTCCCTCAACTGGATTTGTCTGATGGTGTTCTTACACATGGGGTGATGGGTTTTAGGGAGGAAGACCACAGAGGTCAAGTGCCCTTCCCATGACACCCTATCAAGGGTCCAGAATATCAACATGATGTCACTGTTGATGTTGACCTTGGTTACCTGATCAGGTAGCTCCAGAATATTTCTCTGGTTCCCATAGTATATTCTTTGGGAGTTACGCACAGCCCATACTTCATGAGTTGGGACATTTTTTTTTTTTTTTTCCTAGGAGAGAGACAGCGTGAGCAGCGGAGGGTCAGAGAAAGAGGGAGTCACAGACTGAAGCAGGCTCCAGGCTCTGAGCTGGCAGTCAGCACAGAGCCCGACGCGGGGCTTGAACCCACGAACCGCGAGATCATGACCTAAGCGAGAAAGTCGGACTCTTAACCGACTAAGCCACCCAGGCGCCCCGGGACATCATTTTTCTTAAAAGAAAAACCTGACAAACTATAGTAAATTAGACTTGAGTTTGTGGAAGACATTTTCTCAAAAATGAACAAATCAAGCTCTCTGGGGCAGCTGGGTGGCTCAGCTGGATTGAGTCTGACTCTTGGGGCAGCTGGGTGGCTCAGTGAGTTAAGTGTCCGACTTCGGCTCAAGTCACGATCTCATGGTTCATGGGTTCGAGCCTTGTGTTGGGCTCTGAGCTGACAACTAGCTCAGAGCCTGGAGATAGTCTTTGGATTCTGTGTCTCCCTCTCTCTCAGAAATAAAACACGAAAGAAAAGTTACAAGCGTCCAACTCTTGATTTTGGCTCAGGTCATGATCTCACGGTTCGCAGGTCTAAGCCCCACGTCAGGGTCCATGCTGGCAGTGCAGAGCCTGCTTGGGACTCTCTCAGTAAATAAACTTAAAAAGAAATCAAACCTGTCACTTCAAGGGAAACAAGGGGCAGTATCTTGCCAATGGTAAGCTTTTAAGCTCTAAACTTGTTTCCTGATACATCAGCACTTCTCTGATGAAATCGCTGTTAACAAATGTGACCTTTTAATTTTTTTTGTTTTGTTTGTGAGAGAAAGACAAGAAAGGGAGCAGGGGAGGGGCAGAGAGGGAGGGAGACAGGCGCTGCCCTGTCAGCACAGAGCGGAAGCAGGGCTCAAGCTTGTGGAACTGTGAGATCATGACCTGAGGCAAAGTCAGAGGTTTACCCAGGCTCCCCGTTTAAAAATTTCTAAACATGGTAAATTACCAGTAGATAAAACCCAATTAAATAAAAAGGCCTTTGGGATCGTCAATAATGTTTTGGAGTGTGCAGGAGTCCTGAGACCAGAGAGGTTAAGTACCTGACCTAGAGCAACGAGAATAACACAAGGTCAGTAACAAGACAAATCTACACAGCCACACAATGTAATGGGTCAGCCCCTGCAAATGGAATGGGTATCTGACAGAAAATGCACAAAGTGGGGTTACCAAGTACCACAGGTGGCCTAGTTGTTTCTCATCGACTTTAAAGACTTCAGTTCTCAATTTACCATAGTCCTATCTTTGACAAAATTACTGGATTATTAAAAATGTGCAAAACTAAATGCCACGTGTTTCCTCGACTGGATCCTGAAACACAAGCACCACCAGATGGGCCACCACACTTAGTACAACTTTTCTGTAAAATGTGAACTTATTCAAAAACAAGCTTAGTTTCCTAAAGAGCACAAAATACTTGTATGCCTATCAAGCAAGGTTAGGTCTTGACATCCGCATTTCCCAGCGCGGATGACCTTCTGGTCATTCGATGCTGGGGGTCGGAGACCAGAGCAGTGCCCTCCCCTGCGGTCATGACATTGTCATCCCCGGCTCCTTCGAAGTGCTGAAGGGAGTCCCCTACACGGTGAAACACACGAAACGCCACCGCAAACTCCCACACATCCCCCCCCAGGGCTGCATCACGGTTGAAATGTTTGGGTGTTTGGGACGGTCCTTAAGCCAGCGAAAGGCACGAACTAGATGTTAATCCTCCACTGCCTAGAAGTTCACATCACATTTAAGGTTAAGTCTAATGCCCAATGTTAACTTTTCTGATAACCAGCTGGCTGGGTAAGACAACCCACCTGGCAGCTGACGGTTCTGTGACTCCCCCTCACGGACGGTCTAGTCCGAGCCACCATGATCGAGAAGGCACCTCCACAGAAGCAGACTTGCAAGCTTACAAACTTGGGGCCCATTTCCAGCACCAGCAGGGACAAAGGGGGGTGGCTGTCCCTCTGCACAGCCCAGTTGAACTGCCACCATCATGGTGGGTCCCGCCAGACAACAGGTGTGAGCAGGAGCCATGTGTGACTGCTGGCGGGGCCTCCGCATCTGGGCCCGGCCTCCCAAAGGGTACTTCAAGGTCAGGTGCAACCTTCAGCGTTGCAGCACTTGGAAGCCCGCCGCAGGCTGGCTGGACAAGAAAGTCACATGGACACACAGTCACCACCATATCGAATTTATTATTCCAATGGCACTGATACAGCTGGGGGCGCTCACGGTGGCACCGCACGCACCTTCCTGCCTCCTATTTTCTGTCCACAGAAGACGGTCTCCCCGCTTGTCCTTCCCCCTTTTCTGGGGAAAACCCACTACGGGCCATTTACCCAAATAAACCTCTTAATGCGTTAATTTCGTATTTTTTGGACATTTGAGTTTCTGAAATGGAAAAAAAACCCTGTTGAGTCCCACCCGCCTCCCCACCCCCAGCGGCCAAGCCTGTCCCGGCTGCCAGGGCATCTCCGTAGCCTCAGAAATCCTGAAATAAATACCGGAGGAAACGGCATCAAGCGTTCACGTTGAGCGATGGCACGGAGTGAGCCCCAGAACCGCCAGGTGGTCACTGGACAGTCTCGAGGTGTTGTGGACAATGCGAGGGCCGCTGTGGTCGATGTCAGCCGAGTGCAGGGGCTGTGCTGAGTCCCACGGGGGGTGGGGGGTGGGGGGGGGCTGCCAGGAGGGCAGCCTACAATTTGTCCAGGAAGTTGTCCAGAGCGGGGATGCCCTCCTTCAGGCCCTTGCGCTTACGCGTCTCGGCCACCACCTGGCTGGGACGGCTGGTGTTGTCAAAGGGATCCCCAGGCAGGATCTGCCAGTGATCAAAGACGCACTGGGGGAAGGCCTGGCCACCGGTGTTGGACCTCAGGTCAGCGGTGAAGCCTGTGGGGAGGGACAGGGCTCACCAGCTCACTCCAGAAACCGGCTCCTGCTGCCTCAGCAGCCAAGCCTGAGGGGACGGTGGGCACGCAGAGGTAACGAAGCCCAGCCACCCTGACCAGTTGAACTGCCGTTTAAGACCGTGCCTGTATGTGCCCCGGGCCTTGCACTATAGACCACTGCTAGGAAAGCAAACCACGCAGGCCACTACTGGGCCTCCACTGCTTGCCCACGGGCTGAACATGAGCTACAGCCCACCCGCTTGCTAACCTTGATCTGAACAGGTCACCAGATCGCATGTCTTCCTCCCCCAGAAATCCACCAGCTCTACATGGTGAGCAGACTACCTTCCCCCACAACTGTTCTAAGCCACCTCCAAACGGGCCATGGTTTGCACTCCATCAGGGCCTCTCAGACCTGCTCTAGGCCTTGCTAGAGGCAAAACCAGGCTGCCCGCAGACCCGTGGGCACTGCCCGGCACCAGCTGGCCGTCCCCAGCCCCACTCACCGAAGGACTCGTTCACAGGGAGATAGGCCTTCACGACAAACATGGGAGTGCCAGCCACCTGGGACTCCTCAAAGACGTGACCCCGCTTCCTGTTCAGGACACCATAGATGCCACCAACCACTTGCTCAGGACACTGTCAGGAAAGAAAGACTGTTTTTCAAGCATCTATTGAGTAAAACAAGACCCAGAAACGCCAAAGGAGCAGCCTCCACCCCCACCCCCAACCTGAATCTCCACAAGGTAGATGGGCTCCATGAGGCGGGGCTGGGCAGTCAGCACGCTGGCATAGAGGCAGCGCCGGGCGGTGGGGATGATCTGGCCGCCGCCGCGGTGGATGGCGTCCGCGTGCAAGGTCACGTCATGGACATCAAAGCGCACACCCCGCATGTTCTCTTCGCACAGGGCTCCCTGCAGAAAATGGCGAGAGCACCATCAAGGTCCCGCACCTACTGACCCTTTCGCTCTACAACAAGGGATAACGCAGCTCTGTGCCAATGCCCAAGGCCCCACCCCCAACATAAAGTGTCACACTACCCTACTTGGCCTGCCTAGGACGCTCCTCCCAGAAGGTAAGACTCCAAGCCTCACTTCCCCTCACGGAACACGTGACTCCCAATTCCCATTAGGTGTGAGCCTCGCTGGCCCGAGAACCCCACAGCGAACTGATCTGTCACCAGCCAGACAGTAAGGCGGCCCCGCACCTCTTTGGTGGCCCACTGGAAGCCAGCGACCACGCTGTCCTTGATCTCGTTGAGGTACTGCACGCCCTTGGTGATGTCCGTGAGGACGTTGGGGCCGGTGCCATCGGGCCCAAAGCACCAGATCTTGCGCGCCTCGGCCACGTCCCACTCGTACTTCTCGGCCAGGTAGCGGGCACGCTGCTTGAGCTCCTGGCGGGCCGACACCTCGCCCTTGTCGATGTCCTCGGCCAGGCCGTCGGGGAAGGGCCGCGCCTTCATGTACAGCCGGTTGTGCTTGTTCGGGGACTTGGACAGGCAGAGCACGTTCGACTCCTCGCTGACCGTCTCCCGGTAGGACACCACGGGGTCGGATTTCTGCCGGAGGAGCAGGAGGGTCAGGCCGGCCTCCGGGAACCAGGGGCCGCCCGCGAGGGACATCCAGACGCCCTTCCTGCAACAGGACTCGTGAGCGTCTCTCACACACGTGCGAGCTCAGGTCCTTGCGAAAGCAGAGCACCAGCAGCCGGGCTCGTGTTCACTAGCTTTCAGGAAGCACACCCCTCACGCCCCACCCTCCGGGGCGCGGAAAGCCTACACAGATGCCGCTGTGAACCTTGCAATTCACCCGCCAGGAACACGTCAAGGAAAAGGGAATGGAACGGCCGACCGGCAGAGCGCAGCCTGAACCCCGCACGACGCGACCGCTGGCTGCCCGCCGTGTCGGGACAACAGGCCTCCGCACCTTGATGGGGATGCACGCGTGGTCCTCCTCCAGGTCCTTCAGGCAGATCTCAAGGTGCAGCTCGCCAGCCCCCGCGATGATGTGCTCCCCCGACTCCTCGATGATGCACTGCAACCGATGGAGGGAGAGTCAGACCCCGACACTGACCCCAGGACACTCGGGGAGCCCAAGAAGTCCTAGGCTGACGGGCGGAAAGCAGGTTCCAGATATGCTCCCCGGCTGGAGACGGACCCCCAGAACTGAGGTCTTCAGGGAGGTAGGCTCCCGGAAAACAGCAAGAGCCCCCAGGCGCTTCGCTGGTTCTCAGCCTCAATCTTCTGGAATGACCTACCGTAGAGCCACACCACAGAGACCTCAGCAGCCTGAGACAGAAGTGGACGCGCACTGACTCTCAAGTACTTGCAACCCCGACTTGGCGTTTGGCCTCAATACACACACACCAGAAACTAACCGCTCCCACGAGGAGCGCTGCCTCTGCCAGGGCGCCCACCCACCTGCACCATGGGGTCCGACTTGGCCAGGCGCTTCAGGCCCTCCACCAGCTTGGGCAGGTCGGCCGGGTTCTTGGCCTCCACAGCGACCCGGACAACAGGGCTCACGCTGAACTTCATCACACGCATGTTGTGGGCGTGCTCAAAGGTGGTGATGGTGCCCGTCTTCACCAGGAACTGGTCCACACCCACCAGGCCCACAATGTTCCCACAAGGCACATCTTCGATGGGCTCCACGTAACGGCCCATCATCAGGATTGTTCTGGGGGAGACACCATCAGTGCCTCAGATCTCCTGCCATCTGAGCCCGTGGCCTGTCCACCCCCAGGGCCTGAGACCCACCAACTTCAGGACACTGAATCCTATTGGGACACCAACTTGCTCGTTCCTACCTCCCCCGGTTTAGGGCACCACACCCAGCCCAGGGCTGTCAAACGTCAGACCTGAGAGCCAAAGGAGCAGAGGCATGGGGACCCCAGGCCGCTGGCGGGACAGAGGGGCTGGGTCTTCCCCCTCCCCTTAGGTGCAGTGCTGGCGCAGACGCTACCACCAGGGAGGCCCCTAGAGGCCTCGCCAGCTCTCCAGGCACCAGCCCAAACTGTGGCACAGGCGTGTCCGAGGCAGAACGAGGGCTCTGCCCGCTGCGTCTGGAGCAGCCCATCAGCTTCACCAGTTCCTTCACCCTCTTGGGGCCGGAACACCTTCCGTCAGCCTATCGCAGGGCAGGGGGCCCGCAGAGGGCCGAATGGCAGCCCCTCACCTCTGGATGGGCTTCAGGTATAGGTCCTCCTTCTTCCCAGGCGTGTAGTTGGGCCCCATGATCCTGACCTTCAGGCCAGTAGACACAAGCCCCGAAAATACACGGCCGAAAGCATAAAACCGACCTTTGTCGGAGGTCGGCACCATTTTGGAAATGTACATCATAAGGGGGCCTTTGGGGTCACAGCTTTTAATGCCTGAAAAAGAAGAATCCCGAGAGTGTGTGTGACTCCCTTACCGCCACCATCCCAGAACCCTGACGCTGTGAGTGGCAAGGACCATCACCCCCAGCCACTTAGCCCCAGGCTGCTCCAGCCCTACGCTGGGGGACGTCCCGTACCCATGGCTGCCTCGTCATCCGGGGGCCCCTCGTACAGGAGCTCGCAGCGGTACTTCTGGGCTGTCACGGGGGAAGGCAGGTGGATGGTGATCATCTGCAGCAGGGCGTCCCCAGCAGGCAGCCAGCGGCGCATCACAGCCTATGGAAGGGGACAGGAGGCTCTAGATTGGTCCCTGCCCTCAGGATCCCGGGCTGAAAGTGGGTCTCAACTGGCTCAGGTGCGAGGCTGCCCCTCCCAGAGCAAGACCAACAGCGCAGGCCTCCACCTGCCCTGCCGAGGTGGGGCTGTGGTGTAGGTGTAGGTGTGGACGTGGTGTGGGTGGGACGCCCACCCACACTTGCCTTCAGAAGTGGTTTGCCTTCTTTATCTTTGTCCTCGCTGTCCAGCTTGATGTCCAGCTTCTCAATGAGTTTCGCGGTCTCCTCCTTCTTGAAATTCATGATCGCGACAAATACCTAACGTGCCAAAACACGGTTGGTTTGGAAACACGCTGGGAAGCCCGAGGCTTCTTCCTGCCACACAAACCAGAGCCTCACACAAGGCACGGGCAGTCCTGCAAAGTCCCACAGCACAGTCCCGGGAAAAGCAGAAAGGGCGATCACAAAACGCAAATCTGCTCTTCTGTGCCACAGATGTGTCCTAATTCACCCTCCACTCCCTAAACCAACAAAGCCCAAGCTGTCTCCTGTCTCCTACCTCTACACCCCCAGCCAGGGAGGTGAGCTCCCCTCCACCAGGAATGTCCGTGGCTTGCTTATCAGGGACCCCAGGGCCTGAACCTCTACCACTGTGCCCTCACCCTCCTCTGGCAGCCACCCTCCGGCCTGGCTGTGCCCAGCCCCAGACACCCCATCACCTGCCACAGCAGGTCGGGGAGCAGGTCCCCCAGGAGCCACCAGCCCCATGGACAGCCCAGGGGGTGCACATCTACGAAAACTCTCGGCTACTCACTTTGAAGATAGGGTCCAAGATGAGCTGGCAAAATGTCCGGGGCAGCTTCTTGCCATCAGGGCTGGTGGCTGACTTGCTGAATTTACCGTTGGCTGGATCGAAATACCTGGCAGATGAGACTCAGCTCAACCACAGCAGGACCCAGGGGGTGGGGAGGGTACCATCATGCAGGAGCCCACTCAACCCCCTCCCCACTGCCACCCAGGGACCCCCACCAGGCAAGCAGGGTGCTGCAGACGCCCCTGCTCCTCGCACGAGGCGCTCACCGGTCACCCCACAGCTTCTTCATCATGTCCTCCACCTTCTTGGCCCGCTCAGCAGGCCCCAGCTGGCCCTCGCCCTTGGCCGCAAACTTGGCCACATACATCTCTGCAAACTGCTTCAGGGTGAAGGCCCAACCGTGCAGTCCAGACCCAAAGCCAACAGTGCCAAGTACAGGGTCGATCTGCAAGGGCGAAAGGAGACAAAGCTGTGAGTGGAAACAGGTGGACAGAAAGCACAAAGGCCCCCCCCGCGGTGGGCCTCAGACATCAGATTTCTTCAGTAGCCATCAGGTCAAAGTGAAGAAATTTCAGTCATCATTGACAGGACCCAGCTCTGCTCATGGCCTTGGGGGCGGGGCAGACTCAAACCCGTGTCTACACAGAGAACAAACCACCCTACAGCTTCTCCACAAGTCACTGAGTGCAGCAGGAAGTTGGTTTCAGAAATGGTCCACCCCGTTCTTAGTTACCCTAACGCTCCTGGCCAGCCCACTGTCAGAGATGGCAAGAATCCAAGGCCCCCTAGACTCAACAGCACTTCCAGGGCCTGCAACCCCCCCCCCCCCGGAACAGTCACAGCCCCCACAACAGAAGGACCACGGCTCCCCCAGCAAGAGGTGGGATGAAGTACTGGGAACACAGGCAGACAGCAAGCCGGCCGAAGAACCCTGCATCTCAGCGGGCACACAACGCACCATGATGTTGCCCATGGGGCCGCTCTCGCCCTCCCCGTAGGTGGAAATGATGACGTTGACGTTCTCGACGATGCGCTGGAAAGTCTGGTAGAGCTCCTCTGGCTCCAGCTGCAGCTCAAGCAGGGCGCGGTCCATTTTGTTCATCATCAGCACGGGCTTGATGCGCTCGGCAATGGCCTGCCGCAGCACCGTCTCTGTCTGCACGCACACACCTGGGGACCAGTGGCCCAGTCAGCCAGGACCAGGACGGCCCCACGCTCCAAACCACACGTGAGGGAGTCCACTACTTACCAGACACACAGTCCACCACCACCAAGGCACCGTCGGTGACACGGAGGGCGGCGGTCACCTCCGAGGAGAAGTCTACGTGCCCAGGTGAGTCGATGAGGTTGATGAGAAAGCCAGAGCCATCCTTGCTCTGCTTGATAAAGTTCAAGTCGTTCTCCGAAAGCTCATAGAAAAGGGAGATGGCCCTAAGAGACCAGGGCAGGTTGAGATGGAGGGAAGCCACATCTACACCGCCCTCCCCATGACCCCTGGACTAAGGCCCAGGTTCCCTGACTAGGAGAGTCAGCAGAGCTTTCTTAATCCCTACGGGAATTCCTCATAAGTTAAGAAACCAGGTTCAAATCTAGAAAACGCGCTGCAATTTGTTTCCTCTCCCCCAATCACTCCTCCCTGGAGACTCCAGCCCCCCCCACACAGACGCCATCGCCCTCTACCAAGGAGGCCCGGCTCCCTAGTACCTGCTTTAAAGACCAACTCCTAGGGACCTCCCCATCCAGTCCCCTCTTCCTGGTTACTCCCAGGCTCAGCAACCCAGACTCCAAACATGGGCCAGGTGACCCCAGACCACCTTTCACTCTCTGCACCATCCACTCACAGCTGACACATTAAGTCCCAGAACCAACGCCCCAGAAACACCTCACAAATCACCAACTAATGACAGGCGGCGATCATGGGTAGTTTGCTCTGGGGCTCACTATGGACATCTAGGGCCACAAAGTCACTGGGGAGCCCTATGCAAAGCAGGTGGTGACAGCATGATCATCCAGAACCACCTGCCAGGACTTGACCAGGCAGCACCTGGAAATGAGGAAGCCCAGGGGCAAGCCCCTTCCTCTCTGATACTCCCCAGTCCCATCACCGACCTGTCACACTGGCTGCAGCCTCCCCTAGCTGGGAACCTCATTCTCCCTCGTCAATACCCAGCCCCCAGGGTGTTCATGTCATCCCCTAGCGGCCTTGGGGACAGGCTGGGGCCTGCTGTCCAGTCCGCCCCCCGCGGACCTGGGTGAGCACTGCCACCCCCCCCTCCTCACGTTGACTTGATGGTGATGCATCGCTCTTGCTCGTCCTTCCGGGTGTCAGTGAAGCGGGTCTCCCCAGCGCGGGCGGAGGCGATGATGCCAGCCTTGCACACCAGCGAGTCCGTCAGCGTGGACTTGCCATGGTCCACATGGGCGATGACAGACATGTTTCGGATGTTGGCCTTCTTGTCCATGATGGCCCGGATCTGATCTACTGTGAAGTTCACCTGAGGGGTGGGGAGAGGGAGGCTCAGGACGGCCTTGGGACTTCAATCAATTGTGACCTGGAGACCTCGGCCAAGAGTGAGCTGGATCTGGGTCAGCCCCAACTACCACCCGGACTGCGGTCTCTGTGCTGACGCCCTCCTAAAAACGCCACCTGCCCAGGTCCCAAAACCAAGCTCTGCTTATCACTTACAAGCAACGACTCCTAACGAGGGCTGCACAAGCAACAACAGATTTCCTGTAGCCGGGATGGACCCATCAGAAGGCTCCGCAGCCCCAGGAAGCCAAGGGGGAGACAATACTCCCCTCAAAACCCCAGCCCTGTACCGCGGGAGTCCTCCCAAGCGTCCCCCAAAGGGCATCTTTGAGATCCAAGGTCACCCGTGCACCTGGCGGTCAGACAGGGCCCCCCGCCCCTTGGGGTTTCCACCCACACCTCCCCCGGGACGCGGACAGCAAGCTCAGCCCCAGCAGACGCCAGCCTCCATTTCCCGGCTCTGTCAGCCTTTCACAGTCGAGACGCGCGGGGAGAGCAAGCCACCGAGCCAATGTCACACAGGCGTTAGGGGAGCTTTCAAGAGGTCGTCTTCAGCTCTCCCCGCTGTCCCACCTGCCTGCCACCCACGGCACCCGACGGAAAGCCAACTCGAGCTCGCGACCCGCAGGTTACATAAGGCGGCTCCCCTCGCCCCGCCGCACACAGCGCCCGCCATTACAGCGTCTGCCACATCATCATTACCCTCTCCGCTCCCCCCGCCCTCCCCCGCGCCCCGACTCGGCCCCAGATCCAGCCCGACCCGGGGTCCCGCGAGGCGGCGGCACCCCCCGGAAGCGCAGAAGGGGCTCAGCGAACGGCACGACGCGTAGACATGGCGGCGGCCGCTTTCCTGACCCGGGGCCCGCCGGCGCCGCCATGTCTCCCCCAGGTCCGGGCGACCCCAGTGCCCCAAACCCAGGAGCGCCGGTCCCGCGGAGGCCCCGCTGCCGTTCTGGGCCACCAGCCCGACGGCGTAGCTTACCATGGTGGCGGATGGCGGTGGATTCTCCCAAGCAGATCCGAGCGGGGCGAGTCGCGCCGAGGATGGCGGCGACGACGGCGGAAGAGAACGTTGACGTCAACACCCGACCTTTTATAGGCAGAAGCCGGTTGGGCGGATCATCTGACCGCGCTGCGGGGGCGGGGCGAGAAGGAACGCCCTGCGCAGGCGCAAGGAAGCACTCCTCCGGTTAACCCTTCAAACGCGGGTGCGGCTGCCAGAGTTCTCGGGGGCGGTGGTCTACCGGAGCTGGGCGTGAGCCTCCGGAATGCGATACTCAGGTGATAAAAGCGAAGAGCACCGTTTTAGCTGAGACTATTAATCGTGGTAACTATATCGGCTTGCGAAATGTCAAGCACTTCTGCTAAAAGCACTTAACAATGTGAAATGGGTCTGTGGATTGTACACGAGTCAGTTTTCTGGTTCGCTATTATGTAAGACGATGCCACTTGGGGGAAGGTGGAGGAAGGATACTCGGGGCCCCCAGTACTATTTTTGCGACTATGTGCCTATAATTATTTCAAAATAAAAACGTTTTTTGAAGGCAGGTATTAATTCATCATGAATTCCACCACTTTACCCGTTCGTACACTAGGTACTCGGATTTTTCTGTGCCTCTTTTTCTTCATCTGTAAAATGGGGTAATCACTACTAACTCACTGGGGGAGAGTAAGATTGACTACATACGTTCAAAGGGATTAGCACCGTGCCTGACACAGCACTCAATACATGTCAGCTATTTTAATTAGCTGTTATTGCTATTAATACAACATTTATTTCAAGGGCTTCGTTTGCTATGTCTCAGGCATGGGGCTCAACGCATTCCAGATGTAATCTCATTTTCTATTTCATTTCCTCTCTAGCGGGAGGTGCATAAGACTATTTTGCGTTTGTGTCCTAATCTGACCCTAACAAACTATTGCATTTCAGATCTTTGGCTCGAGGGAACAAACTGAATTCCATTCATTATCTTTATCCTTTATAAAGAGCCAAGCCCAATGCCTGGTATATAGTAGGCTCTTAGTATTTCTTATATCATCCATGAATGATATTTTCATTAGCACAAATAAACCCCCTGAGGAAAATCTTCCTACTCCCACGCTGTCAAAAGAAGAGGGATTACACTGCTTTTCCTCGGCTGGTAGAAGGGGAGATAAGCATCTGCAAAAAAAAACAATGCAAGTTGGAATCTGAACTCTGAGCCCGTGCACTCCTTCCCAGGAATGTTGTACGCATTTTGCTTGTAAAGCGTTGTCCAGTCCTGATTGCATTTACCCGAGGGTCAATCGGGGTCTTTAAACACCTACATCTGTGTTCATGACACGTTTTGATGTTAATTCTACAAGGCAAGTGCATGCGCCATTTGAAGGACACGTTTTCAGCACATGGGTCTCCAGTTTCCCTTTCTTGATAAATTTCAATCTTAAATGTATTGCGCACCCACTGTGTACTGGGCTCCGTATTAGGCACTTCGCAGCTCGCCCTTGCACGTTTGAGCATTTCAGAGATGAAAAGCAAAGGTTTTCGTTAAGGGGGGTTCAATTTGCTCTCAAGTGAACAGAATGCTTATTACGAAAATTTATGAAGAAGCGGGGGAGAGTGTAAGGAGAATAGTGAGATTGAAGCCCTTCCTCCGCTGTCACTCTTCATGGGGAGGGGTTCAGCCCCACAGCTGCCGGGATGGGACCAGGTGCCGTACCTGTCCCCACCGCTATTCCCAGACCCACGTCTAGCAGAAGCCTGGGGGAAGTACCGGGCTTCAGCAGAGAGCAAAAGCAGCTCCAGCCAGGTTCAGGGTCTGCAGTAATAAATACAGGCCGAGGTAAAGGGCGGGGAAGAACCATGAGAAAAAAGTCACCTCTGCAGGGAGGCTCAGCTGCGCATGCGCCAGCCAAGCCATCTGTACCTCCAGGAGGCGACGGCAGCGGCCCCTGCTGCCCAGCACCCGCCATTGCACGTCCCTCGTATCTGCCTTTTGATGCACTCGGATCGCTTATAGAATGCCATTCACCGCCCTTTAAATTAATTATTTCACTTAATCTTCCTCACACTCTGAGCTTTGACTGAGCTCCTTTGTGCTGAAGATAATTGACGCTCAGAGAAGTTAAAGGATTCGATCAAAGTCTCTCGGCTGATAAGAGAAGAACGCATTGACTGGTATATATGTACATATACTGATATATATATATGTGTATATACGTATATACACACATATACTGGAAGGTTCTTCAGCCTCAGGAAGGAAGGACAGCCAGCCACCTGCCACCACGTGGATGGACCTGAAGGACACCGGGAGCAGCGACAGAAGCCAGACACAGATGCACACATCCTGCATGACCCCACTCACAAGAGGTCCCTAGAGGAGTCCCGTCCTCAGAGACAGAGTAGACCATGGGAGCCCTGGGGAGGGGCGGCCACCCAGGGGGCAGGGAGTCAGTGTTTCATGAGGACGGAGTCTCAGTTTGGGGAGATGAAGAGTTCTGGAGACAATGAAGGGGTGACTGCACGACAGTGTGAGTGTGCTTAATGCTGCTGAGCTGTGCGCTTGGAAATAGTTGAGAGGGTGAATTTCATGTTATGTGAATTTTACCACCATAATTAAAAAAGGTAGAGTTTAATCAGGGAGCAATTCTGCCCCCTACATTGCCTGGATGTGTTTCAGATGTGGTTAAACTGAGGCCAGGCATCATGAGTTTAAATTTTCTTTCTTTCTTTCTTTCTTTCTTTCTTTCTTTCTTTCTTTCTTTCTTTCTTTCTTTCTTTCTTCCTTCCTTCCTTCCTTCCTTCCTTCCTTCCTTCCTTCCTTCCTTTCTTCCTTTCTTTCTTTCTTTCTTTCTTTCTTTCTTTCTTGAGAATACAAACAGAAGAAGGGCAGAGAGAGAGGGTAGAGAATTCCAGGCAGGCTCCACACGATCAGTGTAGAGCCCAATGCGGGATTCGAACCCATGAACCGTGAGATCAGGCCCTGAACCCAAATCAAAAGTCACTCAACTGACTGAGCCACCCAGGTGCCCCAAGATTAAATTCTCGTCCTGCCTTCACCGGCTGTATGATCTTGGGCATGTTACTTAACCTCTCTGAGCTCCAGATTTTGCATGGAAAATACTGAATACAGAACCTATTTTATTTTATTTTTTTAAATTTTTTTAATGTTTTATTTATTTCTAGGAGAGAGAGAGAGACAGCGTGAGCAGGAGAGGGTCAGAGAGAGGAGTCACAGACTCCGAAACAGGCTCCAGGCTCTGAGCTGGCAGTCAGTACAGAGCCCGACGCGGGGCTCGAACCCACGAACCGCGAGATCATGACCTAAGCAAAAGTCGGACGCTTAACCGACTAAGCCACCCAGGCGCCCCAGAGCCTATTTTATCAACGGTTCTTGTGAGGCTTGAAGAAAATAATGGCTGGTATATGGTATTTCTGTCTTAAATAGTTTACTCCTAGCTTGGGCTGAATTGCGTTGCATCCCCCCCCCATTCATATACTGAGTCCTAACCCCCAGTGCCTCAGAATTTGATTGTATTTGGAGATGGGGGTTTTTAAGGAGGTAACGAAGTTGAAATGAGGTCATCGCAGTGGGCTCTGATCCAATGTGACACCAGTGTTATTAGTGACACTGGGACACAGACGGGCCCAGAGCCAACCCTGTGAGGACACGGCAAGAAGTCCGCCATCTGCAAGCCCACAGAGAAGCCTCGGGAAAACCAGCCCTGCCAATCCCTCGATCTCGACTTCCAGCCTCCACAACTGGGAGACAGTGAACATCTGGGTTTATTTCAATATTTGTTAATTTTGGAGAGAATGCGCCTGCGCATAAGCAGAGTAGGGGCGTGGGGAGGGGGACAGAGGATCTGAAGCAGGCTCTGCACTGACGGCCGAGTCCAACACGGGGCTCGAACTCACAAGCTGCTTGCGAGACCATGACCCGAGCCAAAGTCGGACACTCAACCGACTGAGCCACGCAGGCGCCCAGGTGTCTGTCGTGTAAGCCCGGCAGTGTGTGGGGTTTTGCGAGGCCACAGCAAATGAACGCAGCTCCCATTATGGGACAGAAGCCCTAGACTTTATGCTCCACCTACTCCTTCTACAAGCATTTATTAGCACCTAACGGCTGTTGGGCAGCGCTGGAACCAGTAATAGGAAAGTGGATTGTTCCCGCCAGCATAACATTTAAGAGGGCGCAAAAAACCTCTGTCGCCGGGTGAATATTTTAACATGACTTTTTTTTTTTTTTAAATACCACTTAAAAAAAGAAAAACAAGGGCTCCTGGGCAGCTCAGTCGGTTAAGTGTCCGACTCTTGGTTTCAGCTCAGGTCATGATCTCACGGTTCATGAGTTCGAGCCCCACATTGGGCTCTGTGCTGACAGCTCAGAGCCTGAGGCCTGCTTCAGATTCTATGCCCCGCCCCCCTCTTTCTCTCTGCTCCTCGCCCTCACATTCTGTCTCTTTCTCTCTCTCAAAAATAAATACACATTGAAAAAATATTTGCGAGTAAAACATCAGAATGAATACAAAGAAGGCCATGATGAACAAGGCATCAAATTTCTTTTTATCATTTTAAATTATTTGTTTGTTTATCTATTTAGAGAGCACACAGGTGTGCCCAGAAGTGGGGGAGGGACAGAGCGAGAGAGAATCCCGACCAGGCTCTGCGCTGTCAGCACAGAGCCGGATGCAGGGCTCGATCCCACGACAGGACCGGAGTTACAGGCTTTTTCCTTCTGCCTGGGGTCCCGCATGGTTGCAAACAGCTCTTCAGTGGCCTCAAGCTGCCTTCCAGTCCTGGGAACACAGTGTTGCAGCACACTGAGCAGAAGCAGCCTTAGGCCGACTTGTGCTGCCCTCCAGGGAGGGTCGAGCAAGCAGGTTTAGGGAAGCCTGGCGAGGCTCTGGTGAGAACAATAGCTCTGGGAAACACCCATGGCCAAGGTCCCCGAACTAGGCGGAGGCTTTAAGGAAAAGACAGACGTGCTTCTCCCCTGCAGAGGGGTTTTGCCATGGCCGCCACCCCAGTTTACAGAGGCTTAAACCGACAATCCAGTCCGGGAGGGCAAGTAAAAGACTAGTCTTGTCTGGGGCTTCAAACACGCCCTGAAGGACTGGATCATAGCCCCAGGCAAACTGTTTTGCCTTTCTGTGTTTTTAAGCTGTCCCTAGGACCTCCAGCCCGGGCTTTCCAGGGCCTCACCCCTCCCCACCCACAAATACACCATCCTACTCCCTCTTTTTCCCTCCCTCAGGTGTAAGGCAAAGAGTCCCTGGCTTGGGGGAGCTGATTGGCTGGTGGAGGAAATAGTCAAATATTTGCACAAATTGAAACCTTTCTCGTTGGGCTGGGAGGGAGAGAGAGACTGAGCAAAGAAGAAGGGAGAACAGGTTGAGGGCTAGGATCTAGCCCCAGGGCATGAGGGAGGGCTGCCTGGAGGAGGTGATTCAAACTCTTCCGTGAAAGATGAGAAAGTTTCCAATGAGCAGAAGTGCAGAGTGTGGTCTAGGGAGAGGGAACAGCGAATCCAAAGGCCCTGACGTGGCAGGTGCACGGGCAGAAACAATGAAAGTCAGTGGCTCTAACCATGCGACCGAGAGGGTGGCTTCGGCTGGGCTGGCCAGGCATGACTCCTGGACAGCAGAAATGGGTAACTTTTTCTTAAAGGGCCAAGTAGGAAGCATTTCAGCTTTTTGGGCCCCACAGCTTCTCAGCTCTGCCGTGGTTGCTCATAAGCCTGCGCAGACTCACTACAAGAAAGGGCATGGCTGGGTTCCAATAAAACTTTTATCCTGAAATTTGACTTTCACACAACTTTCTTTTTTTTTTTTAAACGTTTATTTATTGTTGAGACAGAGAGAGCATGAGCTGGGGAGGGGCAGAGAGAGAGAGAGAGGGAGACACAGAATCTGAAACAGGCTCCAGGCTCTGAGCTGTCAGCACAGAGCCTGACATGGGGCTCAAACCCATGGATCGTGAGATCATGACCTGAGCTGAAGTTGGACGCTTAACCGACTGAGCCACCTGGGCGCCCCACTTTCATA
Organism: Hyaena hyaena; assembly: GCF_003009895.1. Taxonomy (NCBI): domain Eukaryota; kingdom Metazoa; phylum Chordata; class Mammalia; order Carnivora; family Hyaenidae; genus Hyaena; species Hyaena hyaena. Next base: position 1,285,130 of record NW_024080931.1, on the reverse strand, counting down.
CAACTTTCAAAAGACACGGAATGTAGGGGCACCTGGGTGGCTCAGTCAATCCAAGTGTCCGACTTTGGTTCAGATCATGATCTCAAGGTTCGTGAGTTCAAGCCCCGCAATGGATTCTGCACTGTCAATGGGGAGCCTGCTTGGGATTCTCTCTCTCTGCCCCTCCCCCACTCGCTCAACTGTGGGCACTCACTCTCTCTGTCTCTCTCAAAATAAAGAAATAAACTTAAAAAAGACACGATCTATGATTCTTTTCATTCCTCCCCCCAACCATTTATGAATGTAAAAACCATTCTTAGCTCCTGGGGCATATAAAACCAGACAGGAGGGTGGATCGGGCCACGAGCTGCAGTTTGCCACCTCCTTGCACTAGGAGAAGGGTGGCCCTATAATTTATCACCCAAAGAAGAACACCTTATATTGGCAAAGTTGTGCTTGAAGTGTAACCGATATACAGAAAGGGCGTGAATCAAATGTAAAGAACAATGACTTTCAGAAACTTGACAGGCCACGGTAATCAACATGGAGATTAAAATGCAGATCGTGGGGCGCCTGAGTGGCTTAGTCGGTTAAGCGTCCGACTTTTGCATGGGTCATGATCTCGCGGTTCGTGGGTTCGTGCCCCGCGTCGGGCTCTGTGCTGTCAGCTCAGAGCCTGGAGCCTATTTCGGAGTCTGTGTCTCCCTCTCTCTCTGACCCTCCCCTGCTCGCGCTGTCTCTCTCTCTCTCTCCTAGAAATAAATAAAAAAATATTTAAAAAAAAAATGCAGATTGTGCCCAGAAATGCCTGGTGCTTCTTCCAGTCCCTGCCACCTCAAATAAACCGCATCCTGTCCTCCAACCACAGAGATGGGGGGCTCGCTATTTGTGAATTTTGTATACCTTGAGTCACGCAGCAGTGTGGTCTTTCCTCCGTGCTCTATTCTTCTCTTGCGACCCTGGTACAATGTATTTTTCTGTGTCCCTGTTGGTGGGCATTTGAGCTGTTTCCAGTTTGGGGCAGTTTCGACTAACGCTGCTCTGGAACATTCTAGCACATGTCCCAACAGCATTTCTGTTGGGGACGTCCCTTGGAGGGGAGTTGCTGAGTCATACAGCCATGCCTGATTTCATGTTCAGGGGACGCATCCCTTTGCCAAAGTGCAAACCAGGATGTTTTGAAAGTAAAGGGAATCCTAATTTAATCACACCAGAATCATGTTGTGAACTAGGCTTTCGGGGGCCCCTGGGAGGCACGCGTTTCCTTCCCCCAGAGAATCGGCTCCTGAATCTTCACAGTGTTGAGATTCAGGAAAAAAACCTATATGCGATCTTTTTATTTTGTTTTGTTTTAATAATATGCCCTGGGGGCACCTGGCTGGCTCACTCAGAGGAGCATGTGACTCTTGATCTTCTGGTCCTGGGTTCTAGTCCCACATTGGACATAGAAATTAATATAAATAAAAAATAACTACATAGATAAGTAAATAAAGAGATGCATAAGGAAATAAAATGCCCCACATTTTCCTGATGTGAATGATATTCATCTCTCGTGCACATCTCGAGCGGGCGCCTAGACACTGACCGAGGCGCTGGGGACACACAACAAGCATCCCTACCCTGGTAGGGCTTGTACGCTGTTGGGGGGGGGGAGGGAGAGGCGTGAATGCATGAACACAGTGTACGGTGCCCCTCGGATGGTGAGACAGCTGTGAAGGAACTAGGATCAGGGGCTGGGTGCAGGGGGGTCGATGTCAATACGTATTTTATGTGTATGAGGAGATACCAAGGCAGAGATCTGAAGATCAGGGAGAGAGCAATGTGGGTGCCTGAGGGAAAGGCATTCCAGGTAGGAAGAACACGTGCAAAAGCCCTGGGGCAGGACCGGGGCCTGGAGGCCCGAAGGAAAAGTAGGGAAGTGGGGAAGCCCCGTGCCTGGAGCAGAGTGAGGGAGAGGGTGGGAGGGGGGAGGGGAGGGGAGGGGAGGGAGGGAATGGGGCAGGTCACGCAGGACCTGGGGGCTGCTGAGGATTCGGGCTTTTACCCGAGGTGACTTTGGAGCCCCGGAGGACTGCAAGCAACAGAGGGCGGAGTCTGACTCGCGTGCTCACAGGCGCCCTCTGGTGGCCCCCGCGGGGAGGACGAACGGGGGCGGGGCGCAGGCAGCAGTGGGCCCTGGGCTGGTCCAGGCAGGGGAAGCTGGGGGCTGAGGATAAACAGGGGCGGGTGCGGTCCGGCCACACACGGGAATATTATTATGCCTTAGAGAGGAGTGAAGGGCTGACACGTGCTACAGTGTGGATGGACCTGAAAAACACAGTGCTCAGGGGCGCCTGGGTGGCTCAGTCAGTGAATCATTGAGATCAGGTCAGATCTCACAGTTGTGAGTTCGAGCCCCGCGTCGGGCTCTGTGCTGACAGCTCGGAGCCTGGAATCTGCTTCGGATTCTGTGTTCCTCTCTCTGTTCGCCTCCCCTGCTCGTGCTGTCTCTCTCTCCCTCCCTCTCTCTCTCTCGAAATAAAAAAGTAAACATTAAAAATTTTTTAAAATTAAAAGAAAACATGATGCTCAATGGCAGAAGCAACATAAAGTTCGTGTAGCGTATGACTCGCTTTATAAGAAGCATCCAGAACAGACAAATCCACAGAGATAGAAAGTGAGTTTCTCTGGGATTTCTTTTGGGGATGATAGAAATGTTTTAAAATCAGAATGTGATGATGTGAGAACTCATTATTCACGTAGACACCTTGATTCTATGTCCTTCGCTCCATCCCCTCTGCCCCCACCCTGCTCCAGGAGGGCGTCATCCCTTACCTGGCAATCCCCTCCTCCCTGCTCTGCTGCCTCCACTGTGCTCCCCACAATCCATCTCCACAGCTGCCCAAGGGATCTTCGTAAACACAAATCCCACCTTGCTCCACGTGCCAGTTAATTTTCTGCGTCCCTTTTCACTGGGCCATGGTGCCATATTTTGCCCAGCATTATTCTAGATGTTTCTGTGAAAGTGTTTTTGGATGAGATTAACACTTAAGGCAGCGGACTGTTATTGTGTTTGTTTTAAGCAGGCTCCACGCTCAGTCTGGAGCCCAACCCAATGTGGGGCTTAAATGCATGACTCCAAGATCCAGACCAGAACTTAGATCAACAGTTGGACACTTAACCAACTGAGCCACCCAGGCACCTCAAAGTCAGTGGACTGTTTAGTAAAGCAGGTTGCCCTCCCTAACATGGTGGGCCTCATCCAATCAGTGGAAGGCCTCAATAAATCAAAAAGATTGACGTCCCCCAAGCAACAGGAATTCCACCAGCACATGGTCTTTGGACCTGTCATTTTAGCTCTTCTTGCAGATTTTGGACTTGCACTTGCCACAGTTGCTTAAATAAACTCCTTAAAGTAAATCTTCCCTCCTTCTCTCCCTCCCCCTTTCTCTCTGTCTATACATATATGTAAATATGTGTGTCCTTCTATACATGCACAGACACACATGTGTATGCAAATGCACACGTACAGTGTATGTGCATATATGTACGTGTGTGCGCAAACATGCATATATTACATATATACCTGCACGTATGTACTAGTGTGTACGTGTAGTGTATTTTACTTAGCACATGCTGCACGTATATAGCCCGTATTATACTCTATATATATCACATCTGTAAAATACATATATAACGTATATGTTGCCATCAAGATCTCAAGATTTTTCTTTTTGCTTCATCCCCCCTAGAGTATTGCCTTCACCCTCAGAGCGCAAGATGGTGCACCGCGTGTCCATGTTGCATCCAATAGGAAGAGGGGGAGAGGACAAGGGAAAGGAAGTGTACATATCACTACCGTCATTGGCCAGAATTTAGTCACATGACCAAACCTAGCTGTAAAGGAATCTGGGAAATGTAGTCTTTATTCTGGGAGGCTGTCCCCAGCTTACAATAGGAAGTCTTTTTTTTTTTTTTTTTAATAGGAAGTCTTACTACTGGCAGAGAGAACAGGTATCGGGGCACAGTTCATCTTTACCACCCTGTGATAATGCTAAGAATTCGGTGAGTCTTGCCACCTCTTGGAACACCCAGCAGAAATTTTTCTGCAAATCACACATTTCCTAATTTACCAGTGCAGGGCTTGGGACATATACGAGAATTCATCTCTGTGGAATACATTCCTAAAAGTGAAATTGCCTGGCCAAATCGTATGGCTACTTTTACTTTTAAATAGCAATGTGAATGTCTAGGGGCGCCTGGGTGGGTCAGTGGGTTAAGTGTCCGACTCTTGATTTCAGCTCAGCTCATGATCTCACAGTTGTGAGACTGAGCCCCCTGTCAGGCTCCACGCTGAGCTGACAGCACAGAGCCTGTTGCATAATCCCTTCAAGGTTATTTTGTCCTTTCTCAATTAGTGGTATAAGAATACATCACAATTCTAGGGGCACCTGGGTGGTTCAGTCAGGTAAGCCTCCGACTTGGGATCAGGCGGTTGGATGATCTTGCAGTTTGTGGGTTTGAGCCCTGCATCGGGCTCTGTGCTGACAGATTCTGTGTGTGTGTGTCTCTCTCTCTGTACTCTCTTGGTCTTTTTCAAAAATAAATAAACATTAAAAATTTTTAAAAAATGAATTCATCAGAATTCTAGGGGCACCTGGGTGGCTTAGTCAGTTAAGCATCTGACTTTGGCTCAGATTTCATGGTTCATGTGTTCAAGCCCCGCGTCGGGATCTGTGCTGATAGTTCAGGGCCTGGAGTCTGCTTTGGATTCTGTGTCTCCCTCTCTCTCTGCCCCTCCCCTGCTCTCTCTCTCAAAAATAAATAAACATTTAAAAAAATTTTTTAAAGGATACATCACAATTCTGGAGTGCTTACTGAGTCCCAGGCAATGGGCTAGGTGTCCGGCAGCACTACAGTCATCCATGAAGCAGATGCTGTTGTGGTGGCCATTTACAGGTGCTGTTCGGAGATGGCCACAGCAATCCTCACGCCCTGGCAGCCAAGCTCGCCTTTCAGGGGCCCCCACCCACATTGAATAGGGCTGAGCTTCGATACCCACGGGATACTGTGAAGATAGTTGAGAGTGACTTCTGAGGCTTGATGAGAAAAGACAGTGTGGGTCCCTCCTTGCTCCAGCTCTGGGATCACCCACTTGGGAAAGCCAGCTGCCATGTTGTGGGGAGGCTCAACCAGCACTGTGGACAGATCCACTGTGAGGAACCACCTTGGAAGCAGACCATCCATGCCCAGTCAAGCCTTCAGATGATACTAGCTCTGTTCAACATCCCATCTACAATCTCACGAGAGACCCTCAGCCAGAACCACCCGGCTATGCTGCCCCCAAATTCCTGACCCACAGAAATGGGGTGGGATAACAAATATTGACTGTTACTTTCAGCTGCCAAATTTTGGGAATATTCGTTACACAGCTGTTGGTAACTGATACATAATTTCCTTCCTCTTTCGTGGCTGAAGAAAATGAGGCTCTGACAAGTTAAGTAATCTGCCCAGAGTCAAATAGAACACAGGTCCTAAAGTTGGTATTCAAACCCAGGATAGCAGGTCTGGAGGTTTGCTTTTCCACCATACAGATAGGAACATGGTTTACCAAACCGACCCTGTACAGTTGAGCAATTTGCTTATTTACAGATGGCCACATGTAAATAAAAATTTACAGTTGTAAATACATATGCTGTAATGAATATTCAGGTGTGTATCTTTTTATGCATTACTTTTCCTAGAGTGACCCTGACAAGTCACTTCACTGCTCTTGACCTCCATTTTCTCATCTGTACATTGGAATCGATACTACTGGTACCTATTTCATGGGGTTCTCTTGAGGGCGAAATGACGTAACATATCTTAGGTGCTTAACGCAGGGCTCAGCACCTAATAAATATTAGCCAGTATCATTATTACCACCATCATCATCATTGTTATTCCCTGGGGAAGCGGCATTGGTGTATCAAAGGTTAATTAACTTCCTTTTGCCGGAAGACAATCAACTCAGCCATTTTACACATTGGCTCATTGAAATGTTATCATCTTCTCTTTCCTCTCTCTTTTTTTTTTTTTTTTTTTAATAAAATACTAAGGGCGCCTGGGTGGCTCAGTCAGATAAGCGTCTGACTTTGGCTCAGGTCATGAGCTCATGGTTCAAGTTCGAGCCCTGCATCAGGTTCTGCGCTGAAAGTGTGGAGCCTGCTAGGGATTTTCACTTTCTCCTCTCTCTCTACTTCTCCCCTGCTTGTATTTTCTCTCTCAAAATAAATAAATAAAAACTTAAAAAAAGAAAGGCAGAGATCATTTTTTTCTTTTTTATACTTAAAAATATATAATAAAATGTACATAACCCAAAATGTACGATCAATTCTAATCCATTAGTCAATATGTCTGTGTAAAATCCAGCATCACACTGTTTTTTTTTTAAATGTGGTTTTTTGCTTTTTGTTTTTTTTCTAGGAGAGAGAGAGACAGCGTGAGCAGGGGAGGGTCAGAGAGAGAGGGAGTGACAGACTCTGAAACAGGCTCCAGGCTCCGAGCTGGCAGTCAGCACAGAGCCCGACGCGGGGCTCGAACCCACGAACCGCGAGATCATGACCCAAGCGAAAGTCGGACGCTTAACTGACTAAGCCACCCAGGCGCCCCAGCACCACACTGTTTTAATCACATACCTTTATAGTACATTTTTTAAATTTAATTTTTTTTAACTTTTTAAAATGTTGGGGCCCCTGGGTGGCTTAGTTGGTTAAGCGTCCGACTTTCGCTTGGGTCATGATCTCGCGGTTCGTGGGTTCAAGCCCCGCGTCGGGCTCTGTGCTGACTGCCAGCTCGGAGCCTGGAGCCTGTTTCAGAGTCTGTCACTCCCTCTCTCTCTGACCCCCCCCTGCTCACGCTGTCTCTCTCTCTCCTAGAAATAAATAAAACATTAAAAAAATTATAAAATGTTTATTTCCAAGAGAGAAAGAGAATGAGCAAGTGTGAGCAGGGGAGGAGCAGAGAGAGAGGGAGACACAGAATCTGAAACAGGCTCCAGGATCTGAGCTGTCAGTACAGAGCCCAATGTGGGGCTCGAACCCACTAACCGTGAGATCATGACCTGAGCCGAAGTCGGACACTCAACCCACTGAGCCCCCCAGGCGCCCCTACAGTAAATTTGAAATCAGGAAATGTGAGTCCGCAAATCCATTCTTTTTGTTTGTTTGCTTTTGTAAAGATTGTATTGGCTGTTTGGGGTTCCTTGAGATTCAATATTAATTTTAGGATGGATTTTTCTCTCTGCAAAGAAAGTTGTTGGGATTTTAACAGGGATTGCATTCAATCTGTAGATTAATCATTTTGGGCAGTATTGAAATTTTAATAATATTAAGTCAGGCACACACAAGGAACAGGAGAAAATATTTGAAAACCATGTATCTGATGGAAGGTTATTGTCCACCATATATAATGAACTCCTACAGCCCAACAACATAAAACACAAACAACCCCATTAAAAAGGGGACAGAACAGGGGCGCCTGGGTGGCTTAGTCGGTTAAGCGTCCGACTTCAGCTCAGGTCATGATCTCGCGGTTCGTGGGTTCGAGCCCCGCGTCGGGCTCTGTGCTGACTGCCAGCTCAGAGCCTCGAGCCTGTTTCAGTCTGTGACTCCCTCTCTCTCTGACCCTCCCCTGCTCATGCTCTCTCTCTCTCCTAGAAATAAAAAAAAAGGGGGGTGGATAGAACAAAAGACTTGAACAGATATTTCTCCAAAAAAGATATACATATGGCCAATAAACGCATGAAGAGATGAGAAACTTGGCTATGAATGTTTAGGAAATGCAAACCAAAACCCCAGTGAGATACTACATCATCTCCATTAGGATGGCTATCGTTAAAACAAAAAGAAATAGGGGCGCCTCGGTGCTCAGTCGGTTAAACGTTCAACTCTTGGTCTGGGCTCTGGTCATGACCTCACGGTTCGTGGGTTCGAGCCCTTCCATCAGGGCTAACGGCATGGAGCCTGCCTGGGATTCTCTCTCTCACTGCCCCTCCCCTGCTCTCTCTGTCTTTCAAAATAAATAAATGTAAAATAATTTTAAAAATTTAAAACAAGGGGCGCCTGGGTAGCTTAGTCGGTTAAGCGTCCGACTTTCGCTTAGGTCATGATCTCGCGGTTCGTGGGTTCGAGCCCCGCGTCGGGCTCTGTGCTGACTGCCAGCTCAGAGCCTGGAGCCTGTTTCGGTCTGTGACTCCCTCTCTCTCTGACCCTCCCCTGCTCACGCTCTCTCTCTCTCTCTCCTAGAAATAAATAAAAACATTTTAAAAAAGATAAAAAATAAAAAATAAAAATTTAAAACAAAATGAAACAAAAAGCAGAAAGTAGCACGTGTTGTTGAAGATACAGAGAATCAGAGCCTTTGTGCACTGTTGACGGGGATGCAGCAAACAGTGAGGCAGCTCCTTCTAAGTTAAACACAGAGCTACCCCATGACCAACAATTCCGCCTCTGGGTATTTACCCAAAAGAGTTGAAAGCGTGTTCTCAAAGAGCTATTTGTACATCTGTGTTCATACCAGAATTATTCAAAATAGCCAAGACGTGGAAGCAACCCAAGTGTCCATCGAGGGAAGAATAGACAAACAATCTGTGGTCTATCCGTACAACAGAATATGATCCAGCCTGGAAACGGAAGGACATTCTAGCACCTGCTACAACATGGATGGACCTGGGGGACGTCACGCTCATCAAATAAGCCAGACAAGGGGCGCCTGTGGGGCTCAGTCAGTTAAACATCTGACTCTAGCTCAGGTCATGATCTCACAGTTCGTGGGTTCGAGCCCCGTGTCAGGCTCTGTGCTGACAGCTCAGAGCCTGGAGCTGCTTCGGATCCTGTGTCTCCCTCCCTCTCTGCCCCTCCCCTGCTCACGCTCTGTCTCTCTCTCTCTCTCTCTCTCAAATATAAACAAACATTGAAAAACAATTTTTTTTAATTAAACATGTTTTAACAGTGACAATGGTACCTTTTACGTGTTGTGTATTTTATCACGATTAGAAATTAAGGAAGAAAAAGAAAAAATGAATGGACGGAAAGATGAGGGAGAGAGGGAGAGAGGATGAGCCAAACCTTGCCTCAACTGTTTCCATACACAGCCCTTGAGCTGAAGATAGTTTCTTTTTTAAATGTTTGAAGAAAACAAAAGCATAATTCATAACCCATGAAATGACATCAAATTCAAATGTCATTATTAATAAAGTTTTATTGGCACAGAGCCATGCCTGTTTACGTATAGTCCATAGCCGATTCTGCCCCGGGATGGCGGAGCTGACTGGTTACTAGAGGCACTGTATGCAGGTTACAAACCCAAATGTATTTATCATCTTGACCTTTATGGAAAATGTTTGCTCACCCATGACCCAAAACAGTGTCTGGCATTTAGGAGGTGCTCAGTGTACGGAGAGCTTATTATTAAATGTCTTATGGAAGCATCTGACATGGTTTATGACGCTCGTCTTGGGAGACGATCGAACCAGGGTTGTTTCTGCCCTCTGCCCAAATCAGGCTGGTTCCCTTCTCTAAGCCTGGGTTTCTGCAGCAGGAACAGGAATGTGCAAAGAGCTTCATCCGTTCTGGGAGAGCAAGGGCACAGCAGCCTTAGCTACTGATTGTCACCGTCCCTCGTGAATCCACGCCCCAGCCTCAACAATGAGCGATTCACAGTCCATTCCGTTTCGTCTACTCTCCTCCCTCACCGCCCGCTCGCTCTTATTTTACAGCATAACTTGTATCATGTCTTCTGTAAATATGCCCAAAGTATTTTTCAAAAAGACTATTCTGATTTTTTTTTTATGCCAAAAGAGTGGTTTTATTAAAGCATGGGACAGTACCCACGGGCAGAAAGAGGTGCTCTGTTTTTTAAATTTTTTAAACATTTATGTATTTTCTGAGTGACAGAGACAGTATGAGTAGGGGAGGGGCAGAGAGAGAGAGAGGGAGACACAGAATCCGCTCTCAGCTGTCAGCACAGAGCCCGATGTGGGGCTCGAACTCACCAACTGTGAGCTCATGACCTGAGCTGAAGTTGGATGCCAAACCAACCGAGCCCCTCAGGCGCCCCCAAAGACTATTCTTCAAACTCAGCCATCACACCACGATCGCGCCTTAAACCTTCAGAACCATAATGGTTGTTAAGAACCTACAAGTATGATCAGATTTCATAGCACTATAGCCCCCCCCACCGCCCATGCCAGTAAAAGTACATGTAAAATCTGGAGAAATCTGAACGTGTACCTGGCTGATTGTGTTGTATGTACCAGTATTGCTTTACTGGTTTTGACGACACACAGTGTTTACAGAAGTTGTTATCGTTGGGAGAAGCTGGGTGAAGGTTACCCAAAGCTCACTGCACTATCTTTGCAATTTCTTGCAAATCTGAAAACTGTTTCAAAAATTTCAAAATTGTAATGAAAATTAAACCCTGTAAAATTAGGGTTTGAGCGAGAAGTGAGGTCACATGCAATTGCAGAGTTAGACTCTACCTTGACTTAAACATTTTGGTACTTTTGTCATCATGGATTTTTTTCTGCATTCTTATTTTTTTTAATGTTTATTTTTTTATTTCGAGAGGGGGAGGGAGAGAGAGTGCACGCGTAGGCAGAGCCAGAATCCTAAGCAGGCTCCACGCTGTCAGAACAGAGGCCAATCAGGGCCTTGATCGGTGAGCTCACAGCCTGAGCAGAAATCAAGAATGGATGTTCAAGGGGTGCCTGGGTGGCTCAGTAGGTTAAGCTACCGGCTTCGGCTCAGGTCACGATCTCACGGTTCATGGGTTGGAGCCCCGTGTCAGACTCTGTGCTGACCTCTAGCTCAGAGCCTGGAGCCTGTTTCAGATTCTGTGTCTCCCTCTCTCTCTGACCCTCCCCTGCTCACGCAGTCTCTCTCTCTCTCCCTCTCTCTCTTTCTTAGGAAAAAAAAAAAGAATGGATGTTCAAGCAATTGAGCCACCCAGGTACCCCTTTTTCATTCTTCTTCTTCACTTTTTGTGATTTTTTTAATGTTTTTTTTTTTAATTTATTTCTAGGACAGAGAGAGAGAGAGAGAGCGTGAGCAGGGGAGGGTCAGAGAGAGAGGGAGTCACAGACTGAGCTGGCAGTCAGCACAGAGCCCGACGCGGGGCTCGAACCCACAAACCGTGAGATCATGACCTAAGCGAAAGTCAGACGCTTAACCGACTAAGCCACCCAGGCGCCCCATCACATTCTTATTATTTTTAAAAATCACAATAACATATTTAATAACTGAGTGATTTGGGATGCTTCCTTAAATTTCCNCAGAGCCCGACGCGGGGCTCGAACCCACAAACCGTGAGATCATGACCTAAGCGAAAGTCAGACGCTTAACCGACTAAGCCACCCAGGCGCCCCTGTGATTTTTTTTTTTAAAGAGAGAGAGCACAAGCAGGAAAGAGGGGCAGAGGGGAAAAGGGAGACAGAGAGAGAAGAGAGAATCTCAACCAGGTTCCACACTCAGCAAGGAGCTTGGGGGCTTGATCCCAGGACTCTGGGATCATAACCAGAGCAGAAATCAAGAGTCAGTTGTTCAACTACCCAGTCACTCAGGTGCCTCGCATTTAAAAAAAATTTTTTTTTAACGGTTATTTACTTTTGAGAGACAGAGTGTGAGCAGGGGAGGGTCAGAGAGAGAGGGAGACACAGAATCCGAAGCAGCTCCAGGCTCTGAGCTGTCAGCACAGAGCCCGACGCGAGGCTCAAATTCATGAACCGCGAGATCATGACCTGAGCCACCCAGGCGCCCCATCACATTCTTATTATTTTTAAAAATCACAATAACATATTTAATAACTGAGTGATTTGGGATGCTTCCTTAAATTTCCCTTCATTCCTGCCCCGAGAATCACGAACTCAAGGTATGAGCCTTGGAACATACGTTTTTGGAATTTATTTTTATTTTTATTATTTTAAGACTAAGTAAACTTAACCTCTAAGGTGGGGCTGGAACTCACGAGTCCAACACCCAGAGTCTCACGCTCTCCCGGCACAGCCAGCTGGGCGCCCTGGGAACACACAGTTTTGCTCTCTGGCCTCCCGCTTTTAACACAACCAAGTTTAAGCTGCGCTGTCCCGGGCGCTGGGGAGCCGAGGAGGGCTCTAGAGCAGGGGAGGCTCCAGTTGGCGCAGATTCCAAAGGTTACTGTGGGTGGGAAGGCGGGACCTGCGGGAGGGTCGCTAGCAGGGGCGGAGCAGCGCGGGCTGCAGGGAAGTGGGGGGTGGAGAGGGGGTGCAGTTGGCCCTTCGCGGGTCCCGGGCCAGCAGGGGAGCGTCGCGCCCCCTCGTCCCCGGCCGCGCCAGGCCCCGGATGTGCCGCACGCGGGGCGCCTGGCCGCCGGGGCCGCGCCGTGGGGGCGACACCGGGCGCCCTCCTGCAGGCGCCGGCAGCCGCTGCGCCTGGCGCACCCGTCCGCTCCCCCGAGGCCGCCGGGCTTCAGGGCTCGCACCTGGCGTCCGCCCCGCGCGGGGCCGCGGCACCTGGCGGCATTGTTGTCGCCTCCGGCCCCTCCCACCCACCTTCTCTCCCCAGACAGGACCCAGCACTGAACCCCACCTGCGCAGGGCCTGTATCCCTTTAAGAAGCCAGACGCCGCCAGGGGTGGGCGTGGTTGCCGCGGGCGAAGGGAGGGTGGCGGCGTCGGGCCTCCCTGATTGGCCCGAGGCCCGGGCGGCGGTCGCAGGCGCCTGCGCACTGCGAGGCACTGCGCGCCGGCCGTGGGGGAGGAGGGCGCGCGGGTGTTAATTGGCCGCCATGGCGGCCCCGCCCGCGAGTGGCGGGCGGTCACGTGACGCGACGGCTGGGGGCTCCCGGCGCGGGGGACGCTGGTGGCCAAGATGGCGGCGGAGCTGGTGGAGGCCAAAGTGAGTGAGCGGCGGCGGCGCCGGCCCGGGCGGGCGGGAGAGGGGGCGGGGGCCGGGCGGCGGGCGGAGGTCTGCGCCTTCCGCCTGGGGCCCCACCGCGCGGCCCGCTCGCGGTTCGCTGCCCAGCCCCCTCGCCCGCCCCTGGCCCTGGCGCGCCGGGTGCGGGCGGGGGGCGGGGAGGCCGGGGGCGGGGCCCCCCAAACCTTGCCCCAGCTTTCGGGCTGGGGCAAGGTTCCCGGGCTTGAGGCGGGGTCGCCCCCCAACTAGCCCAAGGTTAGGGTGCAGTCTTCCTAAGCACAGGGACAGGGCCGCGCCTCCCAGCTAGAGGCACAGTCTCCCGGATAGCATGACGGGCTGGGCTGCTTGTCCCCTCTTCTCCCTGAGCCGGGGTCCTACTCTTTGGCCTGGGGTGGGGGTGTCTTCGCCTCTCCGCTCCCCTCGGCACCGAGGGCTGGCATCTGGGTCTCAGCCTCCCCGCCCTGCAGACCAGCTGGGGTTGGCGACTCCCTGGTAAGAAGAGCCCTTTGACCCAGCCGCCACCGTTTCCACCATCCGGGTTGATGACCCAGGGTCTTGAAGCGCCCCGAAACACAGTGTTCTCTTGGGGTCTGTACCCCAGCGTGGAGTTTGGACCCCAAGTTCCGCTCCCGCGTTGGTCCCAGAGCCCCGCCCCCCTCCCGACACCATGTCTCTCACCCTCCGAGTGGGCACGGAGTCCCTTGAGTTTGCGCTCCCGCCTGGGACAGAGCCCCGATCCCTGCTCTCTGTTCAAAGCCTTCCTAACTCTCTCCTCGGTCTTGGGTGCTGGGCTCTGCCTTCCTCTCCCGTTTTGCCCCGGGGACCGCATCTGCGAGGCTTGGACTCTGCTCCTGGGGTCTCCAGGATCAGGCCCTGTTCTGGCTGTTTCTCCCGTAGTCCCTGGTGAGCCCACTGCGTCCCGCTCCCTCCACACAGCTCCCAAACCCCTGCTTTGGAACCAGCACCCCAACTCTGTCTTCTACAGCTCCCTCTCCCTTTCTGCCGGTTTTTTTGTGATCCATGGAGAGCCCCCCACCTCTTTCTTTAGTGCTCCTGGTGCTGCGCCCCCATACTCCATTTTGGGATCCAGGTTCCACATCTCATCGATGCTAGCCCCGTTCTAGGGATGTACCTTCTTCCGGGTACCCGCCCCACGGCAGGGCTCCAGAGGCCCTGTCCCCAACTACACTGGGGTTGTTTGCTGCCGCCTCCTCCTCCTGGAGAAGTTTATTCTAGGCCTTTGGTGGCAGGGAAGTGGGGCACCTGAGCTTTGCTGGACAGAGGCTCCGCCCCCACCCCCAGCCTCCCCTCCCCAGGGTCCTGACCTGTGAGTTTTCTCTCTCTTGTTCCTCTTTCTTCTTCCATCTCCCTTCCTTTTCACTGAGATCTGAAATGTAGCCCCCCCCCCGAGTGTTCCCCCTCCCCCCGCCATGCCTGCACTGCACGCCCTACCCTTCTCTAGGGTTTTGAGAAATTGGAGATTCGCTCTGGGGGTGTGGAAGCCTGAACTCTGCAGGCCCAACCAAGGTGGCAGCAAAGTCCCCCGGAGCCCTGAAATTCAGCCGTCCTGTGGGGCTGGGATTCTGGGCCCCTGGGCCCCTGCCCCCTGCCAGAGGGTGGGGACTAGATTCTTCTATACCATCCCAGGGCCTTGAAATATGATCTGATGAACTCTCCTTGACCCTCCGGTGGCTGGGGCCCCCCACCCCAATTAAATCAAGCTGACCCTCCTTTGAAGCTGTGTGAGACAGGAGCCTCTGTTGAGTGGCACAGCTTGCTCCGACCTTCCAGAACTTTCTTTAGTCCCTTGTCACCGTGGAGCACCTTATGTGTAATTGAAACGTGCTCTTCTTTTAGGTGCTTCCCGAACCTTTCCTAGTAAGAGCTGAGGGGCTTGTCTCTCTGGGCGCAAAACAGGCTGGGCCACGGGGAGAGCGACAGGGTCTTGTTGATAAACTTGGAAGTCAGACTCTTAACCCGAGGCCCCAGAGAGGGTTCATGGGGAGAGACGGCCTGCACAGGTCTCCCATTTCCCGGCCATGAGAACCTTAATCCCCCCCACCCCCCCGCCGCGCCCCGAGGGACCTGTCCCCTGGCAGGTTGATGAACCAGAGCGATGTTTTCCCCGCTGCCCCAAACCAGCCCAGCGTGGAGGCTGTGGAGGCCGCCGGGCCCGGCGCTGTTTGTAAACACAGATCTGCGGGCCAGGCGGGTGAGGGCGAAGCCATGGCAGGAAGTGATCTGCAGAGCGCTTGGGGCGTCTTCCTGAGCGTTTGTGCCCCTGTCACGCTGTCCCCCGCCCCCCCCCCGGCTCCCCTCCCAGTGTCAAGGGCAGGCTTCATGGTGGTGGCAGCTGCTGAGAAATCCTAGTTGTGAACATATGGCAGCTTGAGGGACGTGCCCAGGATGCGCGGCAGCTCCGGATGTCCAGCCTGGTGAAGGGGCTGCTGGGCGGGGGCGCCTTAGGAGATGCGTGGTGGTCAGACGCCCACAAGCCCACCTGCCTTTAGCTCCGTGGTGGGCGGTCAGCCTCCACACGACATCCACTTCTCCCCTCCGAGGCCTTGGGCCTCTTCCAGAAGAAACATCTTGTCCGCAATCCTATTTTCTCTGCTCAAGGTGGGAAGCCAGGCTACGGAAGGTGAAGTCTTTGGGCTCTCTGAGGGCCAGCACGGTGCTCAGGCCCCGAGGCAGGGGCTGTGCTGGGATGTGAGGGTCCCCAGGACCCCAGACAGCTGGGTGCGGGCGGAGGGCTGTGCCCTCGGGAGTCGGATGCCTCCCGCCACCCACTACGCAGGGAGGCTCTGGGCCAGCCGCTCCCTTCACGGAGCCCTGGCTTTCTCAGCAGCCCGGTGGGCACGGCCCCCTGGGAGATGCGTGTCCAGGAAGAGGCCCCGTGGCGGGCACCGTGCATCGGTGCTGCACGACTAGGGAGAAGGCCCTGCAGCAGGAAAAGGCCCCCCTGGAGATTTTGCAGGCAGGACAGGGCAGCCCCACACGCCTGCGTCTGTGGCTTCGGCCCCGACAGCCCCTCTGCCGTCAGCAGGCACCTGGCATACACCTGGGAGGGGGTGCCCAGAGGACAGAGGTACCAGGGTCGTCGGGGAGCCCAGGGCTGCCGTCAGACACCACGGCTCACGCTTAAACAGCCAGGAAAAGGGAAACCTCCGGGCACTGTGGCCACCGTGTCAGCGCCCTGGCCCAGCTCCCATCCCCTGCCGACCATCAGACTCTTACGTTGAATTTACGGACTTTATTGGTTTCCTGGGGGGCTGCCCTGCCCCGTGCTCGCCAGCTCTCCGTACCCATTCTCGTCGCTTGTACCCGTTTTCCCCGTTCCCCCCGGAAGTTTCTTTTTTCCACCATGTTTCATTCATCACAGGCCAGTTTTTGGGGCTCGGTGTGGGTGGCCCATCCTTCAAGGATATTTAGCTCACATAGCCTGTTGGGGACCCTCCCACCCCTCACTCCCCTTGGTGTCCCAGGGTCTCACAGAGGCCAGGCCACCCCAGAGAAGATGTTGGCATCAACTGAGCTCTTGTGTTTGGTTTGATTCAGTTGGAGGGACCGTGCCTGGTCCCCCAGGCCCTCCCTGTAGACCCGTGGTTCTCAGTGGGCTGGTGCTGTCCCCACAGGACGCTTCGCAGAGTCCGGGGGACGTTGGCGATGGTCACTGCTGGGGTTTGGGGGCTCCTGGCGTTGCGTGGGCGGAGACCAGGGAGACTGCTGAGTGCCCCGCGGGGCCCGGGACGGCCCCGCCCCAGAGGACAGTCCAGCCCCCACATCCACAGTGCTGAGGCGGAGAAGGCCTGCTGGGATACGGCGGACATTTGATGCTTGCCCGCGGTCGGCCTGTGTGGACACCT
Source organism: Hyaena hyaena (assembly GCF_003009895.1). Taxonomy (NCBI): domain Eukaryota; kingdom Metazoa; phylum Chordata; class Mammalia; order Carnivora; family Hyaenidae; genus Hyaena; species Hyaena hyaena. Next base: position 1,268,378 of record NW_024080931.1, on the reverse strand, counting down.
GTGGTGGGTGCAGCAGAAGGAGATTGCCCCTGGCTTCGGAGCCAGGTCCAGGCCTGGGTTTGGATCTCACCCCAGCCGGGCAGGGTTGTTACAAGAATCAGAGTTAAGTGTATATAATCACATGTGCAGCCCGGTTCCCAGTAGGTGATTAGTATTAAGTTGTGGCTGCCGTTCTCCAGACGGAAGGGAAATGTGTTTGTGGCCGACGTTGACTTACTCTGCTTTCCGTGTACGTTACCTACCTCTGGTCCTTCCCACATCCCGACGGAGTGGATCTTGCCATCCTGACGAAGAGACTGAGGATCAGAGAGGCCATTAGTGTCCTTGGCTAGGGAGTGTCTGAGGCTGTTTACGGGTAAAGCAAGATCCCCAGTTCCTGCCCTGGGGATGCTCTCAGGCTCGAAGACGGGAAAAGAGAACCTAAAATAGAAGGTAGTGGTGTGTGTCGGGGGAGGGGGGCAGTCAGAAGCTTTTGCTGCGTTGGCAAAGCTGAGGAAGATTGGAGGAGGGGGAGGAGGGGAGCACGGCTGAGCTGGGGGGGCATGACGAGGAAGGGTGAGCTGGCAGCCTGAGCAAAGGCACGGCGGTGGGACGGAGCCTGGGCTAGTGGCCTGCCGCTAGAGCCGCCTCCTCCCCCTGGGCTCCTGCCGGCTAGAGCGAAGGGAGCTGGGGGCAGGGCCAGGCAGCACCTGATGGGCTCTCACTTCCCTGTCCCCTCACAGTTAGCGCCCAGGTGGCCCCAGGAAGCCCCTTGGCCCGTCGGCACCCCGAGTGTGGCAGCTTCCCCTCTGAGCATGTGTGTCTGTGGTTGCTCTTCCCCAGAACATGGTGATGAGTTTCCGAGTCTCCGACCTTCAGATGCTCCTGGGTTTTGTTGGCCGGAGTAAGAGTGGACTTAAACACGAACTTGTCACCCGGGCCCTTCAGCTGGTCCAGTTTGACTGTAGCCCTGAGCTGTTCAAGAAGATCAAAGAGCTGTACGAGACGCGCTACGCCAAGAAGAGCTCGGAACCTGTCCCCCAGCCCCACCGGCCCCTGGACCCCCTGACCATGCACTCGACCTACGACCGGGCGGGCACGGTGCCCAGGACTCCCCTCTCGGGCCCCAACATTGACTACCCCGTGCTCTATGGGAAGTACTTGAATGGACTTGGACGCTTGCCCACCAAGACCCTCAAGCCAGAAGTGCGCCTGGTGAAGCTGCCCTTCTTTAACATGCTGGATGAATTGCTGAAGCCCACAGAGCTGGGTGAGTCTGCCCGCCCCGGGGGTCTCGCCCTCTGCACTGGCCCAGAGCCCGCGGCCTGCCACGTCGCCGACCCGGAGCGTTTTCTGGGGAGCAGCAGGGGCCGTGGGCTTGTGGAGGGCTTTCCCTCTCTGGAAGCCCAGCGGCCACCTTTGAGTATTTATATTAGCCCTGTAGCATCATCTTAGAAATAACTCTACAGTTTTGTAGCTTAAAACCACAGACGCTCATTTGCTGCCAGTTTGTGAGAATCAGAGCTTGGGAGTGGCTTCGCTGGGTGGTCCTGGCTCGGGGTCTCGTGGGTCTCAGTAAAGTGGGGTCTGTCTCATCGGAAGGCCCAACTGGGGCTGGGGGCCACCTACTCACCTGGCTGCTGGCAGGGCTTGGTTTCTTGCTGGCTGTTGGCTGGAGACCCCAGTTTTTGCCTTGCGGGCTCCATAGACTCTGCTTGAGGGTCCTTGCGGTGTGGAACGGAGCCTGGCTTCCTCTGGAACCAGTGTGGTGGGGGGTGGGGGGGCACGCGTTAGCGTGCGCCCGTGTGTGTAGGATCAGCCAGAACCACATCCTTTCAACGACCTGAGCTTGGAAGTGGCATGACCTTGTGTTCTCTACACTGCGTTGCATCCGTCACACAGACCAGCTCTGCACGCTGTGGGTGGGGACTGTCCAGAGGCAGGGTTCGCAGGGGGCCCCCTGGATGCCGGTGGGTGGCAGAGGGGCTGGAAGTCGGATCCGAACATTCCTCTGCGGAAAGCTGGTTTCCTGGTGGGCGGCCCACGGGAGCAGCTTGGCCAGGGGGCAGGCCGATGAGCAGGGGCCAGGGGCGTAGGGGATGGCTCGCCACGCCCCCAAGACGTAGGGCACCGCCCTGGCTTCAGGGGACCTGGGCCTGGGCTCGGGGGCTCCTCCCCACTCGTCCCTCCACCTGCTGGTGGACAGGCCCCCGGCCCCTCACAGGCGGCTGTGATGATGGGGCACAGCGGCGGGGGGGGGGCGTGTCAGCCTGGTCTCGGCCTCACATCCTGCCCCCACCTCAGGGTGGGGAGGGCCCACCAGCCACAGCTCCCTGCACCCCCAGGGCTCTAGATAGCGAGTCCAGTGCGACGGGGTTCTTGGCGCCCCTCACATTTGACTGGGTCCTCACGTGGCCCTGGAGACCCCTCTCGGTGTCATTCTCCCTGCCTCTTCCGTCTCCTCGCCTTCCTTCATTCCCTCATCATCTCAGCAGATACGTGAGGGTCTGCATGTGGGTGCCCGGGGGACGCACCCTGGGGACGCGGCCGGGGACAGGCAGAGCCCCCACCCTTGCAAAGGTCCCCTTTCCGCCATCCTAGTTTAGGGCCCAGAGGTGCTGCCAGCCCATGTCGGCGCCCCTGCGGCCCGGTCTCCACACCTGTCTTCCAGCCCCCGCGTCCTCACCGCACCCCTGCTGCACACTGGGCCCTGGTCGTGAGGCGGTCCCTGTGCGCCGTGGCAGAGGCCGTAGTCCCTCCGGGCCCCCATCCGCCATGCCCCTCACTGTGTGGTTCGCTCCCGCCCACCCTGCTGAGCCAGCGTCCTGTCTGGCCCGGCCAGGGGCCCCTCTGCACACGGCCCGCCCGCTCTGTCCGCCCCCTCCTCGCCGGAGCCCTTGAGCTTTGTGAGGTTGGGCCGTGGGTCCAGGTAGGGCTGCGGGAGGTGGAGGAAGGGGTTGCTGGTGGCCCAGTCTGGGGGTCCCCAGGCTCTGCCCCCCCTTGGGTGCTTGTCAGCAGCCCCTGGGTAGGGAGCAGGTTGGCTGAGCAGCACCTGTCGTGGGGGTGACACGGCAGCACACGGGGCCCCGAGGCCCTTTCCTGAGTTTCTCCAGGACAGCCTTCCGTGTCTCTGCTCCCCCAGCTTCTCTGTGCCCCACCCCGGGCACTCCAGCAGGCCGTGCGAGCCTTGGCACTGCTGGCTCTGAAGGTCCGGCCGACGTTACAGGTTCCTAAGGACTCGAGGATGATCTTCGTAACAGGGAGGCCGGGTTTTCACCGGGAAGCAGTAAGTCAGGCCTGGCACTGGGCGGGGGACGGAGATGACTTTGAACTCAAGGGCCAGCAGCCTTCCCCTTCCCCTGCCTGGACCATGGGTTTCCTTCCTGCATGGCCCACTCCCGCCCCCGTCCCACAATGCATTACTTTGCCCCGAGCCCCCGGGGACCCCGGTCACCTGATCTCCGGGAGAGTCTGCTCCCCTGTCTGCACCAGGAATCAGTCTGCTGGCGGCTCAGAACAAAGAGGCCGACCCCGCCCCACCCCTGTTCCCACCCACGGCCCCACCCCATCCCCAGCGCACCCCTCCCCTGGGACTACCATCCTTGGGGACCCGCAGGGGCTGCCAGGCTCACAGGCAGAGTCCTGGTGGGCCCAGCTGTGGCCCCGAAGCAGGCTGGTGCCCCCGTCCCAGGACCAGCGGTGTCCACCCAGCCCCCCACCTGGGCGCCTCCCTGTGGCAGCTTCGGGGCGCTGGCCCTACCCCGGAGCCACTTCACCAGGCTCTCGCTAAGCCAGTCTTCCCCTCCCCCTCGCTCCTGACCGTGACCTGCTGACCAGAACGAGGTTCATACACACTGGTCTGTTTCCCCGGAAGAGCCGCCGGCCGGCCCCAGCTTCAGGACAGAGACCGTGCCGGGCGCAGAGGGGACATAAATCACAGAGAGTGGAATGTTTGGGTTGGGGGAGGGGAGGAGAATAATGGAGTCACAGACCGAGAGCTGGAAGGACCTTAGGAGACAGATGATCTGCCGCTGTGGGGCTGGCACCTAGGGAGGTCGGGAAACCGGCCTGAGGTCATATGCCATCCTGAGGATGGGGCCCAGGGTCTGTGCGTTCGCCCATCTTCTCGACGCTGACCCCTCCCCAAGTGGTCTGTGCCCGCGCCCCTGCGGGGAGGTGCCCATCTTGAACCACGTGAAGGATCTGGTCACCAGGCCTCCTCTTAGCTCAAAGAGCCTGGATGTCTTCCCTGTCCCAGCCGGGAGAGGGGCACCTGACTCCCGACCACAGCCGAGTTCGGCAGAGGGGGGCAGGGGACACCGTCTCGGTCGTGGCCCTGCAGCTTGGTGCTCCCTGGGCGTCTCACAGCCTGAAGGCTCCCCCAGCCTGGCCACTCGGGGTGTCAGCGGCCAGTCTGACGGGAGAGGCCCATACCCGTCGGGCATGGGGAGAGAGGAGAGGCCGTTGTGAGGCCTGAGGGCAGAAGGAAGGAAATGTGTTGGGCCGATGCGGTGCTGCTCCGTGAGGCTCTGGTGTCCTGGGGCCAGCGCCTCAGGCTGTGGGGCCATCACATCCCTGCTGCCCTGGAGCAACGGAGCCCCCTGCCAAGACAGTGCCCGGGCTCCCCTGGCTCCCCGAGTGCCCCTAGACATGGGCGGCACCAACGTGGGCCAAGGTGTGCTGCCCAGCACCTGCCCTGTAGTGTGGGGCCCATGTGCGTCCCTCATCCAGCCTCTAAGGCTCCACGTGGTATCGTCCAGGCAGCAGGCCGGCGTGGGGTGCCCAGCCTGGTGTGTTCTGCCCAGAAGGTGCACACACGTGATCAGCCTGGCCCGGGGGTGGGTGAGTGAGGAGTCCAGACTTCCCAGGGGGCAGTCAGTGCCAGGAGCGCCTTATCAGGCATTTCTGAGGGAGTGCAGTCCCGAGGCTTCCTGGAGGAGGTCGCATTCTGGACCTGAGGGGTGAGTAGTCATAGCCAAGTCATGACCAAGAGGAAGGAGCAGGGCAGGCCTGGCAGCTAGCGAGCGACGCTGAGGGACGGGAGGCATTGGGACTGGAGCTGTGTGGCAGTGGAGGGGGCCAGGCCACAGGATGAGCGGGCCGCAGGCATGTGGGGACCGACGGCACTGTCCCCAGGCCTCGGGGTCGCTGAAGGTCCGGCAGGCTTCTCCAGGCATCCTTCCGTTGGGTCCTTTCTGAGGTGGGGGTTCCCCCTGAGGTGCAGAGCCCCCTCCCTGGTTCCTCAGCTCCATTCCAGGTCCGGTCTCACGGCGTCGGGCAGGTGGCCTGACCCAGCGCCAGGCCTGCTCACCCGGCCGCCTCGCCAGGGTCTTCCCCGGTGGTCAGAGGAAACTGCAGATAGGGGGCCAGTCGTGTCCCGCCTCTGCTCGGAACACGCCCGTGACCCGCTGGCTTTTCTGCCTGGTCCCCTCCCTGCCCTCCCTTCCTCTTTCTGTCTCCCTTGCCCACTCTGCGCAGCCACACAGACCTCACTGTCCTCTGAAACATGAGGCCTGGTGCTGCCCTGGGGCCTTTGCACGTGCTGTTTCTGCGGTTTTATACTTTCCCAGGCCCTACGTGGGCTTTCCGTCCCCGATCACCTAAGCTAAAGCTTATCTTCCTTCCTATTTTTTTTCCCCTCACCTCATTACTACCCTTTGATCCTCCATGGCCCTGTCCCCAACCCCGACATCGCTCATGAATCTGTACGTGTTCTCTGACGCGTGGGCCTGGGCCTGGTTTGTTCTCGCGCTGCAGCCACGGTGTGGAGCGGGTCAGGGGGCGCTCTGTGTGAGCAGAGGCTCGTTGCTGGAAGCAGTCTGGGGGCTGCAGTGAGGCGACCCCGAGCGAACATTCTCCAGCTCTCCTTCTGTGTCTGAGCCCCTTCCAGCTGCGTAACTGCATGGGCAGTGAGTCACGAGCCCACCGGTTACGTGTGGCCGCCCCTGTGAGTGGCGGGGTGGGTGTAGGCCCTCTGCACTCAACCCGGGGCTCCTGGCTTCCTGTCTCTGAGACCTTGACCTCTCCGTTGGGGACTAGGGCTAGTTTGTGGCGGGGCAGACTCTGTGGGTCCAGGGACGTTGGCTTAGAGGACACGCCTTCATCCTCCTCTGAGGTTCTAGGGTGCAGGAGGCTGTAGGCCAGTGGGAGGGAGACTGGGCCTATCTGATGGACTGTTTTTTAAGTTTACTTGTTTATTTTGAGAGGGAGGGAGAAATTGTGAGTGGGGGAGTATCAGAGAGAGGGAGGGAGAGCGAGAATCCCCAGCAGGCTCTGCACCGCCAGCGCAGAGCCCACCTCGGGGCTCGAACTCACAAACCACACGATCATGACCTGAGCCAAGACCAAGAGTTGGACGCTTGACTGACTGAGCCCCCCAGGCGGCCTCCGATTGACTTATTAAGATCCCCCCCCAACCCCCAGCCCCGTGTATCCTGTGAGCATCTGCTCGGGTCATTAAGCCTTCACTGCTGGTGGTGGTTCACAAGGCGCCTGGCAGCTGGGGGGTCATGCCAGGCCCTCTGTTGGCGTCTAGCGTTGAACCAGAGGCTGGTTCCAGCCCTCCTGGGCATCCTGGGAGCAGGGTGTTCCCTCCCTTTAGTCTCTGGGGGGTACTGGGCCCTGAGGTGGGCACCTCACCCCAGCCCGCGCTCCACATGGCGGGGCTTCCCACCACCTGGCGGCAGCCCGTGTCACCACACACACACCTCCAGGTTTATTCAGAGACACTGGGAAGTTACTGTGATTCTTCAGAGGTAAAAGTCCAGGAGAAAACGTGAGCTGCGAAGGAGACCGGGAGACCAGGATTGCGGGAGGTGGTTGGGGAGCTATCATGTTTCAGATTTTTTTGTTTTAAAGCTTACTTATTTTGAGAGAGCGCACATGTGAGTGGGGAAGGGCAGAGAGAGGGAGGGAGACTCCCAAGCAGGCTCCTGGCTGTCAGCACGGAGCCTGATGCTGGGCTTTACCCCGTGAACTTTGAGATCCTGACCAAGAGTCAGACCTAACCAACTGAGGCACCTGGGTGCCCCCAGGGGAGTTGCAGTTTCAATGTTTGTTTATTTCTGAAAGAGAGAGGGAGGCAGAGCGTGAGCAGGGAGGGGCAGAGAGAGGGAGACACAGAATCCAAAGCAGGCTCCAAGCTCCCAGCTGTCAGCACAGAGCCCGACGCGGGGCTTGAACTCCCAAACCATGAGATCATCACCTAAGTTGAAGTTGGCCGCTTAACTGACTGAGCCACCCAGGCACTCCTGGGGGGAGCAGTTTATAAATCAAGGTGCTCAGGGACCTCTGTCATTCTGGTGGCATTTGAGCAGACTTCAGGGACATCAGGCCCACCTAAATAGCTGGGGGAGGAATGTTTTAGAAGAGGGGGTGTCAAGTGCAAAGGCCCCGAGGCAGGATGTTCTTGGCACATGGACAACACGAGGAAGTGGCCAAGGTGGCTGCTGTGGAATCGAGGCCACTAGGGGTGGGTACAGCGTCCCCCAAGGGGCAGAGGGTGACCTGGGGGGACGGTGGGCAGCGAGGGGTCTGTGTGGAACAAGGACCTTGCTGTTGCGTTTTGAAATTGGAGCCAGCTGGGGATTGACATTGGGGGTAGGGGTGCCGTGAGTGCGGCCCGCGTCTCTGCTCGGAGCGGCTGGAGGGGTGGAGCCGCCCCTGTTTTCAGTGGATGACGAAGGCTGGGGTTTGGGGGACCCCCTCCCACCGTGCAGGACATGCTGCGCCCCGGCCGAGGTGGCAGTGAGCCTCCCACCTGCCTCTGGGCCTCCTGGGGTGGCAGAAAACCCCAGCACGGTCCCCGCAATGGCGTCATCCAGAAGTAGGAGCTCCGGAAGGGACCCCAGGCTCTGGCTCTCCTGTGACGAGGCCACCTGCCTGCCTTGTACTGTTGGCCGTGTCTCCTGAGCAGCCCCCCTGAGGACGTGGGGTCGAGGTGGTCCTCTGGGCTTTCCCCTCAGCCTTAGGTACGTCGAACCCCCGCCCCCAAGAAATAATTGCCCCTTGGCCCTTTGGGCAGGTCTGGGCACGTCTGCAGGCGGGCTGTGTGCACCTCACCCCTCAATCAGAGGCCCTCTGCCAGGGCCCGAAGCAGGACTCCGCGGGGACCAGCCAGGCCCTCGGCGGACAGGCACAGATCGGCAGGGACGGGCGTGTGCCCCAGGCAGAGCTGGGGTACCGACCCCAGTGGTCTGGCTTCGGAGCCCAAGCTGGTTTTAAATTCCGGTCGTGTTTGCTTTTAAATAGGTTGCCTGTTGTGGTTTGGAACTCAGAAGGTTCTGGAGCAGGGCTTGGCCGACTAGGGCCCGGGGGCCAACTGCACTGACTGTTCTCCCGCAGCCGCGCTCACCCGCAGCAGCGCCCGTTTGTGTGCCGGGTCTGGTGGCTCTGGTGGTATGAGGCCACCTGGGGACATGGAGGCAGAGGCCGTGCGGCCCACAGAAACCAAGGTGTTGGCACTGCAGCCCCTCGGCAGATAGTCTGTTCGCCACCTGGGGAGGGCTGGGGCAGCACGAGGAACGCGGACTCCTTGGGGTGCCCGGGGGCTCAGTCACCTGAGCGTCTGACTCTTGATCTCGGCTCAGGTCGATCTCACGGTTTGTGAGTTCAAGCCCCTCATCGGGCTCTGTGCTGACGGCGAGGAGCCTGCTTGGGATCCTGTCTCTGCCCTGCTCTCTCTGCCCCTCCTCTGCTTGTGTGCTTCTCCCCTCCCTCCTCCTCTCTCTTTCTCTCAGAATAAATAAACTTAAAAAAGCGCTGACGCCTTATGTGTCCCAGTCACTGGGAGGCGGTGACTGTGACCAGTTCTCGGAGCCCCTTCCGCAGAGATGTCTTTGGCGCAGCTCACTCCCTGTGCTGGTGACGCAGATCCGGGCGTGACACACACCTGCTTGCACCAGCTGCTTTCGCCCCACAGAAGCGTCTCGGAGTTAACTCCTTCTCGGACCTTGAAGCGCTTCCAGATTCTGGCCCGTTTCAGGGCCGCATGGTATTCCTCGTAAGCCGCCCTGGAGCGTAGGTAACGTCTGCGCCCCGTGTGGGGCTCGAACTCACACCCCGAGATCAGGAGCCACCGCTCCACCAACGGAGCTGGCCAGGCCCCCTTCCGGTGAAGCTTCACACGCGCTTCGGCCGAGGTGTAATTTCCACGCGACACGGTCCCCAGATACTCAGCGTGTGGTCGAGTCTCCCCACAGGCACATCCCCGGTGCCCCAGCCGCCGTAGGCACAGCGGGTTGCCGCCGTCCCTGCGCCGGGGCTGTGGATTTGCCGCGCGGTCGCCTTGGTCGCATCGGTTTTGTGGTTGTCCTGTTTCTGCACCGGCAGCACCCGGCTGGTTCCCGGGTCAGGGCCCGTGTGCAAGTCTTTCCCGGGGCCTGTTTCTGTGGGAACGGGGCGCGAGTTTCTCTTCGTCAGAGACTGGCCGGCCGCCCCCACAGGAGGGGCTGTGCCCGCACCCCCGTCAGCACTCAAGGTTGTCGCTCTGGGCTGTAGCCAGTGGGCGTGTCAAGGTTGAAGCCTGGGCCAAACCCCAAGGGCCTGCGTGTTTGCCGGTATTTGCTGAAGGACTTTTGCGTCTGTGTTCGAGAGGGATGTGCAGTGTTGCTTTTTCTTTAAACGTTTGTTTAATTGGAGACCGAGAGTGCATGTGGCGTGGGGGTGGGGGGGCAGGGGGGGAGAGTCCGAAGCAGGCTGCGCACTGTCCACACAGACCCCGACGTGGGGCCCAAACCCACCAACTGTGAGTTCGTGACCCGAGCCAGACACTAACCGACAGCCACGCAGGTGCCCCGACAGCGTTTGTGAAGCGCCTGAGAGAATTCCCCGATTGCGTCTGCAGTTTTCGTTTGTGGAAAAGTTTTCAGTTATGAGCTCAGCTTCCCTGACTGATAAAGGGCTTTTCACACTTCCTCTATGTTTTGGTGTCAGTTTGATAACTTGCGTGTTTGGAAGAATCAGTCTATTTCGTCTGCGTCATCAGATGTATTGGCATAAAGTTGTTCATCTCGTTCCTGTATTAAACTAAGAGGCTGCGGGCTCTGTGCTCTTGTCCGTGTTTCATCCCGACAGCCTGTGTTCCCACGATCTTCTCTTCCTGTTTGTTATAGCCAGTTGATGGAAGAACTCCAGCTTGAGTAGTTTTCTTTCTTGCTGTTTTTGTTTTTAATTTTCTTTCTTCTGATGACTTTGGTTGGGTGTCTTGTGGAGGAAGTGTTAAGTCATTCATTTGAAACCTTTTTCTGTCTTTCTTTAATAGAAGCATTTAAAGCTATGAGTTTGCGGGGCGCCTGGGTGGCTTAGTCGGTTAAGCGTCCAACTTTCGCTTAGGTCATGATCTCACGGTTCATGGGTTCGAGCCCCGCGTCAGGCTCTGTGCTGACTGCTAGCTCAGAGCCTGGAGCCTGTTTCAGTCTGTGACTCCCTCTCTCTCTGATCCTCCCCTGCTCACGCTGTCTCTCTCTCTCCTAGAAATAAATAAAACATTTAAAAAAATAAAAATAAAAAAATAAAGCTATGAGTTTGCCCCTAACGACGGTGTTAGCTGCTTCCCCCAAGTTTCAGGGCATGGTATGTTCTCATTCGATTCAGAGCATTTTCTGATCCCCCTGGTTCTCAACGCAGCTGTGGTTGAAGGCGCAGAGCCAGTTTGTCACCGCCCTGTCCCTGTCCCCGGAACACACTCCCCCACTTCTGCACCCAGCGCCTTGTAATGACTGGTGTGGCCCCATATGTGCTGGCCCTGCTGTGAGCTGGGCCGCTCCGTGACTCTTGGCCGTGAATGCCCAAGGCAGGACCTGTGCCCGGCTTGTCCCCGTCCCCTCCAGCAGTGCGTGCAGGGCCTCAGCCGAGCACCGCACAGACAGGTACGCACTCGGCGGGGTCCAGAACAGCTGCGTGAGGTAGGCGCACAGTTGTTGCTGGCGAGTTACAGTCATGGAGAAAGCAGGCTCCCAGTGCCGGGGCTGTGGCCCAAGGGCATGCCGTCAGGCCCACGGCATCCTGCCAGCCCGCAGCCCCCTTTCCCTGAGCCTGGTGCTTCTCAGTCTTCCTTAGTGACACCTGAACCCTGAGGGCTAAGAAGCCTGCTGCTTCTCAAGGGGGCCCTTCATGGGGAGGTGGGAGGAGGTGTCCCCTGAATCACACGCTGCCATGTGACAGCAGGAAGGGCTGGGCCCCCACCCTGTCGCTAGAGGCCCTGCTTCCTTCCCACATGCCTGGCTGCCCGGGTGGGGCTCAGCCTCCCGGCCCCTGCTCCCCATGGAGGTAGGTACGGTTGGCTCCCTCACTGGGGATCACACGGGACCCTGACCCCGAGTTTGTTTTAGTCCCACAGAATAACGAGAAGCTTCAGGAGAGCCCCTGCATCTTCGCCCTGACGCCAAGGCAAGTGGAGCTGATCCGCAACTCCAGGTGCGCTGTGCCCCGCACCCCTGCTGACCTCCGTGGCGGGCGGTGGACTGGCTTGTACGGGGGCGAACCGGCCTTGGGGTGGGTAAAGCCTCCGGCCGACCCTGTGGAGACCCATCACTCTGCCCCTCCCCTGTCTCCCCCCCCGCCCCCCGCCGTGCTGGACAGTGTGCTCAGTCTGCCTGCTTTCCCTGCCTTTGAGCCGTGGCCCCAAGGCGGGGCAGTGTCCCCTCCCACAGGGCTCCCCTCGGCGCTTTTTTCTTCAGAGACCGGTGCCCCGCGCACTGTGGGGGGCTGAGCAGCACCCCTGGCCCCCACCCACTTGATGGTAGGAGCCCCCCTAGTTGTGAGGAACACGACATCCCTGAGACACTGCCTGGGGTCCTGCAGGGGCCCCGAGCGGGAACAGGTCGGGGACAGAGGCCGCCCCCCAGTCTCTGCTGTCTGAGGCCCTTACCTCCGTGGCTGAGACCAAAGTCCCGGCTGGAGCGGCCACATGTTGGCCACTTGGCACGTGCTGGGCCTGTCTAGCCTACTTAATATCCATGTGGGTGCCCCCTCCTGAATTGTCCAGAGACGGGGGTCACTGGTCCCGGTCAGCAGGGAGCAGTCGGGGGGTGGCTTCAGTCAGCACCCGTGGACTTCGTTACCAGGGCAGGGGGCTAGTCCATCCGGCTCCCGCCTCTCTGACCCCTCTCCTCTCACCCCCTCGGCGCCCAGAGAGCTGCAGCCCGGGATCAAGGCCGTGCAGGTGGTCCTCAGGTAAGCCACCGCCGTTGTGTCCCCCCGGGGCCCCCCCACCCCCACAGCATCTCTTGGACGCCCTGCTTGTGGGCAGGGCCCTGCCCTCCTCTTCCCGCGGTGTTCTCGCCTGTGCACGTGTCCCCAGTAGCCTTGCTCAGCCCCGATCCCGGGTCCTGGGCCCCCCTCGTGTGGTCCAGAGCCACAATCCGCCTGCTGGGCACACAGGCCCCCGTGGCCTCCCCCGTGGCCCACGTCCGCCCTCCCGCCCCTTCCCTGCCTGACGGCCGCGCCGTCCTTGCAGAATTTGCTACTCAGACACCAGCGGCCCCCAGGAGGACCAGTACCCGCCCAACATCGCCGTGAAGGTCAACCACAGCTACTGCTCGGTCCCGGTGAGCGGGGCGCCCGGGCAGCCCCGGGCCTGCTCTAGGGGGTGGGCCACAGGGTGTGGAAGGAACGTCTTTCTGTGGCCTGAGCCCGCGTGTCCGCTTCCAGGGCTACTACCCATCCAACAAGCCCGGAGTGGAGCCCAAGAGGCCGTGCCGCCCCATCAACCTCACTCACCTCATGTACCTTTCCTCGGCCACCAACCGCATCACCGTCACCTGGGGGAACTATGGCAAGGTGAGCAGGGCCGGGATGCTGCCTGCCCGCCCCCCAACGCCCCGGGGGCTCCCCTGTCCGGGCCTGACAGCCCCTCCCCTGCCTCTACCCCCAGAGCTACTCCGTGGCCTTGTACTTGGTGCGACAGTTGACCTCTTCGGAGCTGCTGCAGAGGTTGAAAACCATCGGGGTGAAGCATCCAGAGCTGTGCAAGGCCCTGGGTGAGCTTGCGGTGGGGGTGCTCCCCGGGGGATGGCGGGGGAGGGCAGCCAGTCACAGCGGCCCCCGGCTGGGGCCCAGCGCAGTGAGCCAGGGTCCCGGGCAGGGTGAGCCCCTGGGGGTCGTTCGCACAGTGCCAACGCGGGGCACAGCCTGGAGTTTCAGCCGGAGGCGGGGGCCGGGGACACGGAGGGCAGGCGCAGACCCGGTTTGCAGGTCCCAGATGGTGATACAGTCTGATCCCAGACAGCAGAACGGTCATGTTAAGGGAGCAGGGACACGACACATGGAGCGTTGAGAGTCAGCCACTACCCAGATGGGCAGGTGGAGCGGGTCCTGTCCCTCCTCTCGTGTCCCGGGACCCAGGACTGCCTGGCACACAGCAAAGACTTCGTCTGTTTGACGGCTGTGTAGCCTTAGGCAGGTCACTGGCCTTCACTGATTGCTGTAGCTTCTGACCAGATCCGCACGGTAGCCCTGGGTCAGGGGACTTGGCAATGTCCCCATCCAACCGTTGGGGACACTGAGGCGCAGAGCGGCAGGGCCTCAGCCTGTGTGCTCCACCCGCCACCTCCCACTTCCCCGAAAGAGCCCTTTGTTTGAAAGCGCCCCCCTACCTGCCCATCTCCCTGTGGGGACAATGGCCAGCTTGACCACAGCAGGCAGCTCGACCAGCATTCCGGCTAGTGTGGCGCCTGTAGGCCAGGGGTGAGGGGTGGGGAGGGGGCTGGGCGGCATTCGTGTCGGGGTGGCCCACAGGGCGAGGATGGGGGCTTGGGTGTCTGCTGACCTCAGTGGGTAGCAGGGGGTCCCGGGGCCCAGTGCGTGTGGGGCCGCCTCAGCCGCTGCCTGGATCCCATGTCAGGTTTCCTCTCTGAGGGCAGCCCCAGGCGGGGCCTCGGGCCGCTGGCTGTGTGGTTGCAGGGGGGAGGGGGGCCTGTACTTGGTCTCGCCTGGGGCCTCCTTCCTGTACCCAGTTTTGTGTCTCGGGTCAGGTGGGGGGAGGGGGCCTTGTTTCAAAACCCGATGCGGCTCTGAGGCGAGATTCAGGCGGCGGGAGGGACCCGCGTGGCCTTCGGGACACTCAGGGAGAGCGGAGTGGGGACGAGTACCCTCCCCCTGTGTGGGCGGGAAGGGGCCGCTCCTGGAGGAGGGGGCAGCTCCGGGCCCTCAAGGGCTGGCGTCCTTCAGCCAGTCTGGCCAGTCCCTCCGGTCCCGGAACAGACGGTGCCGCAAAGCCGGAGGGAGGGAGGGAGGAGGGAGCCCGCGGACCACCGGGGTTTCCGCCGGGGTTTCCGCCAGGGTTCGCCGTGCCTCAGTGTCCTTCCAGCGCCTTCAGTCCCACGTTCACAGGCGAGGAGGCGCCTCCCCGGCGCCCGGCTGCCTTTTCCTCTCTCGAGAAATAGCCTTCTCGTTCCTGCCCCCGGGAGTGGGGTGGGTGCGTGGGGGTGGGGCATCGGTGCCTCCCCCCACCCTGAGTGGCTAGCGGCTCCCGCCACCCCCTCGTGTGACTGCCCTCCTCGATGGCTCCATGGGGACCCCCGGTCACACTGACCGCCCTGTCGGCAGCTGTCTGTTGCCCCCACTTTTCTCCCTAGAGAAGCCAGTGGGCCGCAGACCCCGCAGCAGGGGCGGCACACCGGCTTATCCGGGGTAGCCGGCCGCTGCCCAGGGCCCTTCGCAGGTGACCGTCGCAGCCCTGGGCCCCACAGCCGAAACGGGCACCGCATCATCCTGGGGGGTGCTCAGTGCGGGGGCCGTTCTCCCCAAGGTGGGGGCGTGGGCTGCCCTCCCCAGCCTTAGTGGGTGCGGGAGGACCGCGCCCTCGGCCCCGACCCTGCACACACCCGCGTCCCTTCCCCTCACCCCGGCCACCCCCTTGTCCGCAGTCAAAGAGAAGCTGCGCCTGGACCCCGACAGCGAGATCGCCACCACCGGCGTGCGGGTCTCTCTCATCTGCCCGGTGAGTTGGGGCGCGCGCCCCGCGGGGTGAGGGCGGCGCCTGTCCGCGTGGCCTGCTCACCCCGAGGCCTCCCCGCAGCTGGTGAAGATGCGGCTGTCCGTGCCCTGCCGGGCGGAGACCTGCGCCCACCTGCAGTGCTTCGACGCCGTCTTCTACCTCCAGATGAACGAGAAGAAGCCCACCTGGATGTGCCCCGTGTGCGACAAGCCGGCCCCTTATGACCAGCTCATCATCGACGGGTAAGGCGCCGGGGAGCACGGGGTGGCGGGGGGTGGCGGTGACTGAGGAACTGAGCCACGCAGCGTGAGGGGCCCTTCTGGGTGGTTCCAGGCGCCCTTGGAAGGCCTGTGCCCTCCTGGGGGTACTCGTCGGGGCCCATGCTGTGCACGCGGTGGCAGTGGCACCGAGATTGCCCGGGCGCAGGACATCTGCTTGTGACCTCGCGGGTCTGGAGTCCATTCTCCCCCACACCAAGCAGGGACCTTGAGAAGCCCCCACCTCACGGCCGCTGCACAAGACAAAGAGCTGCTTCTGAGGCAGAGAGTTTAGCATGGCCTCCGGCTCCCTACAGGGAAGGTGGGGAAGGACATGTGTCCCCCGAACTCGGGTATGGGCTCTGCTGTGCCCTTTCCTGGGCGGCGCAGCCAGGCCGTGCCTACGACCTAATCAGCAGGACCTCCCCCAGCCACGGGGGACAAGGGAAAAAGGCCGTTCTCCCCAGAAGGGAAACTTTGCTCAGGACTTAGGTTTCCAGAAACTGAGCCCAGCACCTGACTGACCAGCTCGTGCCAGGAGCCCGCCACACCCGTCTGTCCCCAGAGCTGGGGGTGGGGCGAGGGGGAGAGGCTGTGGTCAGGTGGGGTTGGGTCTGAGGGCCAGGCTGCACGGGAGGTCTGTGAGGGCACCTGTGTGTGCCCCACGCCTGGCTGTGGCTCCCAGCCTGTAGGGTTGGGGCTCGGGTGTGTCGCCACATTCTAGTGCTTCTGTCTGGTCACCACACTTAGGGTCTCGCCAGTCCATCTCTCCCAACCATGCCGGGAGGTGAGCCTCATCGTCCCCACCTTACAGATGAGGAAACTGAGGCTCAGGTGGGGTGGTTACCTGCTCCGGGCGCCCCCAGCTCACAGGAGGCCAGGCCAGGATTCAAGCCCAGGTCCAGCCAGCTCTGAATCGGGTCCCCTCTCTGGAGGTCCGAGCCGCCGCGCCCCAGTGCCCCCACGCTGTCTGGCCTCAGGGTGGAGTGCGGAGGCCCCTGGGGCCGGGCACAAGGTCCAGGGCTGAATGGCCGCTCTGTTCCTGGCCTGGCAGCAGCGCGGCCCCGTGCCTGCCTCCCCCCACCCCCACAGGCCCGGAGCCGGTCACCCAGGCTCAAGTGGCAGCAGCTCTGACGGCTCCAGGGGCGGATGGGTCTGGGGCTTGGGGGTGTGGCTGTGCCTCACGAGGACCACTGTCCCAGCATCCCATGGGGACCTGGGCATAGCCAGGGAGGCTTCCTGGAGGCAGGGTCCTTGATTCATGCTTCTCCTCGAGGGTTTGTCATTTTGTCTCATCCCCGGCCTTGCGCTGGGTGATTCCCGGGTCCCTGTGAGGACTGTGTTGCAGACTCTGGGCCGAGTGTGGGGGACTAGGCCAGACAGATAACCCCTATGGCGTGGGCTCTGCCCAGAGGAGGGGGGGAGTGGCGGGAGACGGAGACGTACGTGGCAGGCAGAGGTGTGTGGATGCCAGGGCCACCCTGGGATGGGGGGTGGTCAGTGAGCATGACGATGGGGCTTCCTCTTGTGTGATGGTGGGTGTGGCTGGGGCCCATGACAGCCGTTGCCACCACAGCAATCACACCCCTGTCCCTGACCTGGTCCTTGGCCTGGACCCGGCCTGCGTGGGCCCTCGGCTGCCAGAGATGGTGGGTACCTGTCGGTGGGGAGACTGAGGCCTGGTGGCCAGGAAGTGGCAGGGCAGGAGTGGAACCCAGGCCTGCTGCTTTCTGGCCACATTGGGGTCAGGGAGCTCACCAACCCTCCTCGGGCCTCAGTGTCTCCATTTGTAAAATGGGTGCACCTGGCAGTAGCTCAGTGAAGCTGTGTCTGGGCCGTTATGCTGGGCCTGGCTCGCTGTGGGTGCTGCGTGCGGGGTACTGTTGTCTGTGCGGGGTGCTGTGGCCCCGCTTCTGCCCCAGCTCCCCTCCAGGGCCTCTCTTGGGGGGCTTGTGAGCAGCACCAGCCTTCTGCCCAAGCCCATCTCCTCCTCTGGAAACGGGCAGCGCGGGGTGGGACGGGAGGGAGGCGGCGGCTCGTGTTGGGGGCCAGAGCCCCAGGCTCACGCCGTGTGGCAGTGAGAGCCAGGGCCACCACTGTGCGGTGAGCCGGTGGGGACACCGAGCCCTGGCCACCGCGCTCCCGAAGCCACTTGTGCAGAGGAGAAGCAGGCTGCTTAGCACGCTTCCCCCCCACCCCCTTCCCGAGTTCCGGGCTGGGGGCGGCGGGGACGCTGCCGGCCTGGGAGTCAGCCCCTCGCCCCTCCAGGCTCCTGTCCAAGATCCTGAGCGAGTGCGAGGACGCCGACGAGATTGAGTACCTGGAGGACGGCTCGTGGTGCCCGATCCGCGCCGAGAAGGAGCGCAGCTGCAGCCCGCAGTGCTCCATCCTGGTGCTCGGTGAGTCCCGCCGCTGCGAGTGCGGGCTGCCGGGCGCCGCCGCGTCCCCGGGCGCTCCGCCCCTCGCCGGCCTCCGTTCCCCCCCCTGAGCCCCTGTCCCTGTCGCCCTCAGGCACCTCGGACGCCGGTGGGCTCCTGTCCACCCCTAACCTCAACGGTGGTGGTGGCGGGGGCGGGGGCGCCGCGCTCGCAGGCGCTGCGGGCGGGGGCGGCGCGGCGGGCGGCGCGGAGAACGGGAAGCCGGGAGCCGACGTGGTGGACCTCACGCTGGACAGCTCGTCCTCGTCGGAGGAGGACGAGGAGGAGGAGGATGAGGACGAGGACGAGGAGGGGCCCCGGCCCAAGCGCCGCTGTCCCTTCCAGAAGGGCCTGGTGTCGGCCTGCTGACCGCTCACCGCCGCCGGCGGCCGGACGCTCGACTTTCCTGGTGCTCACCCACGCGGACGGGGCGCAGGCGGGCCTCGGGGTGCAGAGGGAGGGGTGGTTTTGTTTTCTTTATATCGTTCATTTTGTTTTTCCACCCCTTTCCCTGGCTCCTGGCACCTGTACCTCTGGACTCTCCAATCGGAGGATTAAAAAGAAGTAAAATGACAAAAAAAAAAAGTACAAAAAAAGAAAAACGAAACAAAAAAAAGTCAAACTTTAAAAAACGAGGCAAGCCACCCACGCGAGCTGCTTCCCGGCCGGAGCCCGAGCCCCGGGACACCCCGCCCCGCCTCTCCCAGTGACCATTCCAGCTGGTGCAGGGGGCCGGGCCGCGTGGGGTGGGGGGCAGCGGGGGACACCGACGGGCGCCTGCCCCTGCCCCTGGCGGCAGCCGCAACTTTGACATTCGTCTTGTTCCTTTGCTTTTTTTTCTCTGCAAACACGTTCTCTCGCCCAGAGACCCTGGAGCGCACCGCCGAGCAGGGAGCATTTTAGCCAAGAAGCCATGGAGTGGGTTGGGGCTGGGAGGGGGGCGGGGGGCGCAGGGAGAGGGGTGGGGTGGGGTTTGGGGGGGGCCAGGGAGGGTTTAGCCACAGATGTGTTGTATTTTTTGAAAGTGCAATAACTTGGTATTTTGAAGACCCAGCATGTGGCCAGGACCCCCTGTGGAAGGCGGGGGCCCCAGGGTGCGGCGGCGTGTGGCGTGGGGGGGTCTCCGTTTTCTAGCCAGCTACCTCGGTAACTCCAATTCAGGTTAACTTCCCTACGGAACAGCGCAGATGTCCGCAGATGCCGCCACCAGGCCCCTCCTCGGCGGGGCGGGGCGGGGCGGCGGCCGGCCACTCCCCCCGGGGCAGCAGGGACCCCAGCCCCGCCCTCTCCACTTGGGGTGGCTCCTCCCCTCCCCTTTCTTGCTCTTGGGCTTTCTGACGGGTAGAGGCCCGCCGGGCCCGCCTCCCGCGGGAGCCTCACTCTCGTCTTCCAACAGGGCCGGGCCAAGGGCCCCCGGGGACGCCCGGCCTCCCGCCCGGTGTCCCGGTCCCCTGGAGGCCACGCGTGGTTCTCCCACCGCCTCTGCCCTGTTCTGTCTTTGCTTCTTTTCTTCCTTGCTGCCCAGCCCCAGCCCCAGAATAATTTCCTTTGTATAAACAGAACTCTTGTAGTCAGGAAGCAATATCATTTCAGGTCTAAAGAAGAAAGGGACATCAATCTGGCCGAGGGCAAATTCAGTTTTACTGTATAAACTCGGCTGTGCAGCGCGGCCCCCTCCGTCTGCACCGGCCGCTGAGGGCCACAGTTTTCTAATATTTGTATTCTAATTTAATTGTTTTTAAAAAACACAAATAAAAAAGGTCAAGGTGAAGCCACTGAGGCGTCTTCTCTGTGTGTTGGGGCGATGGCTGGGGGCGAGGGCAGCGGAGAACAAAACCTCTGCGTCGACCGCC
Source organism: Hyaena hyaena (assembly GCF_003009895.1). Taxonomy (NCBI): domain Eukaryota; kingdom Metazoa; phylum Chordata; class Mammalia; order Carnivora; family Hyaenidae; genus Hyaena; species Hyaena hyaena. Next base: position 1,248,934 of record NW_024080931.1, on the reverse strand, counting down.
CCCTTCCACCGCGTCATGTTCAGGATCCACGGCGTGACATTCGTCCAGCGAGGAGGGTTTCGCTTCGACCTGCTGGGCCTGGCATCTGACCGCGTGGTCGGTTGGGGGAGGAGCCGAGCCGGAGCCGCCAGCCCCCAGAACTGTCCCTGCCCGCCTGGGTGGCAAGTGGCCAGCAGGCTCGTAGAAAGGTGCTCGGCCTCCTCACTGGTCACCGGGGAGATGCAGACCGCAGCCGCGAGGCTCGTGGGCGTGGAGAGTGGGGCAGCCGCTCCGGAAGACGGGACGGCAGGCCCTCCCGAGGCCAGACACCGAGTGACCAGCTGACAGCCGTGCCGGCCCCGTCCTCGGCACCCACCCGGAGGTAAAGGGGACAGGCTGTCACGGGAACTCGGACATGCACCTGCACTGCAGCTCAAAGGAGGAAACGCCCAGCGTCCACCTGCGGCCAGCAGGTAGGGAAACGCGCACTCCACGCGCAGACACGGGATCTGGCCACGAGCAGGAGCGAGGCGCCCACACCCGCCACCCCCAGACAGACCCCGAACACACGACGCTAGGGGAGGGAACCAGACACGAGAGGCCACATGTGTGTGATGCGTCCAGAACAGGCTCCTCCATGGACAGGAAGGGGGTTCGGGGGGGAATGTGGCAGTGACTGCTAATGGGGGATGGGGCTTCTGGGGGTCATAGAATGTTCCGGAGCTAGATGAGGTGATGGTTCCATAGTTCCTGGAATGTGCTAAAGCCTCTGGTTTCAGCGGGGAGACCTGTGTGAACACTTTCAATTAAAAACAAGCCTCTCCCAGTGGACTTGGGGCACGTGTGACAGGCCCTCGTGGGGCCGGTGGCCGTCCCAGCCCCCTGCTGGCCCCGCGCTCGCTCAGCCGAGCCGGAGGCCTAGGTTCCCGCTCCACGTGTGCAGCCACGTGACCCCTGGAGCCGTCGCCCTGTGTCCCCCCGCCATGCCCCCTCCAGTGCTCTCCCAGGCCAGGGCCCTTCGGTCCTGTCTGTCACCCACGCCTACCCCCCCCCCCCACAGCCTGGGCCCTGCTGGCCCGACCCCAGCTGGGGAGCAGAAGGGAGGGGCTCTCTCCAGGGCCCTGAAAGTGGCTGTTTGGGAACCCCAACCCAGACGTGGGGGCTGCAGTCCAGGGTCCTTCATCCGTGGGTGGGCTTGGCCCCACTTCCTCCTGGGGGTGCCTGGGGAGCAGCCAGCTCTGTGTCGTGGGGCCGCACTGGGTGGGGGGTTAACAGACTTGGGGTTCCCCAGCCAGCCCCTCCAGAAACCCTGGAGCTGCCCGTCCAGCCACTTCTCCCTGCCCACCCCCGGCCCCCTTCCCGGCGCGGCTGTGGGTCGCCGCCTCGGTGGGGACCCTGACCCTGGGCCTGCCATGCAGGAGACACCCACCTGCCCCAAGAGCCCAGAGGCCAGGTCACCGCAGGGGCCCCTGCTGGTGTGGGTGCGTGAGGCCATACCCTCAGGGAAGGGGGCCCCCAAGCTCCCACCCACCGTCCCCTGCCCCCCCACCTCCCCGACACGAAACACAAAGAACGTCAAAATCAGGCAAATGAGGCAGCAGCGGTCGTAACAGGCTGCGTTTAGTGGTTTTTTTATGTACAAGAAAAATGATTTTTTTTGTCTGGTTTTTCATCTTTTGTCTTTTTGTTTTTATTACTTTTAAAGCTTCTCCCCCCTCCCCCAAAAGTGCATTTTTATCAATTGATTTTTTTTAAATCTCCCACACTTTATAAAGACTCTCAAATACAGTCTATGGAATGTCTGCTCTGTGCTCTGTGCCCCTGGGCACCGCCCCTGCCCCCCCACCCCATTCACCAGGCCCGGCCCCCCAAAGTCCAAGGCACCTCGAATCTGGGCCTGGGAGGGGCGGGGGGGGGACCCCTGGGCCTCAGGAACCCTGGCCACGGCCTCCAGGCAGCCCCGGCATCAGGAGAGGAATCTCCCCAGCCCCTCCACCTCCTGGCCCTGCTCGCCCACCCCCTGTCTAAATCTATGTACTTAGCGCGAGCTAGTCTGAACTCTGAAGTTATGGCTCCTGGGGCGCCCGAGCCCCCGGGCCCTGACCCGTCCTGTGCCAGCCGCCCTCCACCAGGAAGGCTGCTTCCTCAGCTTAAATAATTTTTTAAAATAAAATTGCAAATATAAATATCTTTCTTTCTCAAAAAATAGGATTTTTGCTTTTTTTTTTTTTGTTGGTTTTAAATTTTTTGTCCTGCTTTTCCTTTCACTCTGTCTGCCTCCTACAATCCCGGCTGCCTGGACTGCCTCGGTCCTGGGGGGGCCACCCCAGCCCCAGCCTCGACCCCACCACGTGCGACATGTCCGACGCTGCTCCCCCTTGGCTCCCGCCACCGTCGATGGGTCTCAGTAGTGCAAAGACTCCCCAGAAGGCCCTGGAAGGGGCTGGGGACCCTCCCCTCCCACCTGAGACCCGCCCCTCCCCCCAACCCAGAAGGAAGCATAGGGACAGCCAGGTACAAACGGTGACAAGATGAGATGGCCACATGGAGTCTCCTGGGCAAGCCACCCAAGTGGGGGCCGACTTTGGTATGGCCTGCTGGAGCCCGGCTAGGCGCAGGCCCACACCCGTGCCAGGCTGGGCCTGGTCCGGAACTTTACATTCACTGGGTTTTAAGGGGTTTTTTTTGTTTTGTAGGTTTTTTTTGCCTTTTTTTTTTTTTTTTTTCTCAATCTCAAAAGGCAGGGTCAGGGTTGGGGTCGGGGGCTAGGCAGGGAGCGGTAGCAAGGGTGTTAGCCTCTCTCTCCCAGGTCCCACAGGCCAGGTGACTGCTCCGGGGTGGGGGCGGGTATGAGTGGGAGCCCTCCGGCGCACACACACACCCCGCAGCACACCCCGGAGCTCCCCCTCAACCCTGCTCGGAGCCCCTGGCTCGGACCTCACTCTCGCACACACGCACACACGCACATCCACGCAACTTCACCAAGATGATGGAAATAACAATTTCGCTTTGTTTTTCTTTTCTTTTTTTTTTTTTTTGTACCAGGCAGTTAAAAAAAAAAAACACCCCAAAAAAAGAAAACACAAAAAAAAAACCCCAAACAACCAAACAAAAAAACGTTTTGCTGTGTCCCTTCTGACCAGTCAGCACGCTCCCCCTCAAACACTTTTTTTTGTTTGTTTGTTTCCTGAAACGCGAGAACTCAGCAGTATCTTTGGCAACACTTGATCACGACCTTAATTTAAAGAATAAAAATAAAATCGATCCACGTCTATGTACAGTATGTGATTGCGCGGGGTCAGGGGCCGGGGTCCCGGCGCTGGGCCCATGCGGACGCTGCGGCCCCTGGGACGGGCGGGCGGGCCAGGGGTTAAGGCGGAGTGGGGGACAGGGTGATCAGAAGCGGAGCTCAGAGCTAGGGGCAGGGGTTTAGTGCAATTCCCGAGGAAGTCTGTTAAAAGTGTGCTCGGCGGGGATTCGGCCCTTGCCCCCGCCAGAGTCCCAGAGGCCTTGTCCCCCACCCCCCGTCCAGCCGCCCCCACTGGCCAGGACGACAGCTGTAATTTTTCAGTTGGTTTTATTGCGAAGGGGTGTATGGTGGGGGGGCGCAGGTAGGGGAGAGGTCTGTCCCCTCAGGGAACCTCTCAGCCGGGGTGGGGTGGGGGGGTGGGGTCCCTGGCCTGGGCGCTCGAGCTCTCTGCTTGGCCTCCGAACTCCATGACACCGGGGTGTGAGGGAGGCCACCCGGCCCTGGGCTCCCCTGCCACCCCCCCTCAGGAGGGGGGTCCTGAGACATTTGGGGGGCTGACGGGCTGGGGGGGGGAAGGGGTGATGAATAGTATCCTGTAGAAACAATGATGAAAGTTGCCTTCTTAAAAAGCTTCCCTTTAAAAAAAAAAAAAAAAAAGACAAGACGACGGGGTCCGTCACAGAGCAAAGGGGCACGGGGACACCGGCCAGCAGCTGGGGGGGGGGACAGGGGCACCCCTAACCTTGGGCTTTGATGGGGGAAGGGTCTCGGCTTGGCAGAGCGTCTATTTACAGGGTCCCACGCTAGGCATTGCATATGCGAGAGGGCGTCGGGGGGAGGGTGCCCTGGCCTCTGGCAACATGGTCTCCCCAGCCCTGGCCCCCGTCCGTGGCCTGTGGCTCGGTCAACACCGGGCCTTTGGGGAGCCAGAGGCTGGGGGGAGGCAGGTGCCGGCCCCCAGATTACAGTCAGTGCCTTTGAATAAAAAGAGGGGGTGCCTGGGGGGGGGTATAAGGCCCTGGAGGCGGGGCCCCGCCACCCACCTCGGCGGGGATGGCATGTCCCAGACGGCGGCTCCTTGGTGGCCACAAGGAAGGGCGGCCACGCCGGAGGGCGGGGAGCCCCGAAGTGGGCGAGGGGCGAGGGCAGGGGGCGGCGGGGCGTGGGGGGGACTGGATTGCTCTGGCTGGTTGGAAGGCCAGCCCTCTCTCGGGCCCATCCCTGAGCTGGGGAGTCAGTAAGGAGGGTCCCCGCAGACACGGGTGGCCATCGTATGGCTGGCGGGTGATGAGACACCTCCGAATCAGAACCAAAACGGGACAGAATGGGGGGGGCGGGGGGGGGGACACGGCAGAAACACAAAAACCCCACGGTCCTGCCTGCAAGGCAAGCCCCCGGGGCGAAGCACGAAGAAAACCTCAGAAGACCTCGCCCGGGGCTTCCTGACCCCTTCTCACCTCGGGGAACACAAGTGGATTCTGCATCTGCGGTGGGTTTTTTTTTTTATTATTTTGTACAAAAATAAATTGACTTTTAGGAATTTCTTTTTGCTCTCTCTCTCTCGCTCTCTCTCGCTCGCTCGCTCTCTTGTATTTTTTATTTTTATTTTTTTTTGTCTTTTCGACTTTTCATAGAAGTTGGTTGCAACTTGTAAACATGTTTTTAAATTAAGAATTAAGATAAAGTGTAGTACCCGTTCTGTTACAAAGTGCCAAGACTTCTATTTGTGGTTGGTTGTCTTTTTTTTGTGTTTTTTTGAGTTTTTTGTTTTTTTCCTTTCATTTTGGAAAATCTTGTTTTTTATTGCTTTTGTGACACTAGAACGCCTGGACTCTTCTCCCCTCCTCCCTGCCACCGTGAGACCCTGGGCTCCCTCGGCTCTGGCCTCGTCCACCCCACACTGTCGCCTGCTCCTCTGAGGAAAGTATATTTTATATATATATATCTATATATATCTATATATAAATTTCGTTTTTAAGGAGGAAAAGAAAACAAAAATCTAAAAAGTGCTTTAAAAACTTGGGAGAGGGCTGGAGGGGGGTGGCGGGGAGGGTGAAGACAGAAAAGTTTCGAATCTCCAAACGTCTCGTGGGGTCCGGGCGGCCTGGGTCGGGGAGCACGGCCTGGAGGTGGGGGGGAAGGGGCGGGGCGCCCTGAGCGGCGGTCCGAGGGGGTGTCCGCCAGGGTGTAAGTGCCGTGAAGGGAGGCGGCAGGAGCCCCCCCAGGGAGCCACCCTGGCGCCCCCACCCCCGGCTCCCCTCTCCGGGCCTGGCAATAAATAGATTTGTGTCACAGCGGTCAGGAGACACACAGGACCACAGGCAAGAGTGTGAGGCGGGGAGGCCATCGGGGAGGCGGGGGGAGGGGGAGACCCCCACTTAGTAAGTGCCCTGAGGAAGGAGGGTGGGGGTGGGGACGGGGTGCGTTTTAACGTCCGCTCACAGCGGACAGAGATCATTTAAGGTCTTGTCTGAAAGACTCATAGAAACCAGCGAGGGGATGAAAACAAAAGCCCACCCCAGTGCCCAGCCCCCGCGGCCACCCTCACCCCCGCCTGGGGCCGGGGAGCCCCCAGACTCCGTGCCGGGTGTGCCCGGGGAGGGCCTCAGCATCTAGATGTCCCACAAAAGCCCCAAGCCGAGCCCCGGAACCCGTCGGCGGGGTGGGGGTACGGGGAGCCGGAGCAGGGGGCGGGGTCCCCGCGGAGGGAGAGAGCATCATGAAGGAGAAGAATCTCAGAAAAGCACTACCCTAGATTCTGTGGCGCTTCATATATATATATCTGTATATATATATATAGATATAGATATCTGTATATAGATAGATTTTCTTTTTTTGTGTTTTTGGGGGGGTGGTGGGTGATTCTCTCTCTCTCTCTCTCTCTCTCTCTGTCTCTCTCTCTCTCGGGTTTCTGTTTTCTCTTTTTGGTTTTCAGGCAAGTCCGGCCGCGAAGCTGCCGTCGGCGGTGGCCCCGGCGCCCCCGGCGCCTCCCCCTCCGCCGGCACCCGCTACATTCAACCTGCTCAGGCCGTCGGCGCCCGCCTCCTCCTCGTCCTCGTCCTCGTCCTTAAAGTGCTTCTCCTGGCCGTTGCGGCGGCCGTCGGGGGAGCCGGCCGGGGCCGCGGCGCCGGGGGGGGCGGCGGCCCCCGGGGAGGGGTCGGGCCCCCCGAGCGCCCCGCCCCGCACGCGGGGCTTGCGGCCGCGGCGCGAGGGGACGCCGTTGCAGCCGTCCTTCTTGAGGTGTCTGTGCAGGTGGTCGGAGCGCACGAAGGTCTTGCAGCAGCTGTCACACTGGTAAGGGCGCAGGCCGGTGTGCACGCGCATGTGGTTCTTCAGGTCGTAGTTGTGTGCGAAGGCCGCCCCGCACTGCTGACACAGGTACGGCTTCTCGCCCGTGTGCTTCCTCATGTGCACCTTGAGCTTGTCCTGCCTGGGGGGGGGGGCGGGGGGGGCGGGGGGGGGCGTCAGCGGGCGCCGGGACCACCCAGCGCCATGCGCGCGCGCCCGATGGCCGTGGGCCGGGGCCGTGGGCCCTCCGTGCCGGGGTAGGGACAGTCCCGGGACACCTGGCACCCACAGGGGCTAGAAAACACCTGGCACCCCCCCCACCCCGACTCAAGTGGCAGAACCTCTCCAAACCCTTTCTCTTACCCACAGAAGGAGGAGAATGACGGGCTTTCGTCTCAGGGCTCTGCCTGCGGCACCTGCATTCCCCTGCAACACTAGGCATTTACGGAGTGCCTGCTGAATACCAGACTCTATTTCCAGTGCTGAGAAATACTACAGGGCACGCGGGTGTTTGGTAACAGAGAGGGTGGCCAGCTGTCCTGGTCGCTTAAGACTGAAACGTCCTGCATCCTGGGGCAGCGGGTCTCCACCCCACGGCCCCCCATCTCCGTCAACTCTCCCAGCACCCCTGCCTTTCTCTGCTCCGGCCACACTGGCGTCCTGGCTGTCACCACAGGCGGAGCGCAAGCCTACTTCAGGACCTTTGCACATGCAGTTCGTGCTGCCTGGAGCGCTGTCTAACCAGATCTTCATATCTGAATTCCAGCTCAGAGGCCACTTCCTCAGAGAGGCCCCTCCCCACCTCGCGCTCCGCCCGACCCCACCCCACGGCCCTCCCGCCACCACCATCTTATTCTCAGTCCTGTGCCGGTTTCCTTGTTCCTCATCTGTCTGCCTGACCGGACTGTGCGCCCCCAGACAGCAAGGTCCGGGTGATCGCGGGGCCCCTCCCTGCCCCTCCTGCCCCACCGGGAACAGTGTGGAGCGCGCAGAGCTGACCAACGTAATCAGCCGGAAGGCAACTAAAGTCCAGGCACCAGTCTGTCCGCCACACGGCAGCCACTGCTCACTCGCGGCCCTGAATCCTCGAGACGTGGCCCGTCCAAACCGAGACGGGCCACAAGGCACCCTAGATTCTGAGCGCTTCCTTCGCTTAACGCGTAAGTCTTTGCTTAACGTGTAACATAAAGCGGCTCACTTAGAAGGTTGTGAGTCGATTACACGTTAAACGTTAAGAAAGATGGATGTAAAATATGGCTCAAATTACTTTCACCTGTTCCTTCCTTTCACTTTCTTTTGGAAAATGCGCCTGCCAGAAAATGTAAAATCACAGAGGTGACTCACATGAGCTCATGGCAGAGGATTCCTGCCTGAAACCCCAGGGCAGGGGCAGAGACCGGGGCCTCCAGAACCCTGGCCGGCATCTGACTGGCTCCTTGCTGCGGCCTCTTGCACCTCTACGGCTCAGCCATCCTGGGGCTCTCGCTTTTCACACCCAGCACAGTGGTCAGCGCCAGGACCGACAAACTCCTATTCACTCGTCAAAGCCCCAGCTCAAATGTCCCTCCTCCTCCAGGAAGCCTTTCTCACTCCTCAGAGGCTTGGTCTCTCCAAGGCTCTTCTAGCCCCAGGTGTCCTGCCTCTGGCACCACCCACAGATCGCTAACCCTTTCAAGCCTCCCTACTGCTCTGAAGTTCAAGGCCTGGCCCTTTGCAACCAGACCCCTGCCTCCTCTCCAGCCTTCTTACCCCCATGTGAGTCGACAGAACTCAGGACACAATGAACTAACTCCTCATTCCCTGGACTAACCGGGTCTGTTAGCCCTGGGGGGGTGCAATGGTCAGGAGCTCCCTCCCCTCCACCTCCCTCAGAGTCCACGAACGTGGGCTCCCGCTTGCCCTGTCCAGATCCCAGCACCAGGCCGGGTCCACAGGGAACAGCAGGGACTCAGACTGTTTGAGCAGTGTAGAGATTTCCCCTGGTAAGGCTCAGAGAGGCCAAGTGACTTGCCCCAGGTTGCACAGCAGGTCAGGGGCCACACGGTGGTGGGGTGGGGGTGGAAGCAGCCTGTTTCGTCACCCCGAGCCCTGGCCCGGGTAATTATAGCCCCGGCTGCCACAGGCCCCGCTTACTCAACTCTCTAGTGTGAGTCAGAGGGGCCCCTGGCCTGGAGGAAGGCGTGGGGGCTGGGGCCCTGGGTTGGGGGCAAAGAGGAGCCAGGTGGGCACGCAGGAGTAGAGGCCCAGCCTGGTGCCCCTCTCCCTGCCTCAGTTTCCCTGCCTGGCAAACAGGATCAGCCTGAGTCAGGGTGGGGTGGCCAAAACTCCAGGTCAGAATGAAGCCACCTCAGGCCTGTGATTAGGGGTGTGGGACTCGGGGCGGGCGGGGGGGTGGATTCCGGGGCCCTGCTCAGCCTGGTCACCTCTCCAGACCCTGGCTTGCTGAGCCTCTACAAAGCTGTCCGCGCCCCCACCCCCCTCCGGGCCCAGAGACCCCTGAGGGCAGGGCCCACAGCCACCTTAGGACCCCTGTCTGGAGAAAGAGGGAGCCCCCAAGACTAACAGCCCCCCAATCGCACTAAATGGGGGAGTGGGGGCAGGCCCCCTACTAGAACCCTACCTCCCAGCTGGCACCCTTTACCCGTTGCTTGGGGTCCTGGGCCCTGCACTCTGGGCCACACCCTCTTCTCCTGGCCTGGTGGGGAGGGGTCTGGGGGTCAGCCCCTAGATCCTGTCCCCATGGGGCAGGGCCGGGAAGCTGGGACAATGGCCTCTTTCTTCAGCCTGGGTGGGCGTGGCTGGGGGAACCCCAGGGCGGGTGGGGGTAGGGGGTGATGCTGAGTCACCCAGCCTGGCCAGGCCCCTGCACGCCAGCCCCCCACCCCCACTGGGCTGGCCCACGAGACCCAGCCAGCCAGCTCTGGACTCTTAAGATCCAATCACAAATTCCCCGAGCCCGGCCTCCAGCTCCTCCTGCCTGGGGACCAAGCCCAGTGGCTCCCATGCCCATTTCCCTCCAGCTGCTGCGGGGACCCCCAAGCTGAACTGGCCTCAAGGCCTTTGCTGTGGCGCCACCCTCGCCCTCCTCTGGACTCGGCTCTCTGTGTAAAACAGCTGCCACCGCCCCCCGCCCCGCCAACCTGGTTCTCTGCTCCCAACTCGTGGTGTCGCCTCTGGTTTTAGCTCACACACGCCCCATCGCTTGCGTGGGGATTCTGGCACGCCTCCCTGCTTCTGGGCCCCGGGTGCCTAGGACAGGGCTGGGCACCCAGCAGGAGCTCCATAAATGCTGGCCGAGTAGAGCTAGTCCCCAGGGCTCATGCCAGACTCCAGGAGACGGCCCAGGTCCCTGTGCCCTGTGGGGCAGCGGCCGGCTCCCCAGGCAAACATCGGCCTCCTCTGGTCCGTCCTCCGGTCTGGAGGGGAAGAATGCCCCCCCGTCCCCCCAACCCCTGCGACCCCCGGGGCCTTCCCTGAGCCAGAGCCACCCGGGGTTTGCCCCGAGGCCTACGCGCTGAGCCCAGTGACCGCCCGAAACGGAGAAAGCACCATCCCCGGAGGGTCCAGTGGTGCTGTGGGGGCGGGGGGGGTCCCAGCACACCTGGCCTGCCCCCCCCGCCCCCCCCCCGCCCTGCCTGCGGCGCACCGGCTCACCTGGTGAAGCGGACTTTGCAGATGTTACACTCATAGGGCTTCTCTCCAGTGTGGGTCCGGATGTGCCGCGGCAGCTTGCCGGCGCCCTGGATGACCTTCTCACAGATGGGACACTTCTGGAAGGCCTTGGCCCGGATTTTCTTCTCCACCTTCTGCGACCAGGCTGGGTAAACATCCCCGTCGTGGGCGCCACTGAAGTACTTCAGGTAGTAGTCCACGACGCCCTTGTCGTCCGCCCGCGACTCGTCGTCGCTGTCCCCTCCGGCCGCCGCCCCCGCCCGGCCCACCGATGACATCATCTGCTGCAGCAGCGTGCTGGCCGCCAGCCCGTCCGCGTCGGGCCCGTCCCCGTCCCCGTCCTCGGCCGCACCCGACAGGAAGCCCGGAGAGTCGCCGGGCTCGGGGGCCGCCTCCGACAGCGAGGCCGCTTCCTCCTCCCCGCCCCGGCCGTAGTGGCCGTTCTGCGTGGCAGCGGCCGGCGGGGCCACGGGCGCCGGGAAGAGGCCCCCAGCAGGGCCGTCCTCGTCCCGCTCCGGCCACAGGGCCGGGTTGCTGTCGCCCTCGTCCGCATCCCCGGCCGATGGCCGGTCGGCCGGCGGTCCCGGCCCGTAGAAGTCCAAGCCGTTGCAGTCGCCGGCGGCCACGGCGGCCACGGCCGCAGCCACAGCCTCCTTGGTGGCGTCCAGGTCATCGTCGGACGTGCCGAAGGCGGACCAGGGGAAGGCGGCGGCGGCGGGGGGAGGCAGGCTGTTCATGGGGTTGCTCTGGAAGAACTCGAGGTACTCCTTGGCCCGGAGGAGGTTCCGCTGGTCGGTCTGATCCACAAGGTCCAGCTGCCCGGCGTCGGCGCCCGCGTCGGCCGCCAGGATCTGCCGGTCGAGGAGGTCGGCGCACACGTGGCTCACGGCGGGGATCTCCAGCAGGCGGGCGGCACTGAGGATGTCGCCCACGTTGGCTGTGCTGACGGTGAGCGTGGCCGTGTAGGCGAAGTCCATGAGCGCCGTGAGCGCCTCCGCGCTGACGAAGTCGATCTCGTATACGTTCTGCTGGTCCACCACGGCGCCCGACGTGAAGAGCTTCTTGAAGTACTGGCTGCAGGCCGCCAGCACGGAGCGGTGCGTGGGGAACTCGCGGCCCTCCACCAGGATCACCACGTCGCAGAGCAGGCCCTGCGTCCGCTGCTCGTTCAGCCCGCTCAGGATATCGCTGCTGTGGTCAGGGAACGGGATCCCGATGGGGCCGTCCACACCGCCGGCCATCTTCCGCGCCGAGACCTGCAGTGCCGGGGGAGGGAGTGGCGCTTGCGAGGGTGCAGGGTGGCGGGCACACCGCCCGGGGCCCCTCGGAGAGCAGTGCCCCCGCACTCTGCCCCCAGCCTCAGTTTCCCAGCTGCGCGCCAGGGCAGACGGATGTACAGTGCCGCCTGATCAACGGGAGGCTGGGTAGGCAAAACCCACGCTGGGGGCCCGAGAGACAGACCCGGACGCCCTCCCCTCCACCAGAGGGCCCGGCCAAGGGATGACTGGAAGAGGTACGGGAGCACACAGCAGGCGCTCAATAAATGTCTCACAGGCCTTGCTCCCCCATGGAACCGGAGCGCTGGCTTCTGCCCGCACCCCGTCTAGGAGGCAGTGATACAAGGAACCCACTGTGCTTTCATGCCCAGGCCCCTGGCAGTCCCTGCGGGCGGCACCGTCTAGGCTGTGGTGAGAACGGCTGTGGAGGTGAGAATGCGGGGCTCCGGGAACCACACCCACGGCCCCACGTACCGACTCAAACCTAGGATGTGTGACCTGAGGGACAGACTGGTCGTCCATCCCTGCCTGGCCCCTTGGCCTCCCTGACCCTCACTCCTGCCTCCCAATGAGGCCCAGTTCTCGCATGGGGGGGGGGGGCGCGCTCCGAGTCAGGAGGAAAGGGCAAGGCCAAGACCCAGGGAGCGGGCTGTGGGCGTGCCCTGGAGGGGCGGAGACAGTGGCCACACAACAAGCCACTTCCCGCCCCACCGAGCCCCCAGGACCCAGTTGGGCCCTGGAAGCAGTGATGGGGGAAGCTGCCTGACACTCCCCCCCTGCCCCCCCAGACGTAGCCCTTGGAAGCAGAGCAGGGGCCCCCTGTCCAACTCATGACCACCCAACTCCCCCCCAGTTCTGGGCCACCCTGTTTGGCCCGGGGCCTCAGTCTCCCCATCTGTCCCGTGGACAGAGGCCTTTGGAAGACTTGTGGCCGTAGCAGTGGGGGGACACTGTGTCTGTCCTGCCCCTCTCCCCCACTCCCTTTTTCCGCCTTCCCCTGGGCTGTGACTCATCCACCCACTCGGGCGTTTGTGCAACCCTCTGGCTCCCGTCCCCACCCCTCCACCCTCTCTGGGGAGCCCCCAGCTGCCCCAAGCCACCCAACACAACCCACATTCCTTTGGTTGCCCAGCTCTCAGGACAGAGCCCCCCGGACGTCTCCCGGGAGAGGGGCAGGGCGGTGCCTTCCATGGCCTCCTAAGGACCTCGGGACCCCTCTGGCCCCCTAGCCCCACTCAGCTGGAACCCTCCCCCCCCCCCGAGTGGACCACCCTGGCAAGGGATCCCAGGGTTGGCCTGACCCAACCCAAGGGCCTGCCGGGACTGTCCCGACCCAGGGCCGCGCTGGAGCAGGGTCCAGGCCCCTGGGCTGACACAGACGCCTTTGTGTGGCCGCTCAGGCAGGCACTACACTTCCCAGGACGCCTCTCTCTGTGGCCCGCCCTCTTTCCCGCTGACCACACCAGCTGCTCCGCTCCCCCTCGGCTCTGCCGGCCATGCTGGGTGGGGGGAGGCTCCGATGTGTATGCTGGGGCAGGAGATGGAGGGGGCAGGCCCGACCCCGTCTGAGGCTCAGCCACGGGATGCCTCAGAGGAGCCCTATGGCAGCCGCCACCCCCTGCCACCATCTGCCGTCTGGCCCCAGGCCCCAGGGAGCAAGTGGGCAGATGGGCTCCAGATCAGACTGGCTTCGGCCCTCCTCACCCCCTCCTGATCCAGGCCACCAGCGCCTCAAGATGGCCACCCTGGCCCTGCGTGCCATCGCCCCCCACCCCCCGCCAGGTGCTTCAAGGTTGGGACCTGAAATGGTTCAGAGGGTTCACCAGCACCCTCCCCCCGCCCCCACCATGGCTGCTCCACCCCTGCCCTCACTGTGTAGATGTCCCCCTGGCTGGGGGAGCACGCTGGGGCCCCAGACCTGGCGCGGGGACAGGGGCCAAGCCCACAGGGCTCCACGCCTCCGTCCTCTCCAGCTAGCGCCTCAATTTCCCCCACGTAATCCCAGGAGACCCCCCCCCCCGCCCCAGCCCAGCAAGCACTGCTGCCTCATCCCTCACCGTGGAAACCAAACTGGGTCTGCAGACACCTGGCCCCGCCCTCCCTCCAGGACCACAAGCCACCTGCCAGCGGCACCTCAGGTCAAGGCCCCACCTCCCAGGGCCCCTCCCTCTAAGAGGGCAGCAGAAGACCCTGTGAGGGTCAGGCGGTGCCCCGGCAGTAAGAGGCACCTGTTTGCTGAACACCCAGGGTCAGGTGGTGTCCCGGCAGTAAAAGGTGCCTGTTTGCCGAACACCCACTGTGCGCCAGCCGCCACATCTTCTCACCAGTGTGGCTTCCTGCACTCTAAGAGCCCCGGCTGGCACCTGACACCTAGTAGGTGCCCCCACATGAGGCCGTTTCCTCAGTACTAATGACCCAATGAAGCTTCTCTCCTCCAGGAAGCCCCACCCCCACGCAGGCCAGGTCCCCACCCTCAACGGCCAGGGTCCCTGGAGCTCAGGCCCACACCCACCCAGCCCATCTTTCATCAGAGCCCCACCCCCACCTCCATGCGATTTCCGGGGTGCTCAGTGCTGACTTGGCGGCGGCGGCCGAGGGGCAGGCCTCAGCAGGCTCCTCCCGGAGCAGAGGTGGAGCACCCTCTCCCTCTGTGCTCCCCCCCGCCCCCCACCCCCGCCCCCAGCGCACAGTAGGGGCGCAGCACACCGGATGAACCAAAGACCACAGAGCTATGCGCTGGAGTGAGCCCACACCCAGCCCCGCCCACCTAGCTGGCACGCTCCCCGCTCCCACCTCTGAGCTAACCCAGGGTCATCTGCTGCGCTTTTCCCAAGGCGGCAGAACGCAGGCCTGTTGAGCCGTCCCAGGGCCTCCTGCGCACCCTGGGCGACTCGGGAACTAACTGGGTACCTTTATTTCATCCTTCCCGCTGGAAGCCCTGGGCTTTACAGACAAGGAGAGACTCAGAGAGGTGGGGAGGCCTGGGCAAGGGCACACAGCCGACCACAGGTCAGGCCACGGTGAGGTCGGGAGTGCCTTCACCTGGTCCCAGGAGCAAGCGGGTATCACCCTGGAAGGACCCTGGGATTGTGGGAAGAGCATCCTGAGCATGGGGACCAGTAGAGGCAAAGGCCCGGTGGTGGGCACCCGGAAAAGGGACGGAGGAGGAGGCTGCATTTACCAAGCTTCCCAAGGTCAGGTGCAAGGTGAGGGTTGGGGCGGGCCTCCTCCTCCTCCCCCCATAGTCTTCAGGAAAGAGAGGGGGCGGCCAGCAGGGGGTGGGCAGGTAACTGCCACCTGCTGTCTTCCAGAAGGGGGGGGGCAGGGGACAGCTTAATGAGGGGTTTAGGCCTCTCTACCCACCCCTCCACAGAGTAGGGCAGGAAACCAAAGAAGGGACCTCTAACACCCACTATGTACCATGCATGACGGTCTGGGCCCAAATCCCAGCTCCTCCACTTCCAAGCTGTAGGACACTGGACAAGAGGCAGAACCCCTCTGTGCCTCAGTTTCCTCAGAGGTCACAAGGGCCAAGGGGACTGGGGCTGCTCCAGGCCCAGGGTCCCACCCCCCACCTATTCAGCAAACTGCCTGAGGACCTACTGTGTACCACTGCCAGTCCCCAAAGGCCCAGTGAGGCTGTTCACTGACCAGCTTCCTTGCAGAGGGGGGGCTCCGAACTTAACCTCTGAACATTACTCCAGGAGCTCAGCCCCCTCCCCACCTACTGCCTGTGGTGGTAGGCCCCAGGAGCATGTGGTGAGGCCCCAGGAGGAAGCCAGGGGGGAGGAGCCCTCACCTGGAGGGGAAAACCAGGCCCAGAGAGGGTGGGTGGCCAGCCCAAGGTCACACAGCAAGTCTGGTGCCCAGGTGCGGTCGCCAGGCCCACACCCAGCCGCCCCCGCCCCCTCCCAGGCCAGCAGCCTGTGTTGCGAGGTTGGTCCCAACGGGTAACCCCGCCCTGACCTGGTGCCAATCCCTGCCTGGCCCGGTCCCCGGCTTGGGGTTTAATGGGACAGGAATGCAGCGTCCCGATTAGGGAGTGGGGGGCACCAATGGCTCAGGGTGGCTGCCGGGCTGCCAGCCCGCCTGTCCTCACAGGCCTCGCGCCAGGCCAGACACCAGCAAACAAGCCCTCGGCCATTTTATGTGTCCATTTATTGCCCTAAATGGGGAGGGGCTTCCTGCCCAGGCCTTAAAGGGCCAGAGGCAGGAAGGCTGCGGGCCAGTGGGAAGTGGGGGGGGGGCAATGAAGAGGTCATGGGGTTCCCCATCTGACCCCCCAACTCATGGGTGGGGGTGAGGCTCACCCTATTCCCACGCTCTCGAGGGCTGTCACGGGTCAGGAAGTAACAGGCCTGACACCAGTACCGGGTTCCAAGAGGAAGCCCTGGGAAGACAGAGCCACTCGTGGCTCTGGAGTTAGAAGGAATGAGCTGACCATCACCTGGGGGTAAGTAAAGCCAGGCTTCTCAGAATCCCTTCACCATCTAACCCACCCTCGCTCAGGCTGTACCTGCTGGTTCAAAATGCCCAGAAGGGGGCTGGCTGGCCTCTGGGACCCATCCTGTCTCCAAACCTCTCCCTCCCTCCCCCGAGGCCTGACTGCTCCCAGGAGCTGCCTGCACCCGGCCCCCACCCCGGGCAGGTGGAGGGCTAAGCCCGGCCCGCTGGGGCCTAGTGTCCTGTGCCCACAAACCCGCCAGCACCCCCCCACCCCCCTGGTCAAACACATCCTGACGGGAGGTGGGACGGGACTGGTTCTCCAGTTCAACCAGAAAGGCGTGGGTGGGGACACTTCCACCGAGTGGCCGTTCACAGCCTGCTGGGGGGACAGATGGAGGGGCCGGTCCTCTGGCCAGGCTCCTCGCGAGCGCCAGATTCTCCGCAGGGCGCCTTCCGCGCTTTGGGGCGCCGCGCTCAGGACTTGGGCCCCGAGGGCAGGGGCTGCCCGACCCGGGCCGACCTCGATCTGCACGTGGGTCCTCACGGGTCTCCAATCACTGCCCCATTTACATGCAGGTCAGGAAACTGAGGCTCAGGGAGGGGGAAGTGACTTGCCCAGGGTCACACAGTGGAGCCCACTGGCTCTGTACCGCCTGCCTGGTCCTTTGAAGGCTCCTTCCCTCCTCCTCCACACTGCCCTCGGGTACCCGCAAGGGACTGTGTCCCCCTACCCTGGGGGCCCTGGGGCTGAGGACAGCTTATTCCCACGCCCCCTCAGAGCTGCCTCTGCCTCAGAAACTGGAGAGGTTTACCTGAGGTCACACAGGGAGCCTGGGGCACGACCAGAGTCCCGCTGACATCTGTGAACTCAGGGGCCCTGACCCCTGGTCACCAGAATAGGGACCCAGGACTCTCCCAGGCCCTGACACCGCTCGACAGTCACCCAGCAAACTCCTGGGGAGTCATGGGCTAAACCCTCAGGACCACAGATCTGGGCTGATGGCAGAGACGGAGGCTGGCAGAGGGGCGGTGACCTCCCCAAGGAGACCTCAGGCGGAGGTGAGGGCTGGGCTGGGGCTGGACGGCACCGGCCCCCACCCAAGCCTGTTCCTCTGGTCCCCGCTGCCCAGGGCTGTTGCAAGGCAGTTTATGGTCCATCAGGTGCCTGGAGCACAAGGTGACAGGTGGGGGGCTCTGCGTGTCTCAAGTGGCCGGGCTGGCGACACACTCCGGCAGAATCCCCGCGGAGCCCTGAGCTGACCCAGGTGCTCGCTCCATGAGGGAGGGAAGGAGAGGCCACAGGCACCACCCGGGGAGAACCCTACACTCCCGATTTACAACAGGGAGGCGCCGCGGCTCCAAAAGGCCGAGGGGCTTGTCCAAGGTCACGCAGCAGCTAGCGGGTCGTTCGCAACCCCAGACCTCGCGCCAGCTCTGCTGCAGAGGGGCGGCTGGCCCTGAGACTCTTCGAGAGGTGACCTCAGTCATCTTGGGTATGATGGGTCATAAAACCCAGAGCCCTGCCCGTCTCCAGGGGCCAAGGTGCCAAGGTGCAGGACTGTGGCTCAGAGCGGGCAGGGAAGGCCTTAGCGAGCCATAAAAGTGCCTGCCACAGAAGGCTGGGAGGTGAGAGGACAAGGGGCTCGCGCTGTGTGACCTTGGGCACCTTGCTGGCCCTCTCTGAGCCTCGCTGTCCTTTCTGGACAAAGGGTTTCATAAGCCCCAGGAAATCTCTATTTGGCCTCAACCCCCAGACCCCCTGGAAGACAAGGGGGTGGGCGCCCCTCAGCCGCGAGGAAGGAAGGCTTGGGCCTCAACTGGAGCCCGGAGGCGGGACCCCCAGGGTCAGACCCAGCTCCAGCTACGTGACCTTGGGCTGCTCTCTGCTTCCCCCTGGACCTCAGTCTCCCCTGCCCAACACGGCACCTGCTCCGAGGATGGCCATAAGCCACCCCCACCCCCACCCCCACCCCGGGTCCCCACACGCGTGTCTAGCCTCCCCTCCCAGCCTTGGTTTCCTCCTGTGGCAAAGGGGACTGCCACCAGCCTGACCCAGCTATAGGTCAGAGGGCCCCAAGGAAGAGAAAGGAAGGGAAGAAGCAAACGCGAGTACTTGCGACGGCCTCAGGAACCTTCCCCTCTGGAGGGGACGGGGCTCTGCCAGGCCTCAGTCTCCCACACAGAGAAAAGGGCACATCAGCTCCCTGCGGCCACCCCTGCTGCTGCTCCGAGGGCCTGCGAGGAGAGTTTCTCGTGGCTCCCGGCCCGGCTGGGCCAGGGTGCTGACTGGCCACCACGCAGCCAATCAGAACTGAATAATAAACACCCCCCCAAAGTGACCCACGAATTAAAATTTCAGTGTCCCCGTTGGCTCCTCTTTCCCTCATTAGGCATGCGGATCCCAG
This sequence comes from Hyaena hyaena, assembly GCF_003009895.1. Taxonomy (NCBI): domain Eukaryota; kingdom Metazoa; phylum Chordata; class Mammalia; order Carnivora; family Hyaenidae; genus Hyaena; species Hyaena hyaena. The sequence continues at coordinate 1,230,617 of NW_024080931.1, read as the reverse complement.
GCCTCCGCTCTTCCAGTCACCGGCTTCTGCCCCCCCTTCTCCCCTAGGCTCCGTCTCCACAGCGATGGCTGGCGGTAAACAGAGCCCCGAGCCCAGCCGACAAGTGCCAGGCCCCGTGCACTCTAGGGGCCCCACTGGGGAGTGGCCCCCAGGGGAAAATGCCCCCAGCACGGAGCCCAGCCCGGACTCCCCGGACCTCTCCCAAGACCAGCTCTGCCAATAGGAAGTGATCGGCCGGTCCTGCGGAGGCCCCCCCAGTGTGGGAGCGGCACACTCAGGGTTACGCCCTGGCCGTGTTGTGGTGGGGGGGGTCTGACACGGCATCCCGGATGCCCTCTCCAGCCGGCCCTGCTCCCGGAGGCAGCTGGCAGTGACGGGGGGTAGTAAACCGAGCCTGCCACCCATGGGTGAACCAGGTGGGCACTCCCGGGGAAGGGGCACTAGCACTTCTCTCACTTCCGCCGCCTGGCTGGGGGTTGGGGGGGAGGAGTTGTCTGCCTTCCCCTACCGCTCACTCTGCTGGCTGCATTCCCCAAACATTTAGTGGGCGCCCACTGGGTGCCCCAGCCCGGCTGGACAGCAGTCTCTTGCTGCGGTCCACCAGGCACCCCAGCCAGCCAGCCAGCACGGGCAGTGCCACCCAGAACCCGCAAAGGCCTGTGCCCGGGAGGTGGGGGGGGTGCACTGGCCCCGGCGCTCAGCTCAGGCCCCTGCCTGGTTCCCAGGCCCCGGGCTGGGGGAGGGGGCCTGGTTCCCAAGCCAGGGAGGGAGGAAGGGCGAGGGAGGGGGCCGGATCCCACCAGCTCACCCCCTCCTCTGCCTAGGCTCAGGGTTCGCACGTGGTGGTGGCGTCAAGGGGAAGGAGGGGGGTCTGGGCCAGAGGAGACGGGGTCACGCGCTTTGGGGGCGCGGACGGGAGGAGAGGGGTGCTCTCCACCCCCTCCCCGGGGGCCGGAGCCGCGCGGCCGCGCGGGCGGGGCAAGGGGCCAGGCCTGTCCCCCCACCCAAGGCTGAGTCAGGCCCGGGCGGGGGCAGGAAGCGGCCCCCTCCCCCGCCCCGGCCGCAGCGCGCGGCCCCCGCCCCGGCCCGCGGGCCCCCGCCGCGCCGCCCGCGTGGGGGGCTCCTACCTCCTTCCCGGGGCAGCGGCGAGGGGGCCCGGCCCCGGCGGCGGCGGTGGCGGCGGCTGCGGCTGGGCTGGCTCCCTCCGAGGGGCCGGGAGGCGGCAGTGAGCCTGGCCCCGCGCCACCCCCCGCCGCCGGCGGCCAATCCCCACCCGGGCTGGGGGGAGGGCGATGCAAATTACCCCGGATCTGGGTCCGCCCGCCCGCCTCCCCCACGCCCGGGCCGGGCCTGCACTAGGCCGCGCATCCCCGGGCTCGCTTGCGCCGCGCGGCCGCTCGGGCCGCCGCCCTCCCCGGGGAGCGCCGGGTGGGTGACCCCCCCCCGTACCGGGGCGGGGGGCCGAGAGGAGGGGGGCTGGGGACGGTTACACAACCAGGCGGGGAGGGGCCCCGGGGCGGGGAGGGGGCCGGCCCGCGGGCCGCGCAGCCGGAAGCCGGGGACCGCCACCGGCCCCCGGCGAGGGGAGCCCGGCTTCAGGCCCCGCCTCCGGGCCGGCTCGGCCCGCCCCCGCGCCGCGCCGCGCGATCGGTCCGCGCCCATTGGTTCGCCGGCCCGCCGCTCACCGCCCCTCCTCCGCACCGCCCCTACCCGCGGACCGCGGCGGGCAGCCGGCGCGAGGCACCCTGGGACTTGTAGTCCGAACCGCCTGCCACCTGCCAGCCGCAAGCATGGGGGGACTACGATGTCCAGAAGCCCCCGCGGCCGCGCCCGCCCCCCGGGACACTCCACCCCTTCCCTCTCCTTTGCAAAGCCCCCCTCCCTGTTTTTTCAGCCCCCTCCCCCCCATCCCCCATGGAGCTCAATCCTGACCAACTCCAACGTATGCACGCAGTACCGAATAGGCCCCCGGGGGGCGAAAGCACCCCCAGTACCTAGCTGCAAACTTAGCACGCGTCGCGCCCCCCTATCTCCCCACGCCGGTTCCCCCCCACCCTCAATGCGGCCCCGCTTCCCCTCCCCCGCTCCCCGCGCGTCTGGGATCCCCGAAAAGCCATGCACTGGTTGGCGGGGGGGGGGGGGGCGGCTGGGGCATAAGCCCATGCACTTCGCCCCCAATCCCCCTTCCCGGGCGGCGCCCCCTCCCCGCGGTCGGGATCCAGGGAGCTTCCAGCCTCCGGGCAGCTGCCAACCACCCCCTCCTCTGAAACTTGCGGAACGTCCGCGGCTTCCCGGATCTCCCCTTCCCGAGAGGGCAGAGGTGGGCACAGCGCCCCCGGCCCGTCCCCGCCCTGCACCCCGTGCTGGGGGCCGCGCCGGGCACTGACTTACCTCGCGCGGCCGGGCCGGGGCCGGGCCGGGCCGGGGCGCGAGGGGCCGGGGCCCGGAGTTGGGACTGGGCTCCTCGGCCGCTCGCCTCCGGGGTCCGCGTCTCTCGCTCTCCGCCTCTCGCGCTCTCCACTCGTCGCTCCCTCGCTCCGGCGGCAGCGGCGGCGTCACTGCCCCTACAGTAACTGTACAGTACAGCCAAAGCCCCGTATGATGCTCGCGACTCCCTTCCTGGTTTCTCCGAGGGCAAGAGGGGTCCTCCCTTGTCTTAAAGGTGCCGCAGCCGCCGGCCCCCCCCCCACGCCCAGCCCGCCCCCCCCACCCCGGCCTCGGAGGCCAGAACAGGCTCGGCAGGTCCCCTCTTGCCACGTCTCTGCCCTCCCGTGGGGCTTCGCCCGCTGCGCCGGGGAGACCGGGCTGTTATTAGGTTTTGTCAAGTTGGTGGGGGGGGTCCAACCCGCCCCCGGCGCGCCCCCCCTCCTCTGACCTCTCCGCCCCGCTGCGCGGCGCCGTGCCAGCTTGCCAGCTTATCTGGCCCCAGAGCTCCCCGGGGCGCGGGGGGAGCGGGCCCCTCGGGGTGGAGGGGGTGGGGGCCTCCAGATAAACAGGCCCCCAGCCTCTGCGCAGAGGCGGGTGCGGGGGGGCGCGGGCTTTGCCCCCGACGCCCGGGGCGTGGCAGGATGGCAGCGGGGGCGGGGAGGGCTGTGCGCACTGCGAGGACCGACGCGGGCGTGGGTCGCGGCGGCCCGGGCAGCTGGGGGTGGGTGGGGGGCGAGGGAATGGGGACCCTGGGCCCGGCGCCGGCCCACCCGGGGCCTCAGTTTGCCCAGCCGCAGAAGGGACCCGGGGGCGGATTTTCGGATGACGGCTTGGGTCCGCTGGGCTCCCGGGTCCCTAAATGAAACAGCCAACCTGCCTGCCCGCGATTATATAAAAGAGTCGCCTCCGCCCGCTGCGCCAGGGGCGTAGCGGGGGAAGGGGTTGGCGAGGGGCGGGCTGGGCGGTTGTTTTCCCGGCCTTCCGAGTTCCCCCACCCAACTACGGGCCGCTGGGCTGGACGGGGACCGGGCCCCGGACGTCTGGGTCCTGCGGGCCGCTCGCGCAAGGGTCTGCGTGGCTCCGGAGGGGCAGAGATGGGAGTGGGGAGGCGTTGGCTCAGCCCAACTTTTTTCCTTGTCCATTTCTCCCACTTCCTCCCCGGTCGTGGGAGAGGTCCGGCGGGGCACGGGGGAGGGGAGGAGGGGACGCGCGGTGAGAACAGCCTGACCCGGCCCGGCCGGCTGCCCGCTGCACATAGTAGGTGCCTGGGGAGGGCTGGCCGGCGCGATCAGCCGCGTGAGGGGCTCTGGGCCTCAGTTTCCCCTTCCTCCTTCCTTCGAACGGAGAGGGCTGGCACCTGCTTTATAGCTGCCTTTTACTGAGCGCTTCTCGAGTGGCTGGCTCTGTCCCGGGTCCTGTTTACCTCCACTCTAACATCCAATCGCGTTATAATCATTATTATTTACTGTTATTATCATTATTACCACCATTACTTGCCTTGCCATGTGTGAAGTGGACTCGGTCTGTCCTTCTCGGACTTCAAAGCCTCCCACCGCCCCTGGTACTTTATTGCCTCTTCATACAACATATTAAAGGCGCCTTTCAACTCCCAAACGGGTTGAATCGGCTTTTGTAATAATAATTTGGCTTCTAGGGGAAACCCGGGAGGCCCCCAGAGGGGAAGTGCCAGCCCCAGGACTGAAACCAGCCCCTGGTAGGTAGGAAGGGACTGAGGGAGGGGCCACGTGGGTCCCGGTGAGGGCGGCACCCAGGGACTTTGCTCTAACGACCCTGCCTGGGATATAAGCCCTTTTTCCTTCCTTAAACCACTCTGCCATCAGTCTTAGGATTACAGGGGCCAAGCAGACTGACAAGCTGCAGGTCTCGGGCTGAGCTTGGACTGCAGATAACTGGAGCTCGGGCCTTGCTGCTAAATGGCCTCACCCCCTTCACCCCAAGCTCCACCCACTGGGTGACTCAGTTTCCCTTCCTGCACCAGGCAGCTCCGAATATCCTGCACCGTTTCTCCACAGAGGATAAACTGCTCCAGAAGGGGCAGGGAATGCATATAGATGCCTATAGAAGATTGGCATTGAATCTAAACCTCATCACGCCCGGAGAAGCAGGTGTTATATAATTTCCATCTTATATAGGAGAAAACTGAGGCCGGGAGAGGGACAATGGGCAAGGACGTCAAATCCAGCACTCACCTGACTCTGGACCCTGCCAGAAAGGCCGGGGGTGGCTCCTTCAAGGATATGCCAGGATGGCATACCCCGCCCCCACCCGCCATGCTCACTCCTGTCCCTGCAGTGAAAACAGGGAAGGAGGCAAAGCTTTGTCCTGAGCTCCATTCCTCAGATCCTACTCCCTTCACCTCCTCCAACATACCCAAGTAGATACTATTTTTAGAGTTAATACAGTATAAAAGATTGAGTTACTGTGTGACCTTGGGCAGATTACTTAACCTCTCTGATCCTCAGTGTCCTTTAGAAAATAATGATTCTGACTTCTTACAGTGGTAACACGGGGGAGACAACGTGGTACAGGTAACATTCTTCAACAGCACAGTGTGGCAGAACTCCTCAATACACCATAATGTCATTCCGTCGCTGTCATTACTACTACCCCCTCCCCCCGTCCCTGGCCAGGGCAGCGCTGAAACCCACATTTCAAAGCTGAAAACTCCACACACACACTCAAAGCATGTTTTACTTGATCAGCAGGACACTCCTCCCCTCCCCCAGGATGCTTGGAGAAGGGTCCTTGGAGTGTGTCACCTGACCAGCTCCGTGTTAGCAATAGAGCGACACAAAAATTAACAAGTACCTGGCACTTGTCTCAAAACAAATTCATTCCACGCTAAGTAGTAATATCAGCTTTCCTTTTCTGACTTCTGCCTTTGCATGCAGGGTTCATCCCTCCGTGTAGCTGCAATTATCATCCCTGAGGTACAGAATGAAGGCGCGAGACCCAGAGAAGAAATTAAATAATTTCCAAAGACACATGGCGAGTCAATGGGTGGACTTGACTTCAGGTTCTGTTGACTAGGCTGCAAATTTGTATATTTTGAGCAGATAGTTCTTGTCACCATAAGCAGGGATTGCTTCTTTTTTTAATTTTTTTAACGTTTATTTATTTTTGAGACAGAGAGAGACAGACCATGAGCTGGGGAGGGGCAGAGAGAGGGAGACACAGAATCTGAAACAGGCTGCAGGCTCTGAGCTGGCTGCACAGAGCCCGATGCGGGGCTTGAACCCACCGATCGCAAGATCATGACCTGAGCCTAAGTCAGACGCTTAACTGACTGAGCCCCCCAGGCGCCCCAAGCAGGAATTGTTTCTGGGGTGAGGAAACAGGAGGGCGGGGGGCAGGGTCAGAGACCTGTTCACTGTGTTTGATTTTTTGAATTCTGGATCATGTGTATATTATTTTTGTAAGTACTCTCTATGCTCCGCGTGGGGCTCGAACTCAAAACCCCAAGATCAACAATCGCACGCTCTACTGACTGACCCGGCCAGGCGCCCCAAAGCATACATTATTTATCAAGAAACTTAAAGTATTTTTCAAGGAACATTCCTCAACTTTTGTGCTTCAGAGAACACCGTCAAGAAAGTGAAAGAAAAACCCACAGGAGGGGAGAGAATATTTGCACATCATAGATAAGGGTTGACTAGTCAGAATATATAAAGAAGTCTTAAACTCAACAATAAAAGCAGAGTGAGCAAATTGTTCTAAGTGGGCAAAGGATTTTAGTAGCCATTTCTCCAAAAAAGATATACAAATGGGCCGTAAAGTTCATGAAAAGTTGCCCAACATCATTAGTCATCAGGGAAATGCAAATCAAAACCACGATGAGACACCACCTCACCCACCCCTGCTGGGATGGGTAGCCTCAGAAAGACAGTAGCAAGTGTTGATGGGGTTGGGGAGAAGCCGGAACCCCCACCCCACCCCGACCGCCGGTGGGAATGCACAGTGGCGCAGCTGTGGTGTTTCTTCCAGAAATTAACAGAGCGAGTCTAGGTGTGTATCCAAGAGAAATGACAACATCTGGTCCACACAGCAACTTTGTGCACAAAAATCCACAACAGCGTTATTCGTAACAAGCCAAGACTAGACACAGTCCAAACGTCCATGGACTGACGCATACAGAAACACTTCGCGTCCGTCTATACACGCGCACCTCACTCGGTGCGTCCACCGCGCATGCGCCCGTCCACAGAGGGCCGTGTCCACTGCGCACGCGCACGGCCACGGATGAACGTGTCCACCGCGCACGCGCACGTCCCTCGGCCCGGAGCAGGAGCGAGGCGTCCACCTCCGCTGTCCCGCGGTTGGACCCTGAGCACACGACGCTCAGGGAGGGAACCAGACACGGGAGGCCACGCGGGGTGTGAGTCCACGTGCGTGAAACATCTAGAACAGGCTCATGGACGAACAGGAAGGGGCTCGTGGGGGCGGGGGGCTGGGGAGGGACAGTGACTGCTAAGGGGGATGGCGTTTCCTTTAGGGGTGATGAAAATGTTCTAAGATTAGATTGTGGTGATGATTGTACAGCTTTTGAATACACTGAAAACCACTGAATTATATAGTTTAAGGAGTGAATCTTTTGGTACATGGATGACATAAATTTTTAAAAAGCAAGGCAGAACCAATATTCACAGCAGCATTAGTCACGATACTAAAATGTAGAAACAACCAGAGCGCCTGGGCGGCTCAGTCAGTTAAGCATCTGACTTTGGCTCAGGTCATGATCTCCTGGTTTGTGAGTTCAAGCCCCGCTTCGGGCTCTGTGCTGACAGCCTGGAGCCTGCTTCGGATTCTGTGTCTCCCCCTCTCTGCCCCTCCCCTGCTCCTACTCTGTCTCTCAGAAATAAATAAACATTAAAAAAATTTTTTTTCAATGTGGAAACAACCAAAATGTCCATTGATAGGCAAATGGATTAACCAAGTGCGGTCCATCCACACGCTGGAATATTACTCGGCTTTAAAAAGGAAAGACGTCCTGCTACCTGCCACCGGGTGGACAGATCCAGAGGACACCATGTACAGTGACAGAGGCCAGACACAGAAGGACAGGTCTTGCATGACCCCAGTCCCTAGAGGCGTCCCATCCAGAGAGACAGAGAGTAGACGGTGGGAGCCGGGGGTGGGGCAGGGGACAGGGAGTCAGTGCTTCATGGGGACAGAGTCTCAGTGTAGGGAGCTGGAAAGTTCTGGAGCCCATGGTGGGGACGGCTGCACGACAGTGTGGGTGTGCTTGATGTCAGTGACACACGCAGGTAAAAATGGTTGAGATGGTAAATTTCATGCCATATATATTTTATCACAATAAAAAAGTAAAAAGTAAAAAAATTAATTGACCCGGAAGAAGATGCGAGGGTGGCTGTGCTCTGTCTCATTCCAAGCCTGGGGGACGTGCGTGGAGCCCAGTGCCATTAGTACAGAAGTGTGGTTATTTAGGAATGTAATTAAAATTTTTTCCTTCCAAAAAATTAAAATTGAAAAATAGAAAAGTGTCCCAAAACAGTATGATGGGGAGACGTTAGTGTTGTTTTGAGCACATAGCTGCCCTGCTCTATGCTCCATTGGTCACGCTGACGACTGTGTGAGAGCCCAACGCAGGCCACGGAGAGGCCAGCGGGGATCTGTGGGCATCTGGGGAACATAGATGGAGACCACAGTGGCAGAAGGAAGAACGAGTCTATTTTGTATTTTGAATGTGTTTATTTATTTTGAGAGAGAGAGAGCACAAGCAGAGGAGGGGCAGAGAGAAACAATCTCAAACAGGCTCCACGCCTTCAGCACAGAGCCTGATGTGGGCCTCGAACTCACAAACTGCAAGATCACGACCTGAGCTGAGATCAAGAGTTGGACGCTTAACCGACGGAGCCACCCAGACGCCACAGAATGGCGTCTGTTGTGAAGGTCAGGTGGAGAAGAGCTGTTGCTGGGTCAGATGTCGGGGGGCGGGGGGATGGCAGACAACCCAAAGGGCTTGCCAGGTTTCCTGGGGGTCAGGGACCACGATGATGGGCGGGTTTGGGGAAGACAGGTAGCGGCGAAGTTGAACAGGCAGTGGACGGTTGAATAAGGAGCATCAGGGAGAGGGTGGCCTCGGCTCGGGGGTTTGGACCTCCCACGTTCTAAGGCTGCGTGACCTCCCCCAAGGGAACGTGGACAGAGAGGGTGTCCCTGGGCTGGGGTATCCCAATGCTGGAGTCCGGCAAAGGGGGCTGAAAAGGAGGCCAGCGGGGTACCAGGGGAATTAGGACACTGTCAAGTCATGGACACCAGTTTCCAGCCAATGGGCCTAATCCCAGGGCTCAAGATACCGCCATGCAGAGCAGGACCCGGTAGAAATTTGCTTAAAGAATGAACATTTCTCTCTAAACATGAGGACAAGACAGACGCCAAGCACCAGGAGCCCTTGGGCTCTCCCCCGGAACAGGCCACACCAAGGGGGTCTTTATTGGCTTCTTAGATCAAATAATAGAAGCAGACAGGCAGACGGGGCGCCTGGGTGGCTTAGTTGGTTAAGCGTCCAACTTTCGCTTAGGTCATGATCTCGCGGTTCGTGGGTTCGAGCCCCGCGTCGGGCTCTGTGCTGACTGCCAGCTCAGAGCCTGGAGCCTGTTTCAGAGTCTGTGACTCCCTCTCTCTCTGACCCTCCCCTGCTCACGCTCTCTCTCTCTCTCCTAGAAATAAATAAAACATTAAAAAAAATTAAAAAAAAAAAAAAAAAAAAAGAAGCAGACAGGCAGAGGGTACCCTAATTTCAGCAAAGTCGTGAGCTGCATGGTACATGGGAGCATGGAAGAATTTCTCTAAGGCTCACTGATTAGCAAATAGATCATGGTAAACACGGCCTGTCCCCAGACCTGCCTGTGTGTGTGCACAAGTGTATGTATACACTTACGTTTATTGTCGATCTCAAATACATGTAAATAACGTAATTATTTTTATTTTTATTTTATTATTTTTTAAAAATGTTTTATTTATTTCTAGGAAAGAGAGAGAGAGAGAGAGACAGCGTGAGCAGGGGAGGGTCAGAGAGAGAGGGAGACACAGACTCTGAAACAGGCTCCAGGCTTCGAGCTGGCAGTCAGCACAGAGCCCGACGCGGGGCTCGAACCCACGAACCGCGAGATCATGACCTGAGCGAAAGTCGGACGCTTAACCGTCTAAGCCACCCGGGCACACCCGTAATTATTTTTAAAGACTTTTTTTTCTTTAATGATTATTTTTGAGAGAGAGAGAGAGCACGAACAGGGGAGGGGCAGTGAGAGAGGGGGAACAGAGGATCTGAAGCGGGCTCTGTGCTGACAGCAGAGAGCTCCATGTGGGACTTGAGCCCACAACCTGTGAGATTGTGATGCAAGCGAAGTCGGGTGCTTAACTGACTGAGCCACCCAGGTGTCCCTATTTATTAAAATTTTTTTTAATGTTTATTTATTTTTGAGAGAGAGCAGGGGAGGGGAAGAGAGAGGGGGAGACACAGAATCCGAAGCAGGCTCCAGGCTCTGTGGCTGACAGCGGGGAGCCCAAGACAGGGCTCGAACTAACGAGCTATGAGATCGCGACCTGAGCTGAAGTTGGACACTTAACTGACTGAGCCACCGGGCGCCCCTAAGATTATTATTATTTTTTTTTAATATTTTTTTTTTATTTTTATTTCTAGGAGAGAGAGACAGCGTGAACAGGGGAGGGTCAGAGAGAGAGAGAGAGACACAGACTGTGAAACAGGCTCCAGGCTCTGAGCTGGCAGGCAGCACAGAGCCCGACGCGGGGCTCGAACCCACAAACCGCGAGATCATGACCTAAGCGAAAGTCGGATGCTCAACCGACTAAGCCACCCAGGCGCCCCATATTTTTAAAAAGATTCCTGATCTCCTCCCTCCATTCAGAACCAGCAGGATAGCATTCTTCCAATGTATCTCTGACCCCTCCCCTTATAACGACCCTATAAAATACTAAGTTTTTATAGCAGAGAACCCCAGACTGGGTGGCACAGACTCGGAGGTATATACTCTCTCCGTTCTGGAGACCATATGTCCAAAGTCAAGGTGTCAGCGAGGCCCGGCTCCCTTCAGAGGCTCCAGGGAAGGATGTATTCCTGGCCTCTCTCCTCACTTCCAGGAACCTCAGGGGCTCCTTGGCTTGTAGACCGAAGGCCTTCTCCCTGGATCGCTTCACCCTGCCTCCCCCCTGTGCAAGGCTGCCTCCGTCTCCAAACGCCCCCTTCTTATACGGACAGCGATCGAATCGGAGTAGGGCCCCACCCTACTCCAGGGTGACCTCACGGTCACTTTACTAACGTCATCTTCTTTAATAACTGTATTTGCAAGAAGGTCACATTCTAGGGTCCTGGAGATTAGGACTTGACCATGATGTGTGTGTGCATGCATATAAACATATCGATCTACCTAGCTAGCTAGGTATCACCTGCCCCTCTTACCAGTGACCCCAGTAAAGATGCTGAGGTGCTGAAGGCTAGCTAATCAGCCATTTGGGAGACACGCAGGCATCGGCAGACAGGTAGGGAGGATCTGAAGTGGACCATAGAAAACACCCAAATAAACAGCACGTCTCCTGGGAGGGCCGTAAGGTCTGCTCACGTTCTCAAAAGCCCGCTGAGCAAATGGAGACAGACGTTCAGTCTGGGCAGATAAGAACGTTCTGGAGACGGCTGGTGGGCATGGTTACATCCTTGTGGGAGTATCTGACGCCACTGAACTGTACCCTTAAAATAGGTTAAAAATGTGGGGGCACCTGGGGGACTCCGTCGGTTGAATGTCTGACTTCAGCTCAGGTCATGATCTCATGATTCGTGGGGCTCAGACCCACGTCACGCTCCGTGCTGACAGCTCAGAACCTGGGGGGAGGGGCGCGGAGGTTGGTGCCGCTGAGCTGTGCACTTTACGATGTTTAAGATGGTGACTTAGGTAGATTTTACACAATTAAAATATCAGAGTTCTGCTCTCTCTCTCTCTTTTTCTATTAAGACTGAAATAAAGGAAAGCAAACTATCTCAGGGTCCAGCTCCACAGATTCCGGCCTTTTCTGTCTGGCCAGTAAGGATGTTAGAAAGAAAAGGGCACAAATTGCTTCCTCTGACCACAGGGACGAGGGGCCCGGGCTCTGGCGCCAGACTTCAAGTGTCCTGCTGGGGCCACGGCGCTGATGCTGTGGGCAGGGGCTCTGCGTGTCAGAGGTGCCCGTGGACCCGGGATCGTGTGCGGGCACCAGGGAGGCTGGGCCGCTCCACTCCCCTCCTCTGGTAGCTGGTAAAGCTGCCTTCCACTCAGGCTCCTCCCAGATCTCCGGGCTCCGCCCAGCTGTGCTCCCAGGCAGAGCTAACATTTAACCAGCACGCCTAGGGGTGGCCAAACCAGGTGTGCAAGTACTGGGAACACTTCAGTACTCGTTGGCAAATCGCCGCGGCATGGAGCCCTCAACTGCCCCCGGCGCCCAGAGGCCTTCCCCAGCACCAGCACAGCCCCGGAACCTCGCAGGAGAAATATTTTCAGAGCTGCAGGCCTGCAGCCTCTGAATCCTCAGTGGCAGAGGAGATACCTGGCGCGTTTGTACCTGGGGGCGGGGAGAAGGGGGGCAGTGCACCTCACTTAGGCTGTTTAGACTCAGTCCAGGAGGTAGAGGAAGGCGAGTTATTCTGGCCCTACTCCACCTCGCAGCTCAGTGTTCCTATCTGTGCAGTGGGCCCTTGCAGCCTGCTGCTGCCAGTTTGCACCTAGCTCTGGGCCCTCTCCACCTGCGTACTGGCCTCCTGGGTGCCCCCTCACTCCCAGGATGGATGAGCACCCCCCCCCCCCCCGGGGTCTCTCAGAACCTCGGCAGAGCTCTCCAGTGCTCGGTGTGGCCAGCCCGCCTGCCCTTGGGGCCTGGCTCATGGCTCTGTCTCTGCCTCCCTCTCTACCTGGCCTGGCCCCACGCAGTAAGAATTTGCTTAGGGCGGTGGGTCACGTGAGAGAGGCTGCTACCCTCTCCACCTACCCCCACCCCACTCCCTTCCGCCCAGGGGACATCGGTGGTTGTGACACCACAGGGGTGGCTCCTGGCATCCAGGGCTGGGGCAGGGATGCTGCTAAGCCGCCTCATAAGTGCTCAGGACAGCCCCCCACCCCAGAGAATGACGCGGCCCCAAATAGCCACAGTGCCGATGGGGAGAAGCTCTGGCCTGGGTCTCACTTCCGTCCTGCCTGCTGGCCTCTCCCTGTCTGGGCTCTGCAGGAGGGAACAACGCTGCCCCCTGGCTCTAGGCGGCCCGGGACTCGAGCTGCTGGCTGTGGCCTGCCCCCACCGCCCCGGGCAGCGGGAGGCTCTGGGGGCCTCTGCTCTGTCTGTGCAAAGGGCCTGAAGGCGGGTAGTAACAGAAGCCTCAGAGAGGGGTCCCGTGGGTCAGCTTCACCTCTGTGACCCCAAAGGGACAAGGCAGGTCCTGGCCATGTCCCCCCCACCCCCACCCCCTGGGAGGCAGAGAGCAGAGGAGACCAGGCCTCAGGCGTGGGGGCGGGCGGGAGAACGAGGCTGCCTTTCTGGTCCGAGTTCTTTCTTTTTTTAAAATCAGCGCAGTTGAACGCCAGGCTCCGCCCTCCATCCGGCGCCTGCCACGTGGGCCACCCAGCAGCCGCCCCTCTCCCCCGGCCCTCCTGGGGCTGGCCCGCCAGGCTGAGGCTTCGGTTTCACTTTGGTGTCACGGGTTTCACTTTCGGGCAGAGCCAGAGCGGCGGAAGGAGGGATGGAGAGAGCACGGGGCGGCGGTCAGGTACAGGGTCCCACCGGCACGCCACCTGCGGCCCCTCCTCCCGCCTGGGGATTCTTGCAGTCAAGGTCAAGGGGTCAAGGTCAAGTTCTCCACGTGCCCTCGGGCGGGGCAGGCAACCTCCTCCCTCTGGGCTCCAGCCCCAATGGCCCACCGCCTTGGAGGGAGGCCAAGAGTCACGTCCACCAGAGAACGCCAAGGACGGCCCCGCCATGTCCCCAGTGGGAGCGGGTGGGGCGCGGTGCTAGGCAGAACAGGATGTCATGTCAGCTGACGTCACCCGGCAAGGGACCCTTGGCCCAGAAACCACTAGGAAGGAGGCTCCATGTGGTCTGAGTCTGAGCCTGGGTGTGTGTGCTGGTGGCGGAGGCCAGTGTCCCCGAGGCCACCTGCCGCGGCATCTGTCTGGTAGACTCAGGCTGGTGGCCCAGCTGCTCTGCTTGCTTTACGGCACACCTGCCTGTCTCTGGGACTCAGTGTTTTCATCTGTGGAGTGGGCGTGGCCTTGTTCCTCAGCCCCTCCCGCCCCACCCAGGACCCTGCTGCCCTTTTGTGGAGTCCGGGTGGGGGTGGGGGGTCCACGGCCCGGAACAGAGCCACTGCCTTCCCAGCCAGGGCAGGAACCGGCCCGTCACCTTGCTCCCCAGCTCAGGGCCCAGGGCCTCGTAGAGGACTCGCCAGACAGGACCGGGGAGTCACCTGAGGCACAGGCAAGATAGAGAATGTGTGTACCAATGGGAGAGGGTGGTTTGTTTTTTTAATAACAGCTTTATTGAGATATAATTCACATACTGTACAGTTCACCCACTTCAAGTGTACAATCCACTGGTTGTTAGTACGTTCACACATTCACAGAGCTGTGCACCCGCCACCACTAATTCTGGAACATTCCATCACTCCCAAAGCACCTCCACCCCCTGCCAACCCCCCGCACCCGCAAGCCCCCCCCTCTGTGGATGAGCCTGTTCTGGACATTTCACGCACACAGACTCACACCCCGTGTGGCCTCCCGTGTCTGGTTCCCTCCCTGAGCATCATGTGTTTGGGGTCCGGCAATGAGGTGGCGGGTGTGGGCACCTCACTCCCGCTCGTGGGCAAGGGACGTGCGCGTGCGCAGTGGACATGCTGTGTGCCTTTGTTTTTCAGCTGACGGATGTCTGGACAGTTTTCCACTCCGGCTGCTGTAAATCATGCAGCTGTGAATGAAGACAGGTGTTAAGGTGACCAAAACAAGTGTCGACTAGAGTGTGTCCACCCACAGTAAGTGATGTCCGGGGACCCTGCGTGTTGTGGGGTGAGGAGCGCCCAGCGGAGGTGCCCTGGCACCCAGGCTCTCCAGGTCTCTGCTGGGCTCCGGTGAACCCCTTTCCCGCCCCCTTGGTTGGCCCAACTATGAACCCGGAAGGTGCCCACTGAGGACCGCAGAGGGGCTCCCAGGACCTCAGGGGCTGGCGGACACAGGGCAGGGGCCAGGCCGGCTGGGGACACCGGCCTGGAAAGCAGTCCCTTCCCTTTCAGGCAGAGGGTTGCAGGGCTGAGGTGGGCTGGGCAGACCAAAGGGAGAAGTGGGACGGGAGGGGAGGGGAGGGGAGGGGAGGGGAGGGGAGGGGAGGGGAGGGGAGGGGAGAGGCCTGGAGAGGAAGGAGGGTGACAGAGGGGTTTCTTCCTCCCACACTGGGCTGGTGCCCCCCTGCACCCTCCCCTTGGGCAGGGCGTCCCCAGGCAGGGAAGGGGAAGGAGGAGTCACAGTCACAGGGTCTGACTCCCGTCACCCAGGAGCCACTGCTACTCTTTTCGTGTTATTTTTTTTTGATGTTTATTTATTTTTGTTTCAGAATTTTTTTAACGTTTATTTTTGACAGAGAGAGTCAGAGCGCAAGCGGGGGAGGGGCAGAGAGAGAGGGAGACGCAGAATCCGAAGCAGCTCCAGGCTCCGAGCTGTCAGCACAGAGCCCGACGCGGGGCTCGAACTCCCGAACCGTGAGATCATGACCTGAACCGAAGTCAGACACTTCATTGACTGAGCCCCCCAGACATCCCGCCACCGGCTACTCTGTGATGTGGGGTAACGCAGGGAACAGCACACCTAGGCATTGCTGCCTCGCCACCCCCACCCTCAGGACCCCGGGCCTCGGCCTTGCTGACCCCCCTCCCGGGTCCTGGCGCTGAGACCCCACCCTCTGGGGACCAGCCAGAAATCCAGCCCCAATCCAGGGGTCGTCGGTGGGGAAACTGAGTCCGGTGTCTGTTCATGTGCTCAGTGGCCACTGGTCCGTCATCTCTGGGGAGATGTCGTTTCAAATCCTCTGCCCAGTGTTTAGGTGGCAAAGGTGCCTTTTGGCTGTCCCGGTGAAGGGACCCTCACACACCCTGGGCACCTGACCCGCCTCCTGTGAACAACACTTGCAGATATTTCCTCCCCCTCTGGGTTGTCTGATGGTGTCCTTTCATGCTCCAAGTTAATGGTGATCAGTCCAAGCTCAGCTACTTTTTTTTCTTCTGCTGCTCGCACTCGTGCTTACGTGTCTATCCTAAGAGCCATCCCCCCGCCCCCAGCAAGTCCCAGGCTTGGCGGCCCTTGGCAGGGGGAGGGGAAGGAAGAAGGCCGCCCTGAGTTGGGGGGGTGTTTGTTCAGAGCCTGAAGTTTGAGCAGGACTTGGGGGTGGAGAGGGGCAATGGAAGAGAGAACCTTCCAGAACAGGGGAACAGCAGGTGCAAAGATAGGGAGGCAAGAGTGAGGGAGAGATTTGCACTTCCTCTCCCCCCTCCCCTCCTCACCCTCAGGACCCCTGGGGAGCCCCTGTGCCTGCCTGCACCCTGGGTCCCCACCTGCACCCTGAATCCCTGGGGGCCACCTGGCATGAGGGTGCTGACCTGGCTGTGCTTAGAAATCTTCCGGGTCCCCGTGGAAAAGTCCAAGCCTGTCAGTGGGAGAAAGGAGATGGGTTTGAGGACCGGGGTGTGGTGACTGATGGTGACTGACCCCCATATGAGCAGAGGGGAGTGCAGCCCCACGGGGTGGGGGTTGCAGAAACCAGGGAAGTGGGGGGCGCCTGGGTGGCTTAGTCGGTTAAGCGTCCGACTTTCGCTTAGGTCATGATCTCGCGGTTCGTGGGTTCGAGCCCCGCGTCGGGCTCTGTGCTGACTGCCAGCTCAGAGCCTGGAGCCTGTTTCAGTCTGTGACTCCCTCTCTCTCTGACCCTCCCCTGCTCACGCTGTCTGTCTCTCTCTCTCTCTCTCCCTCCTAGAAATAAAAATAAAACATTAAAAAAAAAAAAATTAAAAAAAAAAAAAGAAACCAGGGAAGTGGGGGAAGCCCCCTTGAGAAGGTGAATTCTGAGCAGATGCCGACCAGTCAGTGAGCAGGAACCAGGCGGGGGCAGAGGGAACGGAGTGTGAGGAGGCTCAGAGGTGAGAATGGGTGTGTGTAGGCAGCGGACAGCGGTGCCAGGGGGGCTTGGCCTTCTGGGGGAGCGGGGGGACGGGACAGCTTCTCAGCAAGGCCTTGGACTGGAGACCCCCCCACGTCCTCCTCTGGGGTCCAGACCTGGACCGGGGTGTTTGTGGAGTGACGGATCTAAGGGCTGGACCCCAGGGGAAGACGTGGGGGGTGGTGTCTCCAGTCCAAGGCCTTGCCCCTGACCCGGCTCTCTGGGACTTGTTTTGCGCTTGGAGGTCTGGCCCCCCATCGATCCTTGAATGTCCACTCCGGCATGGCTGGCAGGGTCCCCGCAGGGACAGCCGCCCTTGGGACCAGACCCCCGTGCTGGTCTCTGTCATCGTGCTCCCCACGAACCCCTCTTCCTGAACCCTTTGTCTGGCATGACTGCCTGGCACGCGGGCAGCACAAAATACCGGTTTGGTTTCTTAGCCTGACGCCCAAGTGACCCGCCCCCCCACCCCCCGCTCGGCCCCCCGCCCAGTCCCGTGCCCAAGGCCAGTGGGGGTTGAAATGGCAGCCAATGTCCTGGCCCCCTTGCTTCCCACCACAGTGACGGAGATTAAAGGGTCAACTCCAGGCACAGTGGGGGCCCCTGACCCTAGGTCCCTTCCCACATCTACTGGGGGGTGGTCACTGCTCTGCTGGACGGTCACTAAATATTTTGAACCCCGTCTCCCTGCCACGTGCCCAGCCAGGCTCATCGTCCCCAGGGCCGTGCTCCAGGGCCCCACTGCCCGGCCTCTGCTTCCCCAGCTTGGGAGGCCCTCTGCCCCCAGGGGCCCTTGGTGACCCTCCTGGGGCCGGGCCGCAGACCCCGCTGGCAGAGCAGCCCCAACTGTCCGTGGGTCGGAAAGACGGTGACCGAGTACAGAGAAGGCAGGATGGCCGGCATTTGTCCCGGGAGAGGTTGGACTCTCCTGATGGGTCCCAAGTCACCTTGGGCAAGTCGCCCAGCTTCTGCGGGGGTCAGAGAGGGGGACAGGGGTCCCCAGACCTGCTGTATGTGCTGCCCACATTATGGGGTGTGGCCGGGGGGAGGGGAGAGGGGCTGGACTTTCCTGGGGGAGCGGCAGCCTGGGCTGACCCCCTGTGTGGGCGGGGCGGGGAGTGAGGGGCGCTGGCGGGGGGGGGGGGGAAAGGACCCTTCCAGAGGCCACAGAGCCGGGGGGGAGGGGCAGCAGTGCAGCCGGGCTCTCAAGTCTGTGGCCGAGGTCCCACCGTGGGTGTCTCATGCAGGAGCCAGGGCTGCAGGCCGAGGTCCCTCCCTCACCTGAGGCCTCTGGTTCTACAAGTCCTTCCCTCCTCCGCGCCCCCCCCCCCCCACCAGCGTCCCCTGGGAAGGCCGGGCAGAAACCCGAGACTGAGCCTCTGCCGGGTTCAGGCTGCCTCTCCCTCAGGCCTCCTCCCCCCTCCACGTTGCCATGGGGATGGCAGGCCCGCAGGCCCGCCGCCCACCTGGCCCACACCTGGTCAGCTCGGCCTGGGAGGGGGCCAGGGCCCCGCCCGCCCCCTCCCCCCCCACTCTGCGGCGGACCCCGCTTTCTGGGAAACCCTGTCACGGTTTCCTCTGACCTCTGTTAACCCGGAGTCCATGGCCCACAGAGTTCCGCCTCTGACCTGAGGCTTCCTGCCCCGCATACACCTCCACCCCAGCCACTGCTGAGCGCTCTCCCCAGGGCTCCCCACCTTCCAGAAGGTTCTGGGCCACCTCTGCCCACTTGCCTCCTGCCACACGGCATCCCAGGATGTGGACACAGGAAGGCCCCTGGTTCAGGCAGGACTGCCGGGACCCAGAGGAGGCAGGGGCTGACCGCTGGCTGGGCGGCTTGGACCGTCAAAGCAGGGAAGGGGTTGGGGCAGAATCAGGCTCTCCCCCTCACCGTTGTCCCCTGCAGAGGCCGGCCTGGGTGCTCGGGGCCAAGCAGCATCCCTGGCCCCCCCAACCCCCGTACCAGTCATGACAGCCATAGCTGTCCCCAGACATTGCCCTGTGTCTGTTGGGGGCAGGATTGCCCTGGGCGAGACCCCTTGGGTTAGGGGGTTCCGCTGACCCCCAGGAGACTGTCTTCCATGATCATCTGACCACTGAGGTTCTGGGACACTGCACACACCGAGCGGCTCAGTCGGTGAGGCACAAGGCTCTTGGTCTCAGGGTGGAGAGTTCGAGGCCCACGTGGAACTGGCTTAAAAATAAATGATAAATACACACACACGCTGAGGGGGAGGGGACTGCTGGGCTCCCCTGGCTTGTGCCCTCTGACCTCTCCGGGGATTCACTCTGACGTCTAGTGTGAGCAGGGACAGGACTCAACTTCTTTTTCAAATAATTAATGGGGGGTCTCCCCTCACCCGCCACTGGCCACTGTGGCCATTTGAGACCGTTCTCTGTGGGGCGTCCCGGGCACCTGGGCAGCAGCGGCCCTGGCCCCACCCCCAGCGTGACAACCACAGGTGTCCCAGGCGTGGCCCCAGGGGGAGGGGGTAGGGGTCACCCCCGTGATCTATCTGGGCCTGTGCTGCCTGATACCGCTCCCAGGTTGCATGGGACCGGGCACCCGAGATGTGACGGGCGTGAGATGCGTTGTGAGGGCAAAATACGTACTGATGCCAAAGACTTCGTGGGGATGTAGAAGCCACTCTGCTAATTCTTCATATTGATTACAAGGTAAAACGGGCACATTATGCCTACGGTGGGAGCAATAAAACAGACCCTCCCATCACCTTCCTCTGTTTTCCGGGCCTTAAGCACGGCTGCGAGGATAGATCTTGGGCCCCAGTGACGCGTGGGGGGGGCCCCCAGACCCTGCACACCTGTCCGCTCTGCCCTGCTGGCCCTGGTGCGCTCCTCACACCAGGAAGGGGACGCGGGCCCCTGAGCTGGACGGAGCCGGCGCGGGGGGGCCCTGGGCTGCGGGCTAAGCCACATGGGACTCGGGGGCACAGACGCCATGGGAAAGAACCCGGCTCTCGGGGACGCAGGGGACCGTGCGTGTGCTCGTGTAAAGTACTGCTCAAGAGGATGGAGACCTTGAGCTGGAAGCAGCCCGCACCAACAGGGTGCTCGGAATAACCTCCCTCCAGACCAAGCACAAAAAACAGAGGAGAAAACACAAAACCAACGAAGGGAACACCCAACGCGCAAGACCCCGGAACTGATCTTCCGTGATTGTTTTCGGACCACGAGGTCAGAAAACGGGGTGTCTTCGTGCCGCTCCCGTACCGGGCGGTGCCAGGATTCCTCAGGAGCTGAGGCCGCGGCCACCACCTTCCGCCCGCACCCCCGTGTCAGGAGACCTCAGAACCAGCGGCTCTCTGTGCTCGAGGAGCCTGCCCCCTTGCCACAGGAACTGTCAGCAGGTCTGTCTGGTGGCCGGTGAGGGGTGCCGGGTGGCTGCAGGGGACACCAGTCAGGGAGGGGACACCTAGGAGGTCCCCCAACTTGCCAGGAGCTTGGTCTGGCTCGGATGGAAGTGCCAAGTTCTCTGGTTCCGCCCTGGGTGCCCGGGGAGGGGGGGGCCCTCGGGGCGGCGTCCACCCCTCTGAGGCCCTGACCTCAGGGGCCTCGCCCCAGATTCCCAATCCTCCCTAAGCCCTCGGGACCCAGTCACCGCAGTCTCTTACCCCTTGAAAACAGCAAGCCCGTTAATGGGGTCGGGCGTGTGTGAGACCAGCCCACAGATGCAGCCCGTCGGTGGCCGGGACCAGGCACCCAGCGCCAGGCACCCAGCAGCGAGCAAGCTGCTCCCGGGCCCCCGACAGAGCGACACTGGTGGACGTCCAGTTATCTTCTTTATTCTCTGTCCGACCAGGTGAGACTCTGGGGGCCTAGGAAGCGGCAGGACCCTGGAAAGCCGGTGAAGGAGCCGCAGGAGCAAGCACAGCAGGGAGGGCTCCTTCTGCGAAGCTGCAGGCTGTGCGCCACCTCCGGGGCTCCGGGGACGGGGAGCCTTGGTCACGGCCCCCCGCCCGATGGGGAGCTAGGACCACAGCCCCCTTGCCATTTCCCTCAGCACCTGCGGCTGACCTGCTGGCCGGCCCTAGTGACACGCCCTGGGCAGTTGCTCCCGAGTCTGGGCAACCGGAGGGCACGCGAGGAGCCACCTGCCGCATCTGTCGGCCCGCAGGTCGGGGTGACTGCAGGCCTCGTCTGCTGGCCCCGCTGACAGCTTGGAAACCCATCACTTCCTTTCTGCCGGGTGCCAGCTTGCCTGAGCACAGGGCAGGGCTGAGCCGGTCCCCCCGGGGTGCAGGTCACAGGCTGAGTGACATGAGGTGGTGGGGAGGGCAGAGGAGCGGCCCCCACGGCCACCTCCAGGGGAGGGGGGGGAACGCGCCGCTCCCTGTGTGTTGAAGGATGGGGGCGTCCAGAGGTCCCCTCCGACGCAGCATCCCTTGGAAACAGTGAAGCTGGCTCTTGACGCTACCCCCACGCAGTCTCCCCCCCCCCCGGGGCTGGGCTGCCCCCTCCCCCCAGAGCCAGAGGCTGACCCTCCAGAACAAATGGAACAAGTACAATGGACACAGTTTGCGTTTTCTTTCCCTGTTTTGTTTTGAACCTAAGGAAGCAGGTCTGAGAAGATGCTGGGAGCAGGGACAGGTGGCGGGCGGGGGAGGCCGGGGCGCGAGCGGGACCCCGTCACACGGCCGTGCGCGTGGGCGTGCTGGGCTGGTTCAGCCGCAGCGTCCGACACAGCCAGCCGGCGAAGTCCACTTCTTCCACCTCGGAGCGCTTGATGAAGGTGTGGTTCTGGAAGTGGGAAGAGGCCGTCAGCAACCTGGGGGGCGGCAGCACTCAGGGCGGGGGGGGGGGGGCAAGTGGGAGGCCTGGGTCTCCCCCAGCGCTGCAGGTTGGTGCCTGGCACCCTCTGGCGGGGGGGGGGGGGAGTTGAGGAGCATCCCTGCCCCTCCCCCCCCAGGTGGTGAAGCCCGTGTCCCCTGGGGACGAGGCATCCCTGGGTGAGAATGTCTGATGTCTGATCTGGAGCAACAGAGGCCTCCGTGATGACAGTTAAGTTCCCAACACGGTCTATCTGCTGCGGCAGCCACCGGCCACGTGAGGCTCTGAAGCCTGTGGCGTGTGGCTCCTGTGGCAGGACACGGAGCTGTGCTGCTGTTTCGGTTCAAGTAACTCAGAGCCGCGCGCTGCTGCCAGTTCCTACGAGGAGCAGCTCAGGGCCAGGGGTCCCAGGCGTGCAGGGGGGAGCGGGGTGCAGCTCAGGGCCAGGGGTCCCCGGCGTGCGGGGGGGCGGGGGAGGGTGGCCCCGGGGGCAGGGGGTCCCTGGCAGCGGGTCTAGTCTCCTCACATGACACCCCAGCCCCAGCTGCCCCCCCCCACCCCGGGCAGGGGGTGGCCCCCCGGCAGGGTTTAGCTGGGACCGAGAGCCCCGGG
The DNA here is from genome assembly GCF_003009895.1 of Hyaena hyaena. Lineage (NCBI taxonomy): Eukaryota > Metazoa > Chordata > Mammalia > Carnivora > Hyaenidae > Hyaena > Hyaena hyaena. Next base: position 1,208,573 of record NW_024080931.1, on the reverse strand, counting down.
GCCCCACGGGGGCCTCGATATCCAGGAGTTTCTCTATTTCACAGACTTTTGCGTATTTTACAACGAACAGGCGCCTGTGACGTCACACGTGCCTCTAACACGCGTCACCAGGAAAGCTCCCTCGTAGGACCGTGAAGCCTCCCCAAGTCCGCGCACGCACAGCCGTCCCGCCTGCTACGGTCAGCGGTGCCCACAAGCACGAGATGCCGGCCGTCACCGGAGCTCACAGAGGTGAGACGGGACAAGGAGTCTGGGGGCACCTCAGAGAGAGGAGGTGCCCAGGCGGAGACCCAAGGAAGCAGGCAGGCCGGCTGGGCGGGGCCCGGGGCGTGTCCCCCGGGGAGGAGGGCCTGAGGCGGCGGCTGCCTGGAGAAAGCAGGAAGGCTGGGCCCCTTACTGGAAAGACTGTCCCGGTAACTACGAGAGGCTGGATCCCACACACAGAACCAGCACGTTGTGGCCGTCACCAGCAAGTGCTTATGTGTGACAGGTGGGCCGCCCCAGGCTTGGCGGCTGAGGAGACCCGGCAGCGGACGGCGAGTGCAGAGACAAACACCGAGTCTCTCGGAGGCCACAGGTCACAACACGCTGCCCCGCCCCCACCCTGCTGGGGGGAGGGGAGTGGACGTCCCCCCTGGATTCTCAAGGACGCCACACACCGGGTCTCCCGGATCTGCGGGGCCGGCCAGCCCAGCACTTTGCAGGGACACCCTGACCACGGGCACATCGGGCCACTCTGTCCCGTGAGGAGCCGAGGGGTCCACGGCTGCTCTAAGCCACCCCCGCCAGTGGAGCAAGGAGACCTGAGGGGACCCAAGCACCCCAGGACACCAGAGCTGGCCGAGGAGGGCTGGGCCAGGAGGTGAGCCAGTGCCCCCTGGGGCCCAGAATCAGCGGGTCACTCACCATGAGCATCTTGAGATCTGCTCGCTCCGCTGGGTTCTTAATTAGGCTGGAGGGGAAGACGGGGGAAGGCGGTTAGCTGGTGGCCACGGGGACATGCGAGCGGAGCCATGGTGGGTCAGCGCATCCCCTATCCGAGGCCAGGCACGGAATCCGCTCCGCCACCCCCTGCCATAAGGGCACGACCCCTGGGGAGCAAAGGGCAAGAGGGACGGTGCGAGGCTGGGGCCCCAATCTGAGGCCCAGAAGCAACTGCAGTTACACTGCTAATGAATCCCCCCAATCCGGGAGTACGGCCAGATGTCAGATGCAAGTTTTTCCTTCAAAGCAGCAGCACCGCCCCTGAAGACAGCTGCTCAAACACAGAAGAAATCAGCGGGCGTAAAGCATTTATAGATCACCAGGTCAGAGCCGCAGCAAGCTAGCCGGAGGCTATGCAAAGGGCCAGGGGCGCCTTCGCCACCAGGGGCAGGTTTGCCCGTGTGAGATACAGGCCCCAGGCACAGCCCACTCCTCCCGATGAGCAGGGCTGCCCTCGGGGTGAGGGGGCGGCCCTGAGCCCCCTTCCTACTCTGGGGCCTGCTCACCCCAGGCCCAGACTGATGCAGCAAGAAAAGTTGGCCACTTGCCAGAAAGCAACTCGGAAGGCTCATTCAGAAGATGGGGTTACAGGGCTTGAGAGATTAGGAAACTGGGGTGCCTGCTGGCAGAAGGCAAGGCAGGAATGGCATGATTTCCAAATGGCCTGAGATCCTGGTCTGCTCTGGGCTCTGGGGACAAGCTGGGGACACTCGCTGGAGCCCACAACTCAGCGGCCTCAAGGGAACCTATCTGGGTTCTGGGGTGCTGGTGCCCCCCAGGCACCAGCACCCCCAGGCAGTGCCCCATCAGCCCCAGCAGAGGGGCCCAGCCCCGGACCAGGAAGGAAGTGCGCATCTGGGTCGGCTGCCGGGGCGTAGGCAGGCGGGGCCTCTGGTGGCCTGGCACCCGGCCCTGACCCGCCCCGAGACTGCGCTGGGGGCGGGTGCACCTTACCATTTATTTACAAACTCCTGGAAGTCCTGGGTGAAGACACCGCTGGGCAGCTTGGGAGGTGGCTGTGGGGGACACAGAGGTGGGGATCAGACGCCCAAGGATGGTTCTGGAATCACGGGGAAGGCGCCTCCTAGCCCGTGGGGACAGCACAGTACTTTTCGGGGCCCCTCGGAAGGCACCTCTCTTGACCCCAATCCCTTCACGCTGCTAGAGGGGAGCCCCTCCCCATCCAATCCTCTGGCCACTTCCCCACCGCCCTGCCAACTCGGCCATGCTCCTCCAGGGTTCTCTTTGGCAAGGTCTGGTTTCGGGAGCACAGCTGGCTGTAGGGGGGAGGACGGGACCCACCCCTTCACAGATGTGTGTCATGTTATCTGGGACACTCGTCGCTGGGGGGGGGGGGTTGGGACCACTGGGGGGCACCTAGTTCCAGGTTTGGGCCTAGAAGCTGGGAAGCCAAGGTAAGCGCGCCTGGGCGGGGTGGGCTGTGCGCGGGCCGGGCAATCGGGGAAGGCTGCAGGCCCGCTGTCCCCGCGACAACCACAGCGCCTTCTTCCCAGCAGGGGTGGGAGGGGCCGGGTATCCCCAGGAGGACAGACGTGCTCACTGGGCCCGGGCGTGGCTGCAGGTGCAGGACTGTGTCAGCAGAGCCAGCCCGTCCTGTTCTGTCATCGCAGACCCTGCCCACTCAACGCCCCGTGTCTCTGCCCTGACTCAAAAGGGCCACTGAGAACACGCTGCGGCCCACGGGACGCCCAGGAAGGGTGATCGGACTGAGCCCGGAGGGCGGGCTTTGGGCTCTGGTCCTACTCTGCCCCTTTCTGGCGGCAGGCCCGCGGCTTACTCGCGTGTACGAGGGCAATGCCCCCCCCCCCGGCAACCAGCTCCAGCCGCGTCAGGAACTCCCTTCTGGGCAACGTGGGCAAGGTCAGGTCAAACGGCCTAACCAGCGCCCGGGCAGCCGCGCTGGGGGCTCCGGGTACGCACCTCATTCACAATATAGTCGAGCAGCTCGAAGATGGCCATGGCCGGCCGGCTGTCCGTCCCGTGGCCTGCAGGGGCAGACACAGACGCAGGGGTGAGGCAGGCGTCCGCTGAGCGCTCGTCCCCCCTCACAGGCCTGGCCCAGAGGCGCCTGGGCCGTGCTCCTCGCTGTGGAGCCTGCCTCCCTGGGAAAGCAGCCTCTCCTCCGAACCTCCGGTGACAAAACAAAACGCCAAAACGAACAGGAGCCATTTTTGAGAAGTCACACATTTGGCACAGTGCTGCCTCCAGGCTGTGCCAAAGTCACAACCCCTGCTTTCTGGTGCGCAGGCGGGGGGTGGGGGGTGGTGCTGACCACGAGCCAGGACAGCAGCGTGACCTTGCACAGAGCCACGGGCGAAGGCAGCATCAGGCCCCAAACGCTGCCCAGATGGATAGGCGGCTGGGGGCAGCTGATCCTCGTCTTCGGCCCTGCTGGCCAGGGCTGGGTTTGGCCACTGGACTTTTGCCTCCTGTCCCCTGTCCCGAAATGGGCACGTGAGCTGGGGCTGGGCCTCAGCGGAACGCCCGCGATGCCATCTGGGAGTTGGTGCTGGGAGGGACAGAGCCAGGGCCCGAGGACACATGGCGGCGGGAGGAAACCACGACACTGGACCCCATGGTGGCGCCAGGAAAGGAGAGGAGCCAGGCTTGCAAGTACTGCGCCAATCGCCCTTGGGCTGCTCGTGTCCATGAGCAGTGAGGGGACACAACGCGGTCCCCCAGCCGTGAGCAGGAGCGAGGCGCCCACAACTGCCGCCCCACGGACGGACCCTGAACACACGACGCTTGGGGAAAGAACCAGACACGAGAGGCCACGCGGGGTGAGTCCACGTGTGTGAAACGTCCAGGACAGGCTCCTCCACGGACGGGAAGGGGCTCGTGGGGGCGAGGGTGGGATGGGGTGACGGCTGATGGGGACAGGGTTTCTTTTTGACATAACAGGATGTTCTGGAACTAGACAGTAGTGATGGCTGCACAGCCTTGTGAAGACACAAAGAGCCACTGAATCGCACGCCTTAAGCCAGTGAGTCACGTGGCGTGTGACGTCTCTCTCCGTAAAGCTGGGGTCAAGCAAGTGCACAGGCCATTGCCGTCCCCGGCACGTTCCTTCAGACTCACTCCACTCCCTTCCTGTCACTTGACTTAAAGACAGCAGAGCCCTGAGCGCTGCTTCCTAGTTACGCCGCCATGACCCTCCCCCTCCCCCCTCCAAAATGGTCGAAGGGTCAGCCTGAAGCTCTCTGGCCCTGGGGAGCCCCCCTACCACACAGGTGACCACCGCGGGCACGGAGAGTCCTCTGGGGCCCCAGCACCCCCAGCCTCCCGTCCTCTCCCGCACCGTGTGTGGGGACTGAACCAGACAGGCCACCCGGGGAAGTCTGAGCCGAGTCAGTTTCGGTTTCTGAAGGCCTGGCCCAAACACAGCAGAGTGTCCGCCACAGTCCAGGCGGGGGGTCGCTGGGTGTTCGCCAGCCACTCCTCGTGGGCCCCTCTCTGTGTTTGAGCGCTTCTGAGTAAAGTGCCAGAAAAACACCCAACCAGCAGCTTGCCCGAAAGGTTAGTTGCTAGATGCCCCGCAGCTGGTAACACATGCAGCTGCCCCCGGACAGGCCCGGGTCCGGGGGGCCGTCCCCACAGCCTCAGGTGCCCGGGATCCCCCGTGCCGGTAACGCTGCCTGTCCAGTCCAAAGTTCCAGATTCAGGCCATACCACTGATGGGGCGTCCAGGGGGTCTCGGCCGTGGTGAGATGCTGTGAGGCTCTCCTTCTGCCCCGTCAACCACGGGCCGGCCGAATATGGCCTCTAGCTCCTTGGCATCCGGCGGGGGGATGGGGTACCTTCCGATGGACAGCTCCACCAGGGACAGGCCCATGCTCCAGATGTCCGACTGCACCGAGTAGTGCGTGCCTTGCAACCGCTCCGGCTGTCGGGGGAGAAAGCAAGGAAACGCCCAGAGGGCAGCTGGACCCCGGCGTCCCCCTCCCGGCCCCTGTCCACGGCCCCCCCACCCCGAGACCTGGCAATGGAGAGAAAGCAATCCCGTCCCCCTCTCCACCACCTTGGGACGGCGAGCCTCATGGCCGGCGCCGAAATAGTGCTCGAGGCCCGAATCTTTGGCGCCCTCGGGAAAGGATGATCAGCCCAGGAAAAGCCAAAGCGATGCCTCCCTTTCCACTGCCATCCCAAGACTAACTTCTCAGAATCTGCTCCTTAGATCCCCCAGAAGTTTCCAGAAACATCCGAGGGCCAGTTTCTGATCACAGCCCTGCACTAGCCTCTTACTACTGATAGAAGGAATGAGGCAGGTATTTCCAGAAAAGACCCCGAATGACGAGACAAAGACACAATTCGAACGGAAAATAAAAATCCAGTGAAGTGTGTTACCAAGAACTACAAGCAGAAATTCTGAGAAGCTTCTGGAAGACGGGGAAGAGCTGACAGGAGAGGGGAGGGTACGGACGCCCTTAGGCTCCGAGACAGACTTACAGACATGTAGGACCGAGTTCCCACGAAGGAGTTGGCCATGGAGTCGATGAGCTGGCCGCTAACCCCGAAATCGCACAGCTTGATCTCCCCTCGGGAGTTGACGAGGATGTTGGACGGTTTCACATCTGAGGGCCAACCAGCAGCAGGTGAGGGGGTCTGGCCCGGCCCTCAGGCCCCCGTCCTCCCCCCCGGCCCCCCCATACACCCGCTCACCTCGGTGCATGATCTGGTGCTTTTCCCGGAGATACGCCAAACCCCGGAGGACCTGCGAGGAGGGGGGCCCAGGAGGGGTGAGCAGACCCAAGGGGCCACTTGTCTGAGACAAGTTTAGGGAGCCCACGTGAGGTGGGGACAAGTGAGATGAGTGGCAGGGACGGCCATGAGGCCCCGCCCCCGCCCGGCATGAGGGGCACTGTCTGCTGAGAGCCTGCGAGCTGGGCTGCACTGAGGCCCCGCACACTGACGGCTACTTCACCGAGCGAGGACGGCGCTGGGGCAGCGCCCAAGGGGCACCGGGGCCGTGCGGGGCAGGAAACACCCCTCCGTCTAATGCGCAAAGATGCCCTTGCTCTGCCCGCAGCCGCCGGAACCAGCACCTCCCACTCCAGCCACGGGGAGGGGGCAGGACCGTGTAAGTCAGCGGCAAGCCCAGGCCCGCGGCGCCCGCACACTTACCGCGATGCTGACCTTCCCCAGGATCTCCTCGGGAATTCTCTTGGCTTCTTTCAACACCTGGTCCAGAGAGCCGCCGTCCTAGGGTCGGCACAGGGGAAGAGAGCAGCCGCTCTCAGCAGTGGGCCGGGCGGGGCCTGCAGCGCGGAGGAGGCGTCCCCGAGGGACCCCGGGCAGCAGGCAGGACAGCAAAGCGCCTCCCCGCTTCCTGCTGAACTGGGGCTCAGTCTCCTCCACGGGACACAGAGGCCAGACCACAGCCAGACGCCACCCTCTGGCCAAGAGCCAGGATGCCCTTGGGCCCCTGCCTCCTCGGGGGGCTCAGGACAGCCCCGTCCTTCTAGGCAGCGAGGGCGGCGGCACATGGAGTGGGGCTGCCAACTTTGGGATCTAGGCCCCTCCCTCAAGCTGGGGCAGCCCCAGCAGCAGGGCAGTGGGGGCCCGGGGTGCCAGCGCAGGAGACGCACAGCTGCCCACGGTCCCCCCCCCCCCCCCCCCCCCCCCCCCCCCCCCCCCCCCCCCCCGCCCTCCCCGTGCCCCNCCCCCCCCCCCCCCCCCCAAGGCCTCATCTCGTGCTCGGATCCTACCTGGCTGAGCCCCATCTCACCCCGCCCTGGTCATGGCCTTAAATCCGCAGGCTGCCGGACAGCAAACCTGGAGAGCAAACCTAGATGGGGCTCCGAGGACATGCCCACTGCGTCCCCTGCGACGCAAGGTGGACCCACTAAGTGCCAAGCGTTGGGGGCCAGCATCTGAGCTCAAGGCAGGGAAGCCTCTGGGCCGATGCATTCTCCACCAAACGGCTCCGGGCCACCTACAGCCAAATGGCTTCCTCAAAGCAAGAGGAAGGGGTGCAGGGAGGAGAGCCTGAAGTCCAGGGATGCCGGGGCCTCCCATCTCCAGCACTTCTACCTGAGCTGTGCTCCGTGAGAAAGACCGAGGGTGGGAAGTTCTAGAAAACTCGATGCACGCTGACGCTTCTACAACCTGTATGTGACTCCTGACTAGCTCCAGACCCAGCATGCAGGCCGGTGCCCAGATGGCCGTGGCCAAGGAGAAACCCCCAGGGCCGGACGCCCTGGCTGAGCCGTCTTGGCCTGCAGGCGGGGCCTCCTTCCAGCCCTCCTGGGCTTTGTGCTAGCGACCAATCTTAAAATATAACCCTGGTTCTAACACAGCTTCTTTCGTTTTTAATTTTCACGGACCTGCCACAGGTTTATAAACGAGGACGTCCAGGGGATGCATCCCCAGAGGCCACGGGAGGCCCGGCCCTGCCCAGTCCTGCAGACCACACACGTCCCCCGGACGTGGCTCAGAGTCCCCTGGGGCAGGAGCAGTCACAGATGAGACCTCCCTGGTCTGCGCTCAGCTAAGCTGTTCAGGTCACATCGACAGGAAGTGGTGGAGAGAGCACAACTGGGCGTCTGACCCCGAATCTCACGCCGCACGTGGGCAGGTGTTGTACACGCTCTGGACACGGTACCCTCATCAAGCAGGAGCCACGGGACTACTTTCCTCATAGAGCCCCCAACTGCAAGTAAGTAAGCCCCCAGTCCCCTGGAGAGTGGGCCGGCCTCCCCTGATGTGTGACTTCTATTCTTCCAGATCTTTCTGCATGCTTACATGGGCATCCACACTCGTAGGGAACCGCAGAGTCTAAGGAACGCACCTAAGCAAGCTCCCGTTACCTCTGGGACCTGCCCGCTCAGGGCCCACATGCCACGTCAGCCATGTCCTCCCTCCTCGGCCTGGGCGGGGGTCCCCCTTTGCTTCTCCCTTCCAGGAGGTGGGACTTTTCAGTGCTGAACCACGTGGGCACACATCCTTCAGACCCCAAGAAACACCAAGAGGTGTGTCTGAATGGTCAGCAAGCTGCCTTCACGCCTCCCACTGTCCGTGGGCTCCATGCCCGGGGTGGCCCCAGCGACAGCTTCAGGCCACTGGGAAACCACAGGCCTGCTGTTTCTAAGCCCCAGACGCCCACCCCAGCCGGCCAGGTGAGGCCACGCCTGTATGCTCGTCGCCAGGCAGGGCTCCGCTCCCGCGAGCTGGGGCCGCCGTCTACCCAGCTGGACACAGGAGACGGCTCGCCCTCTGCCCAGGGCTCCAGGCGCCAGCGAGAAGCCGGCCTCCCTCCCCTCAGCCCTACAGGAGAAGGGGGAAGAAGCTCGTCCGCACTCACGCCAATAAGAGGTGAGTGGTAGCGTGGACGCCTGACCCCAGGCTGTCGCCCAATGTGGCACACGAGTGACTGATCTAGAGACAGGAAGCCCTGGGGGGGATCATGTGACATGAAAACAGCAGGAGGGCGGTGGGCTAGGCCCCCCTGCTACTATCCCCTGCCTCTCCCCTCGCCTTCCCTGCCTACAGGGCCCCTCCTGCAGGCTCCTCCGAAACCGTAAAACCAGTGGCCGCCTTCCTCCAAGCACGCAGCCCCGAGGCAGGCGGAGCAGGAGCCTCGCTGGGCGCTGCACGCTCGCTCTACCGCCCGCCTACTCTTGTAAGGAAATCAAGCCAAACCCCAACCAGGACCATATAGAGGGAGAGGATGAGCACAGGCAGTCAGGGTCCCCGGCCCGGCCCTGTCCTCCGAGCTGCCGGCGTGCAGGTGCCTGGGCAGGAAACCGAGAACAGAAGCGGGGGCCGGGGGGCCACTGGGCCTCTTCCAAAGGGAAGGAATCGCACCGCGCTCAGGGGCAGCCGGGAGGGGAGGTGGAGGCGAGCCTTGACCACCATTCTCAGCCTTGGCTCTGGTGGGCAGGGAGTGGCGGGCGGGGTGCTGCCTGACGTGGGTCCTGGGGCAGGCGCCACCTGTCCTGCACTGTCACACGGCAGGCGCTCCGGCCGCATCCCTCAGGGCCACTTGCTGAAATCACTTCCTACTCGCGTTACGACACCGTTGGAGGTTGGAGGGGACAGAGGGGACGGCGCAGGCTAACCGAAGCCACCGTGCCTAAGGCCACAGCATCCTGGTTTTGCAAGAGCCCCCCGGGGCCGGGCCTGGGGGGCCGAGGGCAGGCAGGCAGCCCCACACCTGACGGGCTCGGCTCGGAGCAGGGTCGGCGGCACTTCCTCCGAGGGCCCTCCGCTCTGACCACTTCTGCTTTTGTCACACCCAATCCCACCCAGTTCTGACGTTCAAGGTCACGGTTTCTCAACAAGGGGGCTCATCAGAGTCAGCCGTGGTGGTTTGAAAAACGATAGGCGCCCCGTTCCACCCCGAAGTTCCTGACACCGCAGACCTGCGCAGGGGCCAGAGGGGCTTCACCTCTAACGGAGCCCACTATTCAAAGGGCACCTGGGGGACATGGATCAAAACTGTGGGACGCCTTGGGCCCGGCGATCCCAGCTTCGCGACCTCATCCCGCGCCTCGCCTGAGGAAATGCCACGCGCTGCCGCTTGGGAAGGGCCGCAAACAGCCGTGTCCACCACCGAGGGGTGTCCAACGCGCTCCCCCACGGGCACGTGCTTCCTCCACGCAGCCACGAGAGGCGAGGCTGGAAGGGGGCGGAGAACAAGGGACCTGCGCGCGCACGGGAGCGCACCGCTGGGAACATCCCCGGAAGGGACCCATGGGAACAGCGGTGCTCAGAGTCTGAGAACTCGCCCCCTGCCGCCCACGCTCACCATGTGCTCCATGCAGATGCTGATCTCGCCGTCGCTGTAGAAGGCCCCGTAGAAACCCACGATGTAGGGCGAGTTACACTCGTGCAGCACCTGCAGCTCGCGGATGATCTGGTTGCGGATGGCCGGCTTGATTTCCAGGTGGATCAGCTGCGGGGAGAGAGAAGGGGGCTGGCGACCAGGCCTCTAAGGGCCGCCAGGCAGGGGGTGGCTATGGCCCCCTGCCCTTGATGTGCTCATGACAGCATTCAAAACAGCAGTGTACTCCTAGGCATATGCCTAGAGGACCAAAAAGATACATCCACACAAACTCGCACCCCATGTTCAGGCAGGACTCATGATAGCCAGAACATGAAAGCCAGCCAGCGTCTACCGCGCATGCGCACGCCGACAGATGATCATGTCCACTGCGCACGTCCCTTAGATGCGTCCACCGCGCACGCACACGTCCCTCGGCCGCGAGCAGGAGCGAGGAGCCCGCACCCGCCGCCCCCTGATGGACCTTCAACACGACGCTCACGGAGGGAACCAGACATGGGAGGCCACACGTGTGTGAGTCCACGTGAGTGAAACGTCCAGAACAGGCTCCTCCATGGATGGGAAGGGGCTCGGGGGACTGGGGCGGGGGGCGGGGGCGTGTGTGTGACTGCTGTCAGAAATGGGGTTTCTTTCTGGGGAGAGGTAATGTTCTAGAAAAGACGGTGGTGGTGGACGCACAGCTCTGTGAATGTACACCGATGAATTACATATACTTTAAGGGGAGGCAGCTTAGGCACCTGGGGGGCTCAGTCGGTTAAGTGTCTAACTTCAGCTCAGGTCATGATCTTACGGTTTGTGGGTTCGAGCCCCGCGTGCTCTGTGCTGAAAGCTCGGAGCCTGGAGCTTCAGATCCTGTCTCCCCCTCTCTCTGCCCCTCCCCTGGTCATGCTCTGTCTCTGTCTCTCTCAAAATTAAACATTAAGGGTAAGCGGAGGAGGAAGCCAACCCCCCACCCCACCCCCCACTGCTAAACAGTAGGGCATGTAAAGTACATCTCAGTAACACTGTTGTAAAACAAACCTAGATGGAGCAAACGTTTTCCCGCAGGTATAGGGGAGCTATGGAGAGGACTCCTCCCGAGTCACACGCGGACCCAGCCCAGGACGGCCATGACCTCTGGCCCTCGCAGCCAGGGGGCTGCCCCTTAAGACCCCGTCTCCACATGGAGGGAGCCCCAGGCCGCCACCCGAGGGGCCCAGCTCCCCCTCACCCGAGTTCAGGTCGGCAGAGGGGATGGTCACTTCGACGTTCAAGAGAAACCACAGGAGCATCTGGAGAGGCGCGGAGCGCAGCTGGCAAAGCACCATGGGCAGTGCCCGCCAGGAAAGAGCGGAGGCCGGGGTCCCCCATCCCGGCCACCGAGAAGCTTGGCTGCCACGACTGCCGTGCTGGGACAGGAAGACGGGAAAGGACCGAGAGTGTCCAAGCCCGCCACACATCTGCTTGGGATCCCTGGGATGGGCACAGGGGGTGGCGAAGACCTACTTGGAGGGGACGCGGCTTGTCGTCAGGAGGGGACAGGGACCAGGGGAGACGACCAGCTTGGGGGCCTGGACGGCCAGGCGTGGCAGGGAGCAGGTGTTCCGGGGAGGGGGGGACAAAGAGCGGACTGAGGGCACTGAGGCGTGAGTGCCCGGTTCCAAGGGGCACGTGGTACCAGCTCATGCCGATGACTCTGGCCGCCTTAAGAAGCAGCGGGTCATGGTGGCACGGTGCCTGGTACGCCTCGCCCTCCCCACCAAACCTGGGGAGCTGCTGCTGCCACCTCAGGGGCCAGCTCTGGCCACGAGCCTGGGCACCGCGCCGTCCCCACAGCCACCCTCTCGGACGCTGGGGTACTCCCTCCTCGCCGGGACCAGCTGTGAGGTGATGCCCAGACAGCACGCTGGTGACAACACCAGCTGTGAAAACGAAGCGCGGCTGTCTACACGGGAGACAGGTGGTCTCTCCTCAAAAGCCCAGAAAGAGGGACCTGTGGAGGCCGAGGGTGCGCAATGCAGGGTGACGTCAGCCAGTGCCACACCCCAGAAACACAACCAGGCCGCGTGTTGCCTCAAACCCTGTCGCTGTCGCCTTGGAAAAGTGCGCGGAAACGGGGGGAGATGAACTTCTCACTATCTCCACCCAGTGCGGTGTATCGAAGCGTTACTGTTTCCACATGAACGAGATGTCCCCACCCGAGTCCGAGGCCGGCGCGCATGTGTCTGCACGAGCTGCACCTTGTGGACCAACGGTCTCACGCCCGTGGCCACGGCTGACCAGCACGGCTGCCGGGACGCTGCGGCCCCCGACCAAGAACTTCAAAGGCTCCGCAGACCAAAGACCGCGCTAGGGGCTGCGCAGAACAGGAAGAGCAGACGGAACCAGACAGAACGCCGGGGGTCCCGGGTGCCTGTGCTTGGGGCCTTTAGTGGGAAGTAAGGCCACAGGAAGTCAGAGGCTTTCAGGAAGGAGGCCGTAGAGAACGCGGCAAACAGGCACATAGCTGGGCCTGTAGAGAGTCTTCCAGATCAGCTAGGAGCCAGCCTGCTGGCATCTCGTCTGGGGAAAAGCAGGGTCAGGGAGCGAGGGGCACGTCTCTGGGCACGTGCGTTCACAACTCACAACGCCAATCTCGGGGGTGGGGGCAGGCCTCGGTGCTGCGAGCTTAAATCCTGCTCCCAGCCACACGTGGCCGGTGAGCGGGCGGGTCCAAGCTGGGCCCGGGCTCCCTGAACACCAGCACGCATGTACGCGCCTTGCGCGCCCCACCCCAGGTCCACAGACTACATAAGGCTGGTGCTCGGCATTCAAACCCAACACCAAACCATCCCGGGGCATGAGGAGACGATTTCCACTGCAGGATGGGGAGCCAGGAGGTGCAAGCTAGAGAAAGGGGGAAATTAATTCTGGAGGCCAAAGGCTGAGGGCTCCCAGGAGGTCAGGGACAGCCTCAAAGGGCAGGCCTCAGAGGGGTCAGCCCCACCCGATTCACAGGCTGCCCCCCACCCCCCTGGCTGCAGGTTTCTCATGTGCTCCAGTTAAACCAAGACAGGACGCTGCCTCTGCCGTGGGGCGGGCACTTGAGAGGGGGCAGCCGGTACCACGACATGGCCTTCCAGACGCCACAGCACCTCCATCGTGGAGGCAAGCAGGTGCACGGGGGTCGCACAAACTCGTCTCAGCCACGAGCCCACCAGGAAGGCACTCTGGACCAAATGCGCCCCGCTCTCTGCAGGCCTCTCCTGGCCCGACACATGCAGGCTCGGCGCCTGGGCCACGAGGGGTCAGAACACCGTGCTTCTGCCAAGAAAACGTTCATGATCAAACGTGACTGCAGACATCCAGACCAGTTCACTGGGGGCTTGCACACTGGGGGCTTGCACAGCCAGGCTCCCTGCTCTCCCTCTGCCGACCAAAGGGACCAGAGAGATGCCGGTGACACGGGGTGGCAGCCCCCGGAGAGGCCCACCCCAGGCCTCGACTCTGGCCCCGCTGCCAGGCCGCACTGGCAGATCTAATAAGCTTTGTACTGAGAAAGCACGAATTCAGACCCAGCATCCGGGAACTCAGAACCCACCCAGGCTGATGGGCGGAATGACCGAGGCTGCTTTTCCAAAAACCGCTTTGCCACATCAGTTTCCTGTCTGTGCGCGCAGCTGAATAAAGATGGGGCTCCTGGGTGAAGAGCTGTTCCGGATGGATTCTAAGGGGGCTCTGACCCCCGTGGATGGGCTAAGAGAGCTCTCGGACCACTGTGGAGCCACAGCCCCGAAATGCGTGGCTGCGAGGCGAACGGCCTGTTCCACATGTTCACCGAGGGCCGGTGGCCACAGCCCCACTCCGACACAGTGCTGAGCGCGCAGCAGCTCGGGGCCCACACGACCAAGAGAAGCCACAATCTACGGGGAACGAAACTGCAGGTCCTTCTCCCCACTATGCGAGAGCAGCTTAGCTTTCTGGTTTGAAGGATTTCTGGAAGCGCGGGGAAGCTGTGAAACTGGCAGTGCCCGTGCAGACGCAGGGCACCCTGGTCCCTTGCGACAACTCTGCCCAGCTCCGTGTTCTCAGGCTCCCCCAGCGCCCCGAGTCCCACATCTGCCTTGTTACTCCCTGCACTGTGGGTGACGGCAAGCCAGGGACTTCTGGAAAGGCTGCCTGTGGGGAGGGGACAGAAAGACAGGGAGGCCAGTGCTCCAGGGGCCGGAGAAGGGGCGACAGTGCTAAATCCCAGCAGACAGGGCGTGTGGCAAGCGCAGGAAAGGCCGGCCCCGCGTGGACCCCGGGGGCGGGGCAGGCAGGGTTCTGAGGACGCCATGTGGGACTAACGGAGAACGGGCCACGGCTGTGTGAGCTGAATAGTTTGTCACACAGAGTCCCCTGGTTGTGTGTACAGGAGCCACCATCCCCAAATGGGCACAGCATCCTCTTCTCCACCCCCATCTCTCAGGGAGGGTCCTCGCCCGCCCAGCCAGAGGCGGAGCCACTGTACCCCAGTCCCGACGTTTCAGGGAGCGTGACTTGAAGTCTTGGAAGGCGGCGGTTGGTCAAGGAGGAGCAGCCACCCAGGCCGGCTCTCCGTGGGCCTGGGCGAGTGCCCCGAGCCGATCAGAAGGCAGAGGCCCGCCGCACCACATGCGGCGGCACTGCGCAGGGGTGCGGGGCCCGCCCCGGCCCACCGCCTCTCACCTTTCTCGCCATGATGAGGCCAGAAGGTCTGTGCTGGACCTTGGTGACCACCCCGCCATTCCCGGCCCCCAGCTCTGAGATCCTTTCGAAGTCATCGTCCTTGAGCTCTCCGACCTTGGCCTTCTGGGTGAGGAAGGCTTCCAGCCGCTTCTTCTGCTGCTCATCGAGTTCAAGCTCTGCTAGCTTCTTCTGGAGGTCCACCAGGTTCGCTCTGCAAAGACCGCGAGGGCAAGGGCTAGCCACGAAGGTGCAAGCCACGGGGAGACGACCCGACCAGCCAGGCTCACCCTGCAGCTGCTGTGTGCCAGGCCCCGTGTGTGCGGCTGGAAGGACATGGGGACAGCTCGGACCCGAGTCCCGTGTGGAGGACACCACCCCTTCCCTGAGGACGGGCTCTGGTGCAGCGGTCCTAGCCTTAGACCCCAGAGCCCCACGTCCTGACACGGAGGTGACGGGGGAAGGGGGCAGGCAGAGCCAAGAACAAGAACCGAACGGCAGAAGACAGAAGTTGCAGGATGTGGGCCTTTAACGCACACGGTGACGCGCAGGCACTGGAGGGAAAAGGAGAGCGGCCAGCACACTCTCATTCTACTGCTTTCAACACCAAACATTCAGGCGCACAAACATTCCTGGAACCAGTTAGTAAAAAAAAAAAAAAAACAAAAAACAACCACGTACTCTTCACTTTATTGGGTGATTCAAGGAATTTTGACAATAACCTAATTTCACGAATGCCTTGACCTTAAACTAAATCCTGGAGTAAAAAGCAGCTCCCTGTAGGAGGTGGGCAGACATTAGCTCAATGCACACAAGGACTGACACGGTGCCGTCCAAAAGAAACAGAAGAGGGGAACCTGGGGGATTCCAACTTCGGCTCAGGTCATGATCTCAGAGTCTGTGAGTTCGAGCCCCGAGTCGGGCTCTGTGCTGACAGCTTGGAGTCTGCAACCTGCTTCAGATTCTGTGTCCCCCTCCAACCCCTGCCCCCCTCCGTGGCTTGTGCTCTCTCTCAAAAATAAACATTAAAAAATAAAATAAAATAAAATAGAATAAAAGCCACACATGCAATTTAATTTTTTTAGGTGTGTGCAATTAAAAATTTTTTAGCAACATTAAAAAAATACGTTAAGAAGAGTTGGTGAAAATAATTTTTTAACATATTCAACTTAATGCATCAAAAATAGAATTTTCAGGGGTGCCCGGGTGGCTCAGTCAGTTAAGTGCCTGACTTTGGCTCAGGTCATGATCTTGCAGCTCATGAGGTCAAGCCCCACATAGGGCTCTGTGCTGACAGCTCAGAGCCTGGAGCCTGCTTTGGATTCTGTGTCTCCCTCTCTCTCCACCCCTCCCCTTTTACATAAATGTTAAAACTTTTAATGTGTAATAAAAAACACAGTTTTCAACACGGAATCAATATAAACCAATTAATGAATACTTACTTTCCTATTTTTCATTTAAAGTTTTTGGAATCTGTAATGCATATGACACTTACGGCTCCCTCTCCCCTGAATCTAGACAAGCTGCATTTCAAATACTGGCTGTGCTCAGGGGCTAACTGCAGCACATGGGGTGGGTACCTAAGAACAATCTCTAAAGGAGAACGAGCCACCTCAGGTGGTCCCTGGCCACAGAGTTCTTTTTTTGAGAGAGAGAGAGAGAGAGAGAGAGCGCACACGCGCAAGCCTGAGAGAGCGCAAGCAGGCTCCATGCAGGTCATGACCCTCACATTATGACCTGAGCTGAAATCGAGAGTCAGACGCTCAACCTGGCGCCCCCACCAATTTCTGATGGCCTTGAAGCCAAGGCTGATCACCCACCCAGGTGAGACCTTGTTGGGGGGACTCAAACAGGGAATGAAAGGTGGACACCAGAGTTCTCTCAGGAACCTTCCAATCCCCCACTCGACCCCAACTAGCCTGGAACGTAGAGGCCCAAGCAAAGGGGCATGGGCTGGGAAGGAGACGCTCTGCGGCTGGCCGGGCCACGCCATCTGGACCAGAAGTGCAAAGAAGCTGCTAGAAGGCAGGGAGTTACGTGCCACTTCGTATCAGAGCTTTGCAAACACTGCCCTGTTGTGTTCTCAAGAGCCTCCTAGGAGGCGGGTGTCTTGTAGTCCTGGCCCACACAGGAGGGAACGGGCTCAGAGAGGTTAAGTCATTTGCCTGAGGGTGACAGCACATGGACGCGGCAGTGCCTGGAATCAAACCCGGATCCTTCGGGATTGCAAAGCCCTGCTCATGGCCCCTGAGACAGGACCGTGTGCCTGGGGAGGTGCTCCCTGAATGCCTGCTTCACAAAGACCTGGACGAGGAACGGCTGAGAAGGACTGACGGACAGAGGAGGGCAGGCAAAGCCATGAGCCTACGCAACACGATTCCTTCCCAAAAGGTTAAAGAGGCAGCTTCTGAAGCCAGACCCTGCGAGGTCTCTGGCACTGCCCTGTGAGATCTAAAATGCATTCTGGAGTCAGCTGATTAATCCATCTTAAATTTAATAGCAACTCGCCTGTGGTTATAAACACACACGAGCGTGCACACGCACGCACACACACATGCTGGAATTCCAATGGCTGGCCTCCTCCGCCGGGGGAGTTCTGGAAGGGATGGAAATCAGACCACGGTAAGAGGGAGAGAAGAGAGTATGAAGAAGGCGCTCTCCCGTGAGAAGAATGAGGAGTGGAGGTCTGAGAATAAGGAACACATGCCCACCTTGAGCCGCAAACCCAGAGACAGAAGAGATGTCAGCTGCACACGCAGCCATCGAGACCCCCTCGCCCAAGGCCCCCAGGGCCAAGTCCTCCACTAGGTGCTGAACCTGCAGTCCACCCCTTGCACCTGCCTCTCGTGGGGCCACAGCTAACAGACCCCAGCCAGCCAGGGGCCTCTGGAACCATCGGCACCTCTTATCGTGGGCAACTGGAGAGTGGGGACTTTTCCGTGGCCAAGGGGTCACCCTGGCCTGACCTCACGAGCACCTGCCCCTCACACACTATGACTCTGCTGTCTTGAAACCCCACGGTCCCAGATGCCCCCTTTCTGTCCCCCAAGTCCTCCCGTCGCTTCAGTGTCTGCAAGGCTCCAGCCCCCAAAGGTGGCGCTTCGCCCCCAGGATCCTGCAGCTGGCCTCACTACCTCGCCCGGTCCCCCAGACACCCCTCAACTAATCTCCCCTCAGGAGCTCCTGGCTCCCGTCCTACCCTTCAAGGACCCCTCCCCCTTTCCTGTCTTCTCAGGAACCCCATTCACCCCATTCATTGTATGCAAGGACCTTCCCTCTCTGAGCCCAGTTTCACTGTCCAGGGGCCCCACACCCCATCTTGTCCCTGAAGGGACGTCCCCCTGCCTTGATTCACCACTCAGACTCCTCCCCCCCATCCTCAATGGGTAGGAACCGCCCCCGGCTCCATTTCACTCCTCAGGACCCCCCACCCCATCCTCTTCACTCAGGGACACTGTTCCCAGGCCTCACTGCTCAAGGACCACCTCTCCCCAACTTCACTATTCAGCAACGCCTCCCCCCCCCAGACCACTCAGGGAGGGCCTCCTCCCCCCGACCTCACTACTCAGAGCCCCCCACCCCCTTGCCCCAACCTCATTACTCAGGGCCCAACCCCCATCCTTTCCACTCGGGGACCCTCTCCCGCTGACCTCACCACTCAGGGCCCTGTATCCCATCCTTTCGACTCAAGGACCTCCTGCCCCGACCTCACTACTCAGGGCCCCTCTCCCCCAGACCTCACCAATCAGGAAACCTCCACCCCATCTCCCCTCAGGCCCCGCCTCCTACCGAGCTCACCACTCGGGGACCCCCTCCCCTTCCACACCCCGGCCAAGCCCGGCCCACTCACTCGGAGGCGCCCTCGCTGGTGGGGGACGGGCCCTCGGCGATGGCGGGGTTGATAGTGAGCGCCGGCAGCACCGGCTTCCTCCGGGCCAGCATCGGGGCTCCGCGGGCCGGCGGCGGCGGGACCTCTAACCGGGGCCCATAGGGGGCGGGCCGGGAGCGGGCGGCGCCGACGTGAGCCCGGGGCTGCGGCGGCGGCCTAGGCGGGCGGCGAGGGCGGGCGTCGCTGCGGGCCGGGGCCGAGGGGCGCCGAGAGGTGCCGGGGCTGAGGCCGGGGAGCCGCCGCCGCCGCAGGGGAGGCCCGCCCGAGGCTGACGCTGCAGCCGGAGCCCGGGAGGCAGAGGGCAGGGAGGGGGAGCGACGAGATCGCGGGCCGGCCTCTCGCGAGATCCAGTGCCGGGAGCCGCGCGGCCCCGCCCCTTGCCGAGGCGCTTGCGCACCAGCCGGAGGCCGCCTTCCTGGGGGGCGGGGGGGTAAGGGGGCGGAGACCTACTGAGGCGGTGCCCTGAATCCGAAACACACGCTCGCGTCGCCCCGCGCGTTTGCGCATGCGCCTGGGGCTCTGGGGGCAGGCGGAGCTAGAGGAAGGCAGTTTAGGGATGATGAGAGTGTGGGCAGGTGGGCAGGGGTGACGTCTTGTTCCTGTGAGCCTAGTGGGTGCTGGACTGGGGCTCCGTGAAAATTCCCAAAAGCTGTGGGAGACCACCCAGAGTCAACTTCAGTGCTTTTCCCACTTATGGACACATTCACGCACACACCCCGCATAATATCAATTATCCAATTCTTTCATAAAAGAAAGATTATTTGAAAAAAAATTTGTTTTTTAAGTAATGTCTACACCAACGTGGGGCTTGAACTCACAACTGCCAGATGGAGAGTCACATGATCCACCGACTGAGCCAGCCAGGTGCCCCTCAAAACATTTTTTAAATTGTGGTAAATATATGTGACATAAATTTACCACTTAACATTCTAAGCGCACAGCTCAGCGGCATCAAGCACGCTCCGCTCACACTGTCTTGCAGCCGCCCCCACCATCCGGCTCCAGAATTTTCCATCTCTGTCTCATAAAACACGGACTCCCC
The DNA here is from genome assembly GCF_003009895.1 of Hyaena hyaena. Classification (NCBI taxonomy): domain Eukaryota; kingdom Metazoa; phylum Chordata; class Mammalia; order Carnivora; family Hyaenidae; genus Hyaena; species Hyaena hyaena. The sequence goes on along the minus strand of NW_024080931.1, from coordinate 1,189,190 downwards.
ACTGCTGGCTCCCACCATCTACCTCTTCTGTGGATGGGACGCCTCTAGGGACCTCAAATAATTGGAATCATATTGTTAAAAAGAAACAATAGGCCCAAAATGGATTCACCCTGTTAAGCCCCATGTCAGCGAACCAAGACTTAATACCCAACCCAATTACAGTTTGAGGCTCTCCCAAGAATGACCTTTAAGGAGTCGATCTGGAATTACTTGGTTATCACCAGCAAGATAACCTGCCCGATAGACCCCCCCCCCTGCCTTCCCCTAAAGGAAGGTGACCCTGCCTGAAACAATCCACTCTTTGCTAAAAACTTCCTTTTTCTGCCTGCTTCTGCCTTTAAAAACTTTTCCTTTCGTACAGCTTTTCAGACTTCCTTTCTACCTGCTGAGCCAGGATACCGTGCACTTCATGAATCATTAAATAAAGCCAATAAGAGCTTACATTTACTCAGTTGAATTTTTTTTTAACGATGGAGTATGTGTTCTTTTGTGTCTGACTGATTTCACCAAGCATAATGTCCTCAAGCTTCATCCATGTAATAGCAGGTGTCAGGATTCCCCTCTCTTTTAAAGCTAAATAATATTTTATTGGGTGCATAGGACACTTTTTGTTTATTCGTTCATCCATTGTTGGATATTTGGGTTTTTCTATCTTTTGACTCTTATGAATTATACTGCTATGAATATAGTGCAAACATATCTGTTCAATTCCCCGCATTAATTCTTTTGGGTATCTACTCAGAATTGGAGTTGCTGGGTCATATAGTAATTCTATGTTTAATTTTTTGAGTAATCGTCATACTGTTTTCCACAACATCTATGCTATTTTATGAGAAAGGACACTTTAACACCAATTTTAAAAAAGGGAGGAGGAGTAAGAGACAGTCATTTAAATGGGAAAACTCTCCACATTGCATTTCTCTATGTGGCATCCCCAAGCACCTGTGTACATATTTCGGTGGGGTGCACCATTGTACATAGGATGGTGGGGTGCACCTTTGGGAACCACGCTCGAAGAAACAGACAGGAAAGAGCTCAGTCGACGCCTTCTACCAGGGTCCCCTGGTCCCCCAGGCTCAGTTCTGCCCATTTCTCCAGCTACCCTTCAATCATTCTTTTGATATTTGGTTTCCAGTTCTCTTTACATGATAGACACAGAAATATGGTGTTAAAAAACAGATATATAATGGGGCACCTGGGTGGCTTAGTCGGTTAAGCATCCGACTTTCGCTTAGGTCATGATCTCACGGTTCGTGGGTTCGAGCCCCGCATCCGGCTCTGTGCTGACTGCCAGCTCAGAGCCTGGAGCCTGTTTCAGTCTGTGACTCCCTCTCTCTCTGACCCTCCCCTGCTCACGCTGTCTCTCTCTCTTTCTCCTAGAAATAAATAAAACATTTAAAAAAATTTTTAAAAATATATAATATACATCCACACTATTACAAAATGTAACAATGATCTAAAATGCAATGTAACCATATAGTTGGGCCAGATTAAAACTGCTCAGTTTATCTGTTCCTCCATTTCCCAGAGTGGAGCCTTCCTAGCTTTTCCTCTGGCTGCTCCCACCCACCCCCCTCGAAGTTGGAGAGAATGCTTATCTGGCTTCAAATAATTCCACAAGCTTCCCCAGTCTGGGCATTCCTACTTTCCTTCTGTTCTGCAAAGGGATCTCTCCATCATTTTATTGTATTTTAGGCTGTTTAGGTACAGAGTGTCTCTTTATTGAGCGCTGACTTTCATATAATAAATGCACAGTTTACGAACGTTCCATTCCTCGAGCTTTTACAATTGCACGTAGGCCTGCCTGGAAACGAGATGGAGGGAGCGTTTCTGTCGCTCCAGAAAGTTTCCTTGGTGCCCTTTTCAGGGGATCCCCCCCACCTCGTCCCTACCAGCAGCGGTGTCCTAGTATCTAATTAACAGCGGGTTTTTGAAATGAGAGAGAGGCTGGCAGACAGATGAAAAAGAGAGAGAGTCAGGCTGATTCATCATGTGTGCCATTTGCCCTTCCCTGTGGGGGAGATATTTCCACAGTGGCCACTTTTCAGCTCTCAGGAAGCTGGAAGAAAGGTAACAATCTGCGTGCGCGAGGCAGGACAGGCCGGCGCCTGCACCCATACCCTACAGACACCTTAGATGCTGGTTCCTACCCCACCAATTACTTCCCCGTGTTCGAGAGCTTGGTAGAAACCGAGCGGTACCGAGTGCACTTCCGTTGCCGATTCTTCTGCACATTCTGTCTGCCATTCGTTCACGCGGTTGCATCTAACGACAGTAGTTGGCTCTCTTTCCTTGCTTCATATTTCGGGGTGCAGATTTGGGTGACGGCCCTTCCCTCTCCTCGAGGGGGAATAAGAGATCCAGTCTTTTCTCAGGCTCAGAATGGTCCATTCTCTTCAGTTCCCTCTCGGGGGCTCAGCTCACACGCCACCCTTTGCACAACGCTCCTAGTCCCCCCTTCTGGAATTTCTTTTTTTTTTTTTCTTAATGTTTTTTATTTATTTCTGAAAGAGAGAGAGAGACAGCATGAGCAGGGGAGGGTCAGAGAGAGAGGGAGACACAGACTCTGAAACAGGCTCCAGGCTCTGAGCTGGCAGTCAGCACAGAGCCTGACTCGGGGCTCGAACCCACGAACCGTGAGATCTTGACCTAAGCGAAAGTCGGACGCTTAACCGACTAAGCCACCCAGGCGCCACCCCCCTTCTGGAATTTCTGATATGCCCTGCCTGCTTCTGGCTGGAGCTCTTGTGGTCTCCCAGGGATCTTACGGCTCTTGCACTCTGCCCTCCTCACGAGCGATGAACGTTTTGAGGGCAAGGAAGTTCTTGGATTTGTCTCTCCCCCTCCCAGTCCACGCACACGGCTTGAATAAGTGAAAGGGGCGTCCCTGTCCTGGAGATTCCTGATGATCACATGGTTCTCACCGCTGGATACAGAGCATGAGCTTTCACTGCTGAGCTAACACTCCAGATTCACGGCCTCCACCCTCCTCTCTATTAGCGAGCACACAGCACAGTTACATATCTCTGCACTTATCACAGCATTCTTCGCACACGTGCTCCCTGGTCCCTGAAACATGGGTGTCTCCTAAATCTGTCCCCTGGCCCAGAAAATAAATTTCTAATAGTTTCGGTGGATTCAATCCAAGGTGACGTTTATCTTGTCCAGGCACGATCTGGTATCAGCATCACGTATGTATGCTCCTCCTATCTCGAAAGGCACCCTAAACTTTATCTCTCTTACCTGTGCAGTAGATTAGCAAAAACAATGGCTGACATGCCCCCTTTGGGTTCCTAGAACACCCAGCAATCCTACGCTTAGGCACCTAGCCTAGGAAACTCTTCCCTTGTATACCTGGGGGACACAGACACTAATGGTCTCAATGGCAGGAATCTGGAAAGTACGCAAATACAGATCAATGGAAAAATATTCTAGAATAGTCCCACAAATAAACGCTAAGCAGCAGAAAACTCACCAATGACAACATTAAAAAAGTCTTAGAAAAGCCAGGTGGGACACCTGGCTGGCTCACTCAGTAGAAGACGTGACTCTTGATCTTGGGGTCCTGAATTCCTGCCCTGCGTTGAGTGTAAAAGTCTTAGAAATACAGAGTTACAGGGGCGCCTGGGTGGCTCAGTCGGTTAAGCATCTGACTTTGGCTCAAGTCATGATCTCACGGTTCGTGGGTTCGAGCCCCACATCGGGCTCTGTGCTGGCAGCTCCGAGCCTGGGGCTGCTTCCGATCTGTGTCTCCCTCTCTCCCTGACCCTCCCCTGCTCACGTTGTGTCTCTCTTTCTCTCAGAAATAAATAAAACATTAAAAAAAAAAGAAAGAAATACAGAGTTACAGAATGAGTCCTTAGGACTCCATGTTGATACAGTGAAATTGGCACAGTATCATTAGCCCCCAGGGAATTGCAAGTCGAAGCCCCCGGTGAGGCAGTACTACCTCATGCCATCAGAAGGGCTAAAATAAAAAAGGCTGACAATATCAAGTGCTGGCAAGAATGAGGAGAAAATGCTGCTCTCACACTTGCGCTGGTGGGAATGCAGACACGGTACAGCTTCTCTGGAAAACAGTCTAGTAGATTCTGAGAACGTTATGCAAATACGTACTCTATGGCCAGCAGTTTCGCTCCGGGGCGGGGGAGTGTTGACCCAAGAGAAATACACCCTTGGGTTCGCACAGAATCTGAACGTGAATGTTCACAAAAGCTTTCCTGCTAAGAGACTGAAGACTGGAAACGACCCAAGTGCTCTTCGATGGGTGAACAGAAAAGCAAATTCTGGATTAAAAAACAATGAACATAAACGTAAGTTATGGATTCATTCCACACAATGGAATATTGCTCAGTAATACAAAGGAAGGAATTGCATACACACGGGACCTTGAGTGAATCACAAGGGCATGAAGGCAATCTGAAAAAGTTACAGGATGCGGGGTCCCATTTATATGAGGTCCCTTGAGGAGTATGTTCACGGAGACAGGAAGTAGATGGTGGATGCCAGCGGTGGGGGAGGGGTGACGTACTTAGTGGATATGGGTTTCCTGCTGGGGGGATGGCCATGTTTTGAGACCAGATAGAACTGATGCCCACAAGACACTGGGGACGTATTAAATGCAACTGAATTGTTCACTTTGAAACAGTTTCTTTTAGGTGAATCTCATCCTTTCCAACAATATTACATTTTGCCATTGTGTATGCTCTGTATTTTGTTGCCCTCTATTTTCATTCATACATTTGTTTGCTGGGAATAGTATGTGATGGTGAGCTATGTAGTATAGGCATTTTCTTTTTTTTTTTCTATTAAAAATTTTTAACATTTATTCATTTTTGAGAGCTAGAGTGTGAGCAGGGGAGAGGCAGAGAGAGAGGGAGATGCAGAATCTGAAGCGGCTCCAGGCTCTGAGCTGTCAGCAGAACCCGATGCGGGGCTCAGGTCTCACAGAGCGTGAGATTATGATCTGAACTGAAGTCAAATGCTCAACCAACTGAGGCACCCAGGCGCCCCTTACCGTGTGCATTTTCAACGTGGCATCATTGGCATCATGTTGGCAGCTAGAAATAGGCCATGGTGGTAGTATTTACACCATGGAAATTGGCAAATGTTACAGATGAGGGCTTCTATTATGATGTTATCATGAAGAAAATCTTATGGTAGAGGATCGGGCAGTACATACTTTCTGCTTTATGAACCTTTCTATCTCCATTTCCATCGGCTCAACCCTGCACTGCGCCGCCATGCGCCAATAAAACTTTATTTACACAAGCAGCCAGAGGGCCACAACATCCCAATCCTCCGTTTAGGCTTTAAAAAGGGGGGAGGGCTGTGTGGCTCAGTCAGTTGAGTGTCCAACTCTTGGTTTGGACTCAGGTGATGATCCCAGAATTTTGGGATTGAAGCCCATGTCGGGCTCCATAAGAGTCTCTCTCTCTCTCTCTCTCTCTTTCTCTCTCTCTCTCCTTCTGCCCGTCTCCCCCACTCATACACTCTCTCTCCCTAAGAAACTGTGTGTGTGTGTGTGTGTGTGTGTGTGTGTGTGTGTGTGTGTGTGTGTGATGTCTAGGGATGCCTGGCTGGCTCAGTCAGTAGAGCATGCGGCTCTTGATCTCTGCCTAGTAAGTTCAAACCCCACATTGGGTGTAGAAATCACATAAAAATAAAATCTTTAGAGAGAGGCCAGCTGGCTCAGTCAGTGGAGGATGAGATTATTGATCTCAGGGTCGTGAGTTCGAGCCCTGTGTTGGGCATAGTGCCTTCTTAAAAATAAGTAAGTAAATAAATAAATAAAAACAAATTTTTTTCTTAAAAAGTGTCATACCTACAGTTGTTCAATTGTGAACAGCATACAAAGAGTGGGGGAATGTTTTTTCCAGGATTTTCCCAAATCATTACGATTCATCAAAGGACAGAATCAGTTTCTCAACGAGCAAGTGAAATTCCAACATGTATCTTCACTTTCATGTTACTTATTTTTTTTAATGTTTATTTATTTTTGAGAGAGAGAGACACACAGAGTGTGAGTGGGGGAGGGGCAGAGAGAGAGGGAGACTCAGAATCCGAAGCGGCTCCAGGCTCTGAGCTGTCAGCACAGAGCCTGACACGGGGCCTCGAATCCACAAACCGTGAGATCATGACCTGAGACGAAGTCGGACACTTAACCAACTGAGGCTCCCAGGCGCCCCTCATGTTACTTATTAACGTAAATGAAAATATTGCCGCCATTTGTGTCAGAAATACACGTGTTCTGTTCTTTGCAACAATAAGTTGGCGAAGGGTACAGAGTTTGGCAAAACCCCACAAAGATGTATTTTGAGATTCAAGTGACCATATAGAACTTACAAGAGAACATTGCATATTTTATTATTAATCATAAAGTGTGTGCTACACATCCTTTATGTCAGTAACATCTATAATAAACATATGTATGTACTTTTAATTTTAGGGAGAGAGCACAAGTGAATAGGGAAGAAGGGCAGAGGGAAAGAGAGAGAGAGAGAATCGTTTTGTTTTTTTTTTTTTTAGTTTTATTTATTGGAGGGGGGCAGAGAGGGAAGGAGAGAGAGAGAGAATCCCAAGCAGGCTCTACACTGTCAGTGCAGAGACTGACATGGGGCTTGAACTCATGAACTATGAGATCATGACCTGAGCCTATTTTGGAAGCTTAACTGATGGAGCCACGCAGGCACCCCGAGAGACAGAATCTTAAGCAGACTCCGTGTTCAGTGTGGAGTCTGACTCAGAGCTTGATCTCACAACCCTGGGATCACCTGAGCCGAAATCGAGTCAGGTGCTCAACCGACTGAGCCACTCAGGTTGCCCTAAACATACATATATCATAAGCATGCAGTATATGACATATTATATACGTAGAGATGTATCCTTCCCCTCTCCGGTGAACCGGATGTTAAGCACTGACCAACACACCACTACCTTTGTACGTTTCAGAGTTGACTGTTTCCTTCACCAACATTGGGTGCATTCAATCGACGATCATTTATTGTCTATTTCCTGCCAGACAGAGAGACCTGTCCTAGGCGATATGGCCAGTCAGCAGTTATTTCATTCAACGAAAATATCTTGTGACCCTTCCCTGCATCCACACTGGTCTGAGTTCTCAGCTAGTCAGAGAGCAGGCGGGGTGTGGGTGGGAAGAGAACGTACCAGCTAAGGAACAGAATGTGCAGAGACACAGAGGTCTGCCTCTGCAGTGCCTGTCCTCCAGGGTTTTCTTTTTTCTTATCTTCTTTTATTTTTATTACTTTTTTAAAAATATTTTTTAAATGTTCATTTTTGAGAAACAGAGAGAGACAGCGCGAGCAGGGGAGGGGCAGAGAGAGAGGGAGACACAGAATCCGAAGCAGCTCCAGGCTCCCAGCTGTCAGCACAGAGCCGGATTGTGAGGCTCAAATCCATGAACCGCGAGATCACAACCTGAGCCCCCCAGGACATTGTCTTTTTCACTTGATTTTTTCTTCAATCAGGACAGCATGTGTGTAATGTAAATTCCACCCTTTCCCCAAGTGTACAACTCAGTGGTTTTTCGTATAAAATTCACTATGTTGGGCAGGCATCACCACCATCTAATTCTGGAACATTCCCATCATTCCAAAAAATAAATAAATAAACCTATTCCTATCAGCAGTCAGTCCCCATTCCTCATGCCAGCCCCAGCCACCAGTCTGCTTTCTGTCTTTTGCTACCAACTTCCAACTCTATTAATAATAAAATACCTCCTGGAGGTATGAAATCAAAACGGGCTTTTGATATGCTATCCTAATGGCTCTGATCAAAGTCCTAAATTCAAGGTTTCTGGAAAGAGTAATGACTTTTTTTTTTTTTTTTTTTTTTACAGGGGCAATTAAAAAATCTCCAGGGCTTGGCCAGATCAGATGGGCGTGTGCAGATCCTTCTCTCAAGGTCGGTATCCTAGACGACCTTTGATTTGTGGAAGTACTTACTTGTCAGTCTGCTTTCTGTGTTTCTTGTAAAGCACTTGAAGTGTCGTGGGGATCACTTGGCAAATGAGGAATCCCTCAGAAACGCGGGGTCTGGAAAATCTCCTTTCAACCATCCAGACCTCAGTTTCCCCTTTCTCCTTTGACACTAAGGCAGGGCTCTGCAAACTGTTTCTATAAACGACCCGAAAATAATTATTTTCTGCTTCGAGGGCCAGACGGTCTCTGCCACAGCTACTCAACACTGCCTTTGTGGCCAGAAAGCAGCCACAGCCCTAGATACAGGCACGTGGGCGGGGCCGGGTGCCAACACATTGTATTTATGGACGCTGAAATTTGAACTTCATATCATTTTCTATGTCAGGAAGTATTATTTTCTTTTGTTCTTTCTTCCTCCCTCTCTCCGCCTTTCCTTCTTTCTTTCATCTTTTCTTCCTCCCTCCCTTCCTTCCTCCCTTTCTAAGTAAGCTTCACAACCAGCACAGAGCCCAACACGAGGCTTGAGCTCACAACCCTGAGATCAAGCCCCAAGCTGAGGTCAAGAGACAGATGCCTCACTGACTGAGCCACCCAGATGCCCCGTCAGAAAATAGTCTTAAATATATTTTGGGCAATAACCAAATGTAAAAATCACTCTTCACTTGCAGGCCCTGCGGTAACAGGTGACAAGCTGGGTCTGGCTCATGCGAAGTGCAGAAAGTGGGAGAAGGGCAAGGTTGCAGTTTGAGTTTTTAATTTTTTATTTTTTTTAAGGTTGCATTTGAAAGAGGATGTCAGAGAAGGTGGCATTTGGTCAAAGGCATAACGGGTGGGAGTGTGTCCCATGGATATGTGGGGGAAGGATTTTGAGGCAGAGGAAACAGTCTGTGCAAAGGCTCTGGGGCAGGACCGGGCCCTGTGTGTTGGAAGAGCAGGGAGGAGGCCTGCGTGGCTGGAGCAGAGAGAAGGGGAGTCAGTGAGGTGGCTGCAGGATGGCTGTGGGGTGGAAGAGAGAGAGAAGAGTCAGGGATAATCCTGTGCTTTGACCTGGGCGGGATGGGGCCTCTGTTAAGTGTGGAGGAGGAGGGGCAGGTTTGGGGGAAGAGCAGAAGCCTGGCGGCCGTGTTGCGTTTGAGATTCTTGTGAGTCCCCTCGCGGTGGCACCGGGAAGCCAGTTGGATTCACAAGCTGTTTCCAACTATCGCCAGAAAACAAGGTCAGACTTCCAGAAACGATGGACGGACGTGGCAGTTGTAGGAGAAAATGCAACAGTTTACTTTGAATCCGACATGTCACGTCTGCCGTCTTGGACGGGGGCCACGGGGCGTACAGACGACCCCGCTTTTTCTGTAGGGAGAAAGGTCCATGCATTCTATTAGCAACCGATCAAGGCTTATTGTGTGAGGTGTTCAATAAGTGTCGATGGGAATGAAGGAATGAATGAATGATGAATGAATGAATTGGAGGCTCTATGGGAAGGGAGGAGCGTTGTCCCTAGCAAAGCTGGTACGAACGCCCCCCGGGGGACTGTCCGTCTTTCTGGAACTTGGGTGTTAATACTCTGCTCATGTACACCACACGGGGAATGTGGCTTCTATGTTGTTTCTGTTTCCTTTTTCTTTTATATTTTTTAGAGAGAGTGTGCGCGAGCAGCGGAGGGGCACAGGGAGAGGGAAAGAGAACATGAAGCAGGCTTCACGCTCAGTGCGGAGCCCAAGGCGGGACTCGATCCCACGACCCTTGGATTACAACGTGAGCCGAAATCGGATGCTCAGCCCACTGAGCCCCCAGGGGCGCCTGTTTCTCTTCTGCAGACAGGGAAGCGGAGGCGGGGGAGGCAGCGTGAGGCTCTCTCCGCCTGCAGGCCGCACACGATCCCAGAGAGACCCCCGAGGCGACGCGGAGCCCGCAGCCGGCCGCGCACTCGGAGCCACCTAGGCGGCTCGGGTCCGGCGGGCAGGCCGGGTACGGTGCACAAGGCGCAGGGGGCGATTCCTCAGGGGTCGGTCCCCGCGCAGTGGCCGGTCTCAAGCTGCCCCTGTGACGTCGCGGAGCACGGAGTCACAGACGTGCGCCAGCGCCCCGCGGGCCTGCGCCTTTCCCGCTCGGGGCGCCGCGTTCCCTCGCAGCCTGAGCCCCCAGGCCAGCCTCTGGCCTTGCGGCTCGTTGCTGTGGCGAACCAGCCGCCCCTGCGGACGGAACTGTGCGGGAACGGAGGCATCCAAGTGCAAGGGCAAAAAGCGCCGCTTGGTGTGTGGGCGCGTGTGGGAAGGGCCTCGGGGAAATAACGCTGCGCACATCTGTTCGCATCCTTGGCACCAGCCGAGTGCGATGTGATGCCCGGCGGGATGGGAGGGGCGCCGGCCCCGGAGGGGAAGCGCCGGAGACTCGGCCCCGGGCAGGGGGCAGAATCCCGCAAGGAAGGGGCGCAAGGGGACCCCGCATCCCCCGCAAGATGATGCGTCAGGGGAGGACCTTGGGAAGCACTTCCTCCTAGGATCCGCTAGAGGGCGCCAGGGACCGGGAAGCCGGCCTCCGTGTCCCCGGCCTCAGGCCCGGCCTGGGTGGGAGGAGAGGGTCCCCCGCGCATGCTGGGTGGCCGGACCGGAGGGGGGCGGGGTCTGTGACTTTGAACCTGGACACCCTTTTTTTTTTTTTTTTTTTTTTAAATGTTTTATTTATTTCTAGGAGAGAGAGAGAGAGAGACAGCGTGAGCAGGGGAGGGTCAGAGAGAGAAGGAGTCACAGACTGAAACAGGCTCCAGGCTCCGAGCTGGCAGTCAGCACAGAGCCCGACGCGGGGCTCGAACCCACGAACCGTGAGATCATGACCTAAGCGAAAGTCGGACGCTTAACCGACTAAGCCACCCAGGCGCCCCTGAACCTGGACACCCTTTATGATACTTCTGGAGTTGGGGGTTTGGAGGAGAGGGGTTGACAAAGGACGGCAGGAGTCTGCAAACTTTCTTCCTTTCTCTCTCTCTCTCTTTCTTTTTTTTCTCTCTCTTTCTTCCTGTTTATTAGGGGGAGAATGAGTGGGGAAGGGACAGAGAGAGAGAGAGAGAGAGAGAGAGAGAGAGTCCCAAGCAGGCTCCATGCTGTCATCACGGAGCCCAATGCGAGGCTCAAACCCACAAATCGTGCGATCATGTCCTGAGCCCCTGGACCAAAATCAAAAGTCAGACGCTTAACAGACTGAGACCCCTTGACGCCGTGGAAAACTTTTTCTTAAAAGACCACATCGTGGAAAGTGTAAACAGCGCCTCCCTGCCAAGGGCCCTCGGCCCCCACACCCAGCGCACAGCCCTCCCCAGAGGCCCGAGGCTCTGTGCCAGTGACATTGTGGGTTTGGAGGCTGAAATTCGAATTTCATATAATTTCCCTGTGACACAGAATAACTTTTTTTGCCATTTTTTTTTAAACCATTTAGTAATTCAAAACCTGGAGGTGGCTGGCTGGCTCCGCCCGGAGAGGCTGTGACTCCTGATCTCGCAGGCGTGATTTCCAGCCCCACGTTGGGAGGGGAGATTAGTTTTTAAAAATAATAAATAAATAAAAGGGCAAACATGTTCTGAGCTCTTAGAAACAAAGGCAGCCTGTGGGGCGTAGTTTGTCCGGGCGGTAACAATGGTAATAAATATCTGTTTGACTCGTCCGGGATACTAGGGATTAAGTGCTTAAGTATGGTGGTCTGTGTACCACATTTAACACCCCGAGTAGATCTTGCTTTAACGCCTCTTCCTCCATATGACAGAAAGTCTCAGGAACGGTTATGAAAAGCAACAACTCATAGTAATGGGCAGAAAAGAAACATAGAGTGAAAATGTTTCTTTTATTGGACATCACATGTATAACCATGCCAGTAATGTGCATGACATAAATACCACGATAAGGTAAAAAGAGTAATGGGCAAAGACCTTTTCATTCTGGTAATGATTTTCTTTTGGGTAAAACATATCTGGGGGTGCCTGGGTGGCTCAGTGGGTTAAGCCTCCGACGTTGGCTCAGGTCATGATCCCACGGTTTGTGAGTTAAAGCCCTGTCTCGGGCTCTATGCTGACAGCTCAGAGCCTGGAGCCTGTTTCAGATTCTGTCTCCCTCTCTCTCTCTGACCCTCGCCTGCTTGTGTTCTGTCTCTCTCTCACTCTCAGGAATAAAATAAACATTAAAAAAATTTTTTTTTTAATATTTTTATTTATTTCTAGGAGAGAGAGAGAGAGACAGCGTGAGAGGGTCAGAGAGAGAGGGAGACACAGACTCTGAAACAGGCTCCAGGCTCTGAGCTGGCAGTCAGCACAGAGCCCGATGCGGGGCTCGAACCCACGAACCGCGAGATCATGACCTGAGCGAAAGTCGGATGCTTAACCGACTAAGCCACCCAGGTGCCCCTAAAAAAAATTTTTTTATGATGGGCATGGAGGAGGGCACTTGTTGGGATGAGCACTGGGTATTACATGCAAACCAGCTGGACAATAAACTAAGAAAAAAATTTTTTAAGTAAAACATATCTTTAAATACTGGTCTGCCACATTAATGAGTAATATGACAGTTTGATAACTGTAAATATCAAATAAAAATATCAATTTAAAGGAAGAAGATATTTCTTCCATCTTAAAGATGTGGCTAAATTGGGGCGCGTGGGTGGCTCAGTTGAGCATCCAACTTCAGCTCAGATCATGATCTCGAGGTTCGCAAGTTTGAGCCCCGCGTTGAGCTGTCTGCTCTCAGCACAGAGCCCGCTTTGGATCCTCTCTCTACTTCTCTTTCTGCCCCTCCCCTGCTTGCGTTCTCTCTCTCTCAAAAATAATAAAATATTTTTAAAAAGACATGGCTAGGGGCGCCCAGGTGGCTTAGTCGGTTAAGCGTCCAACTTCAGCTCAGACCATGATCTCATGGTTCGTGGGTTCGAGCCCCACGTCAGGCTTGGTGCTGGCAACTAGCTCAGAGCATGGAGCTGCTTCAGATTCTGTGTCTCCCTCTCTCTCTGACCCTCCCCTGGTCACGCCCTCTCTCTCTCTCTCTGTCAGAAATAAATTTTTAAAAATTTAATTAAAAAGATAAGGGTTAACTCAGTAAAAATAATCTCTGTTTGAATTAAAATTTGAGCTGACCAAACAAAAATAGTAGGAATTGCAGGTCAGCATGCTTAAAAATTTTAGACACAATTAGAAATTCCGTGAGTTCAGATACCATCAAGGAAGTGAAGTAGGGCAAAATCTTTGTCTTTGTATTTAAAGTCACTGGGCTTTAAATGAGTTGTTACTTTTGAATCTACTGTTTAAACATAAGAATGTGTGCCACCACAGGGAGCCCAAAGAACGCTCCAAAGACCTGGAATATTCAAGGAACTAACTCTCAAAATGAACATGGGGAGGGGCCCCTGGGGGGCTCAGGCAGTTAAGTGTCCGACTCTTGGTTTGGGCTCAGGTCATGATCTCATGGTTCATGAGATCGCGCCGCGCCGGCTCCACGCTGCCCACTCAGGGCCTGCTTAGGATTCTCTCTCCCCCTCTCTCTCTCAAGATAAATATATAAAACTTAAAAAAATATATATCCAAGGAAAAAGGCTTCGTGCCACCTTCAACATCATTGTGAACCTTGGTTTTGCTTTCTTCATTAAATAGATTTTAGAAAGACAATTAGGGACACGATGGTAAATGGAGACTGATCTCAGATGTTCCGATAGAAACTGTAGAAATAATAAATGTTATTCAATCCCGCCATGTTAGGTGCATAGGCTTTCTAGTATCATCCAAGCCAGAGATTTGAAGTAGGAGATTCGGGGGGAGGGGTCTGCCTGCTGCAGGAAGGGACTTCTGGGATGAAAGTCATCGCACATCCCGGTGACAAGAGCCAGGATGCAGGGCTTTCTGGCCCTTCTCACTCACGCGTGGGTGTGGTGTGGCCTCTAATCGGTGGGCTTCTCCGGGTACTTGAACACCCGGTCTGTCCCTCCGATCGAACGCCAATCTTGATCAGATTCTCCCTGGGATTAAACATTAACCCCCATGTTTGGCCTGGCAGGAGCTTTATATAACCTTCTAGGTCAGTCCTCACACTTTCCTGACGGGAGACGGGGGGGGGGGGGGGGGGGGGGGGGGGGGGGGGGGGGGGGGGGGGGGGGGGGGGGGGGGGGGGGGGCATGTGGTGTCACAGCCAAGTGCGTTGGGCTGAGCCGGGAAGGGTGGAGTGGGAGAGTAATTATGCACTGATGAGAGACGAGGCCGAGGCCCCAAGAGAGCAGGCGCGTTTATCTCGGCAGCCACGGTGCACCCCGATCTCTGGGGCCCAGTGTTTGGTGCCGTCTTGATGGGGGGGCTGGTGTGAACAGATGGTAAGGACGGGTGACCCGAGGCCCTCGGGACCCGACGTGCTCCAGAGCGGCTGGGGCGTCGCGATGGCCCCGGAGGGCGGTGACCGAGAGGCGGGGACACCAGGCTTCGAGCAGGTGTTGTGAGCAGAAGGACGGCCCCTCCCCCAGAGCTGGAGCTGTGACCTCCAGGGCCTCGGAATGTGACTATTTGGAGGGGGGTCTTGGCGAGGTGATCGAGTTAAGATGAGGTCACGAGGCTGGGGTCCTGAGCTGGGTGACAGGTCCCTTTTTCGCAGAGTCGCAGGGCGAAGACGGTGGGGGTGGAGTGGGGGGCCTCGCCAGGAGCCAGCCCCGCCCACACCTCGCTAGGACCCGCGGCCTCCGGGCGCGGGAGACACAGGATTCTGCCCTCAGGGCCACCGGCCGCGGGCGCCTCCTTTCGGGAGCCTGGAAGCTAAATCAGAAGGCGAAGGCTGAAGGGTCAGGACCAGTTCGGGGTCTGGAGACGTACAGGTGCCTCTGCACCCCACACTGTGGGCTCCACCCCTGGGTGGAGACACCCCCAGCCGCCCCCCTGCGTGCCCCCCCCCCCGTGCCCCGCTCCCCCGCAGCCCGGGGAAGGAAGCTGGGATGACCACATCCGCAGCCAATGGAGGCCTCCTTTCCTGTGAGAGCGAAGCTGTGACCCTTGGACCCGCCACCCCATAAAGCAATCGCCTAGTGTGATGGCGGCCAGACATGGAGGAGGGGTGGGGCCGGGCGTACAGAGGGGTGTGGACCGGCGAGGAGTGGGGGCCGCTCTGCTGCTCTGGGAGCCGCCCCAGGGGCCTCCCATCCTCCTGAAGCTGGGGGACCCCCTGCCCGTGGTCCCTAAGAGCCAGCCGGGCCGGGACAGCAGCGCCCCTGATGCCCCGGGCCTCCCAGCCTGTCCAGACACACGTCCCACCCAGACCCCCACAGAAAGTTCTAGAGCCTTGCACGGCTGCCGTCACACCTGACCATCCGCCTTCTCAGCCTGGAGCAGGCCCTGAGCGCCCCTGCCCTCACCCCACTTGCTCATGCACTTCAGCACCAGCCCCTCCCTGCCGCCCCTCCTACCCACCCCCCATCCTGTTCTGGATTTCTGTGCATAGATAGTCCCCTCGACTAACTTATCTACTTGCTTATGTGCAGGTGATTTTATTTAGCCTCCGTCGCCCCCGCTCGGGGGACGGTTTGTCTGGGCTGCTGCCTGCCGTGTCCCTGATGCCCAGTGCATACCAGCTGCTCAATAAACAGTGACCACAGGAATAAGTGAGTGGGTGGACGCGTTCCCAGGCACAATGCCCTTCATCCTTTAGGGACACCCGAGGGAGTCCTCCCTATGCCCAGCAATCCTCCCTTGTGGTGCTTGCAGACTCTGGTTCAAATCACCCGTGGTCACACATACCCGGCCCCCCCCCCAAGAGCCTGGAACTTCCTGGACACACTGCAGCACGTGATGTAGGAGGCAGTCCCGGGGGTCAGGTGCTAATCAGTGGGCATCGCCCCAGAGGTGGGTCAGAGTCCCCCTGGGCCCCCGGCCTGCCCTGCCACACCCACATCACGAGGGTTTTACTCACTGCCCAGCCTGGCTGGACACCAAGGGAGGGTCCTGGAGGAGGGGGAGGAGGAAGGGAGGAGGGGGTGGGGGAGGGGGCCGGGGACAATGTGGAAGAGGAAGTGACAGGCAGAGAGTTGGTCGGGGGCCTGCTGCTCCCTGAACCCCGGCCTCTTCTTCCCCAAACTGACTTTAAAGGCAAATGTAGAGAGAGCCCTCCAGTGAGAAGCCAAAGGAACAGGGAGGTGACCTGATGGCCGGGGACAAGCCCCCGCCTGGAGGGGGCCCGGGCGTTGCCTCCACTGCGGCTGACTCATGGGGTGGCACCGTGAGTCATAACCCCTTATTAGCCCTTCCGTCCTTGTGTGCAAAGCGGGGCCGGTTCCCCGAGCAGATCCGTGCTGAGGCCAAAGGGCTAAGGTGGTCAGAAAGCGCCAGGCAGGCATCTGTCCGCGTGTCCCGGGCGGACGCCTTACAGGTGCAGGGCTGCTCGGGACGGAAGGGCAGGTTTGGGGACCTGGGTCCATGCCGGTTCCTCCTCAGCACTTCACATGCTTTGGTTCATCGGCTCCTGCCCACAACTCGGCAAGGCAGGGCTTTTACCCCCCTCCACAGATGAGGAGACTGAGGCAGGGAGAGGCAGATGCATTGGCCTGTAGTCACACACAGAGCAGGGATGCGAAGCCCCACTCGGCTCTAACCCCTCGCCGCCTCACAGAGCTGTCGTGTGTCAAGGGCGCCCGGGGGGCTCCGTCCTTTAACCTCAGGTCATGATCTCATGGTTTGTGAGGTCGAGCCCTGCATCAGGCTCTGCACAGGCCGCACAGAGCCTGCTTGGGATTCTCTCTCTCTCTCTTTTTCTCTCTCTCTGCCCCTCCCTCAGTCTCTCTCTCTCTCAAAATAAATAAATACACTTAAAATTTTTTTAGCGAGTCCTTTGAAAATTTTGAGCAACCACATATAAACAGCACACAGTAAAATTAAGTTTCGATTTAATAATATAGTCTGCTGGGGCTCCTGGGTGGTTCAGTAGGTTGAGTATCCGACTTCAGCTCAGCTCATGATCTTGTGGTTCGTGGGTTTGAGCCCCGCGCTGGGCTCTGTGCTGACAGCCTGGAGCCTGTTTCAGATTCTGTGTCTCCCTCTCTCTCTGCCCCTCCCCTGCTCGTGCTCTGTCTCTCTCTCAAGAATAAATAAATTTATATTAATTTATAATAATTAAAAAAATTTTTTAAAGTAGATTCATGTACCCAAGCTCTTTCATAGGTACTAACAGCTGTCCATGAACAGAATGGAGTATAGGTTTTTAAATGTAAATTAATAACAATGAAATAAAATTTCAAACCCAGTTTATCGGTCACACTGTACATTACGGGTGCTCCGATGACATGTGATGTGATCCCTGCATTGGGCAAAGTAGGTCTCAAGAGCCAGACCTGTGAATTACAGAGCACTTCTATAAAGGGCCAGATAGTAAATATTTTCAGCTTTGCAGGCCATGGGGTCTCTGCTGCAATTACTTAACTCTGATGTTGAAACATGAAAGCCGCCATAAACAAGAAGTAAACCAAAGGGCATGTCTATGTGCCATTAAAGCTTTATTTACAAAAACAAACCGAGGGCCAGAATTGGCCCACAGGCTGTAGTTTGTCAACCATGAGCTAAACTCTGCAATTATGTTTATGAGTCTTTTGTTGTTCCTTCTACAAGTACCGATCAGAGACCTCCTGTGTGCCAGGAGTGCTGAGGAAACTACATACAGATCTAGGTCTTGTAGTTTGGCAGATAACCCTAGCTGGAGACTTTCTAGCTCCTCACCCTACACCCTTCCTCTCTCTGGCTGGCTCAGAACCTGGACCAATGTTATGCAGAAAACAATCCAAAGGCATTTTTGTTGGGGCGCCTGGGGGGCTCCATCAATCGGTTACGTGTCTGCCTCTTGATTTTGGCTCAGGTCATGATCTCACGGTTTGTGAGTTCAAGCCCTGCATCGGGGCCCATGGTAATAGCATGGAGCCTGCTTGGGATATTCTCTCTCTGCCCCTCCCCTGCTCCTACTCTCTCTCTCTCTCTCAAAAATAAACAAATTGGGGCGCCTGAGTGGCTCAGTCCGTTCAGTGTCCAGCTTCGGCTCAGGTCATGATCTCACGGTTTGTGGGTTCGAGCCTCGCGTCGGGCTCTGTGCTGATAGCCAGCTCAGAACGAGGAGCCTGTTTCAGATTCTGTATCTCCCTCTCTCTCTGACCCTCCCCTGCTCATGCTCTCTCTCTCTCTCTCAGAAATAAATAAAAATTTTTAAATTAATTAATTAAAAAAGAAGTGTTTTTAATGACTTTTTTGTTAATAAAACAAACATTGCCTTCAAGTTCCATGAGAAAATGTAAATGCTCCCATGAAAAGGAATATAAGAGCTTGATATCAGTTATTCACCTTTTAATAGAACTATTTATACCTAACATCTTGGGGGGGATGGGTTTTGCCCTGGGCAAAAACCTAAGAACTCATCTGGACTTGAGCTACAGTTCCTCCAAACCCCCTTAGAAAATGTATCTGTTCCCAAGAAGAGATATCAGTTATTCACACTTTAGTTAGAATTAGCAGAAACAAAGAGCTTTGAGTGTGTTTTCCCTCTGTACTTTTGGAAACCACCTAAGGAAACTTTAGGGATGGAAAGGAAGACGATCAATGAGGGAGGAACTGACTGCCTCCTGGCAGCGCTCAGCTAGCAATCACTGATACTTTAGTGTTCGCACCAGAATAAAGCAATAACTGTGAAAGTTCAAGAGGCATTTCCTTATTTAGAGAATGTTACAAGGGAGGCATCTAGTCCCCTTGGGAAGGCTGGGCTTTGGGGACACGGGTGAAGCCATTTACTGCGGTGGGAAATGCAGCTCTTAAACGCTAACTTTAATACCTGGTGCGTTTGTATTCTCAGTCTTGTCGCATATCGGCACACACAAATGGTCTTGGCCCGTTTCCACGGCCCCATCACACCCCAACATGGAAGCACATCCACCTGTATCCACCCATCGCCTACTGGTGGGTATTTTGTTGTTTCTAATGTTTTACTAAATGTTCTCTGCGTGTGATTGTTCATTACATTTTTCTACACTTTTTATTGAGGGGGAAGTAATTCACAGTAACAACGCACAGGTCTTAGGCGTGTTCAATTTGATGCGCTTCGACAATACTATACACTCGCGTCACCGCCACTAAAAATGGGATCTAAGGTCGCCCGGGGGGCTCAGTCGGTTAAGCTCCGACTTCGGCTCAGGTCATGATCTCACGGTCCGTGGGTTCGAGCCCCGCGTCGGGCTCTGTGCTGACTGCCAGCTCAGAGCCTGGAGCCTGCTTCAGATCTGTGTCTCCCTCTCTCTCTGACCCTCCCCTGCTCACGCTGTCTCTCTCTCAGAAATAAATAAAACATTTAAAAATTAAAAAAAAGAAACATTTAAAAAAAATAAAAGATGGAGAATGCTTTCATCGCCCTACAAAGGCCTTGCACGCCGCGCACTCAGCCCCTCCACGTAACCCCGGGAAGCCGTTTTCTATTCCCGAGGATTCCTCGGCCTGACTCCCCCCGCGTGGGCGGAAGCACACAGTAGGTGCTCTGGGAGGGCGGGGGTCTCTGCACGCCGCGTGCCCCGCGTGCCGCACGGATGCGTGACGTGCTCCCCGCTGGCGGAGCCGACGCTCGCCTGCGTCCCCTCCTGTTGGATATTCCGGTCGTTTCCGGTTCGCGACAGTTACGAATAAAGTTGCGGCGCGTGCTCGCCTTCGAGTCGTTCAGGGAACGCGCGTCTCTCCCCGCGAAGGGGGGTTTGCGCTCCTCTCACGACCCCAGGAGTGAAGCTGTTGACTCCCGTCACCCGGGGGGGGGGGAGTGTGGGTGGCCCGCCCCCCCCCGCAGCACACGTCCCCCTCCCCCTCCCCCCGCAGCACACGCCCCCC